>NC_090021.1:188500752-188812210 GCF_037176765.1 Anolis sagrei
TCTACAAATATGTAAACATTAAAACAGAATTAAACATCAACAATTAAAATCCAAATTCAGAGCTAAAAATCACAGCAACTCCTGACTTGATCTTTACAACCTTCTTCTTTAAAAGCCTGCCCGAAAGGAAAGGTCAGCCTTCCACAGGAAGAACAGCAGAGAGGAGGCCATTCTGGCTTCCCTGGGAAGAAGGGAGCTCCAGAGCCAAGGGACAGCCATCAAGAAAGAAAGCCATCTCTCTTGTTCCCACCAGCCAAGCTTGCAATGGAAGTGGGACTGAGAGAAGGACCTCTCCAGAAGATCTCAGGGCCCGGCTAGGTTTATATGAGAAGATGTGGATAGTCAAACAGCCTGGACCTGAGCTGTATAGCAAAGCAACCTCTGAGTATTCCTTGCCTAAGAAAGCTATCACATGGGGACATTGGGGCAAGGTGCGTTGGTTCCCTGTCCCTTCCCCCATCAGACAAGGGAAATTGTGGCAATGCGCATCACCACGTTGCTGTCTCCCCCAACAGATGGGGAGAAAGACCAAAACAGCAGGTAGCTTTATCGGAACTACCCAAAACTCAATTCACTTACCATAGTTGGTGGGGAATTGTCTGGAGACGCTTCCTCACCACTTCAGGCATCAATGGGGTGGGGCCACGGCCTGTGTCATGTGAGGGTTCTTGACAGGATCCATGGCCGGAGAGGAGTAAGGGGCCAGAATGAGGTATCTGGCTCACCTTATGATATTTATTTATTTATTTCTGGTATTTCTACCCCGTCACTTCCCTACCCCCAAAGGGGGACTCAGGACGGCTTACAATGGACACCGATACGATGCCACTACATAACAATTACAATAATAAAACCACAACTAAACATAAATCATAATTAAAACTATGCATCAGCAATCATTAAAACAGTAAAACAGTCTCATTAGCCATATCGTTATTCCAGTCAATGTCCCTCTAAAGTGTTACATACATCTACTGTCTGAAAGCCTGGTCCCAAAACCATTATTTTAATTTCTTTTTAAAAGCCAGGAGGGAGGGAGCAGATCTTACCTCATTTGGAAGTGTGTTCCATAGGCGGGGGGCCACCACCAAGAAGGCCCTGTCTCTCGTTGAAGTCACAAAATAACAATAAAGACTATATTGATGAAACCATGGCCCTGAATTTCAGCAGGGATACTGATACTAGTAAGGTGACTGGGGTCACCATAAGTCTAATTTGATTTGATAGACGTTAACAAATACTATTCTTAATTAATTTATTTTATATTCCATTTGATATGAGACATGTGTGTATATATAAATTTTTATAACTTTTTAGTCTGTGTCTTGCTGATATTATATGTATCCCTGCCTTTTTTTTCCAGCCCTGAAAAGTACCATACAACTATTTCCTAGCCAAAACAAGTAAATAAGGGGGGAAACTCAAGGAACACTTGATGTCTATATTAAGCTAGTGCAATGTGAACTTGTGGTCAAAATAGGGGAAATGACTTAGTGCCCCTTTAAGGTTAAAATAAAGCCTATGTTTATTTTCTCAAGAAATCCATCTTGAGATAGAAAAGGAGATAGACAAAAGAAGTTGACCTGCACTTGGCAAACCAATGCTGCAGTTGGACCTTCTCCTTTGTCGACAGCCCCAACCACACTACACTGTGTGCATCCCATTGCCAGTCTCCATCCCCTCTGATTCTCCTCACCCTAGCTATTAATGAGTAAAACTCATCAATTGTTCCCAATTCTATGAAGTTGCCATCCTCTACATTGGTGTGATGGGTCCTTTCCATTTCTATGCTGGCATGTCAGAAGTAAAGTGACATCAGGTGATGAGATTCTCCTACTCTCCCCCTTGCTATTTCCAAGCTGGCTCTTTCCCTTTATTTTATATTTTAAATTTATATTTGCCTTTTGTTTTTAAATGTTGGAATTGTGCTAAAAATATAAAAGGAATAGTGGTAGTGTGTGAAGACAGAGTTACAAGAGTGTGTGGAAGTATGATTGCAGGGTTATGGATTGGTGAATCAACACAAGGGTGCTAATGAAGAAAGATGTGGTACCAAAGGTGAACAACACAGTATGTCTGCACTATCAACAATAACAAAACTGTAGTGGAATAGTGGTTTTGTGTGAAAAGTCCTTGGTAACAAGAACTCCTAATAGCTGGCTCTTATGAGAGAGGTGACTAGCATAAGTTATTGGTGTTGGATCCTCAGGGATGTTCCTTCCACAACCAAAGGAATACAAACCAATAGCTCCTTGAGAGAAGAGGGAAATGGCATCTGCAAGTAAGAAAGAAACAAAAGTCTTGAGCATGGAGAGCAAATAGAGATACAGAGGGATAAAAAACGGTGAGGAATCCCCTCCCCCCAACGAATCACTTTAAAATGTTGCTGCTTCTTTGTTTCCAACAAAAAATAACATCCAAAATGTCTCTCCCTAACCACACAATGGGCAAACATGACAGTTCTATCCTCCCACTTCCCTCCATAGATTGAATCTGTGTTGAGGATTGGACTCATGCTAGGGCCTGTCCAGACAGTACCTTTATTGCGGTAACTCCCGCAATAAAGAAGAGACTGTCCAAACAACATTCTGGACAGTCCCAAATTAATTCGCCACAAACCAGGAAAAACCTGGTTTGTGGTGAAGTAATTAGATAGTGGATTTATTCCCTGCCTATTCCCACCACTACTTGTGGTGTCTGGACTGCAGTCCAGACACCATTCCCAGAGTTTTCCAGACTACATTAATCCAGAACACTGTGGGAATATACTCCCCCCCTCCCCACAGCCCCCAAACCCCTTTGAAAAATAAAGAAAACTTACCCGATCTCCTTTACAGTCTTGGAGCAGCTCTCCCGGCACATAGTAATGACACGCCAGGAGAGCAGGGGGAGTGGGGAGAAATTGCTCTCCCCCCACTCTCCTGGCGCATCATTTCTATATACTGGCAGAGCTGCTCCAAGACTGTAATGGAGGCCGGGTAAATTAATTTTACTTTTCAAAAGGGTCTGGGGGCTTCGGGGGAGCGAGGAGGGCCTTCAGGTGTTCTCACGGGCCAGTCCCGCAAAAGCATCTAGACATCCACTCCAGAAAGTATGCACTTTCTGGGGTGTGTGTGAACAAACCCCCAAGAAGATCCGCATTTTTAAAATGTGGATTCTTCTGGGATAAAGGCCTGTCTGGAACCGCTCCTAGTTGCTCCATCTTTAATTAGTATTAATGTACACTGCACTTGTTTCCAAGCCTGTGCACATAGGGCTTGTACACACAATTTGGAAATGTTATAATTGCAGGAGATCCATGCTCATTTGTGGCCCAACAACACACAACAGTTGGGATTGAGGTAAGGAAGGAAGTTGCATGGAGTCTGGTGGTGGAGCCAACTAGTGCAATTCAATAGCCATCACTTAATAACTCAGGGGAGCATGAGAAAAGAACATAAAGAAGATGGTGTTGTAAAAAAAGAACAAGTCAGGAAACATCATAGCAGTAATATATCCATTTGTGTTGTGCCTTCATCGGAATTCTACCCTGCCTTCATTGTTCTGGCATTTTTTCTTAAGGAGATTGTAGCTCTAAGTGGTAGAGGAGAGGAGAATTGAAGTGCTTAAAGTTCATTGTGTGAAGATCATTTTCATCTTGAAGATGAACTCATGAGGTGCTGTGTAGTGATAATGAAGGAGAAAGAGTATTATCATTATACCTAAGTTTAAGAAGTAGAAATTCATGAATGATGTTGAGAGGGAATGCACGAGGAATTGCACTCTGTTTCAAAACTATAAGGCTTATTCTGAAGCATTAAGGATTCTCAAAATCTCATGCTCTCTCTCACTGTGTTTCTCTCTTTTTCTCTCTCATATTCATCTCTCTCCTCACGTCCCACTATTTCATTGAGAATTTCCAGTTTGTGAACTTCCTGTATTATCTCTCTGCTCGAGAGATGCTGGGACACCAAGCTACTGTGGAGCCCCCAGTGGTGCAATGGATTATATCCTTGTGCTGCCCAGACTGAAGATTGACAGGTTGGAGGTTCGAATCCGGGGAGAACGCAGATGAGCTCCCTCTGTTAGCTCCAGCTCCCCATGCTCAGTACAAGATGCTCAGCAATGCTTCATCCTTCAGTGATACTCACCCCATTGCTTGTTCCCATTTGAAATCCCCCACCAGACATACTACCCTACTCATCCATCTCAACCAGGGTTTTTATATTTTATTTTACCCCTTATATCTTGGCCCAGCCTGCTGTGCACATTTTAATTTCTTTTATTTTGTTTCTTGTATTTGATTTTGTATTAATTTTTTGTTTACATTTTATTTGATGTTATTATTTGCTGTATGTATTTTATTTGATTTGCTGTAATTGTTCTGGCTTGGCCTCATGTTAGCTGCTCCGAGTCCCTGTTGGGGAGGTAATGGTGGGATATAATTAAAGTATTATTATTATTATTATTATTATTATTATTATTATTATTATGTGGGGACATGAGAAAAGCCTCCCACAAGGATGGTAAAACATCAAAACATCCGGGCATCACCTGGACAACGTCCTTGCAGACGGCCAATTCTCTCACACCAGAAGTTACTTTCAGTTTCTCAAGTCACTTCTGACACACACACACACACAAAACAACCTACTCAGAAAGTTGATCTAATTCTGAACTAAATCATGCTCCCTATACTTTTAAAACAATGTATTGATTAAATCAATTATGTTATCAGAAGTTGATGGAAATTTGAGTGAACATTGGGAAAGGAAGGTTTGTTACTATTAAGAACAAGACTGAATTCTGGGGTGTATCTGTATATACATTCTATGTCCTGTTGTTGTTGTTGTTGTTGCTGTTGCGTGCCTTCAAGACATTTCTATCACAGGTTTTCTTGGTTAAATTAGTTAAGGTGGGATTTCCTGCAACCTTACTCTGAGACTGAGAGAATGTAACTTGTCTAAGGTCACTCTGTTGCCAAGCAGAGTTTCAAACCCTGACCTCCAGAGTGGTAGTCCAAAGCCCAAGCTCAAACCACTACCCAATGCTGGCTCTCCAGATAGTATCATTAGTCACTGCACAGAATTCCTTTCAAATATACCCTTCATTGTTTATTTTTAATTGTGTTACACAGTGCTGATTATATTCATATCATTTTTGAACATTTGTTTGTTTGTTTCCTCTTTATTTTACTATTAGTAGTCTTTTCTGTGTTTCTTAGCATTCAAGACCTTTCCCTTTGTTTTTAAGAGTAATCAAACCAAGATATTCCAGTATAATATAACAAGCATATCCCATACAAGGTTTCTCTTCTGGACAATAGAAAAGAAGATGAGTCTGTCTAAACCACACAAATAATTAGAGAAATGTGTGTTCATCTGTTTTGAGATTAGATTTAAATCATTTACATTGAGCAATCGATAAGGTCAAATGTGTCATGTTGATTTAACATTTAATAGAACAAATGAAATCAATATGCTCTGTTACAAGGTGCAATCTTTCAGGCAAGAGTGAAGGAACAAAGCGATTCAGAAAAGTTAAGTCAATGCAATAATTATGGAAAGATTTTTTTTAATGCCTGCATGTTGTCTGATTATTTTTCTTAAATGACTTTCTTTTCAACTTTAGTAAAGTGTGTTGTTTCTTGCTGAGATTGTAATTTAAAACAGAAAATGAAAAATGTAATTTAAAATGTTACTTCATGCTTCAGGTGCCTTGAGTGTGCACTTACCTGACAATAAATATAGATGTTAGTGAGGATGGAGAATCAGAACCAGCAGTTGAAGGAAACATTCAACCAAGAAAATGATCCAGGACAAATCTTCCCTTCCCTGACTTTTTAAAATGGAAGTGGCTGTGGGAATCACCACGAATTGTGGTGAATCCAGTGGTGCCCACTGGGGGCATGGGGAACCTGTTGCCCCACACACCACATCACTTGACTTACCATAAACCCCATCCTACAGGGGGAAGCGTCCACTGTCCAGCTTCCCTGCTTTGTTGCCGGTGCAACACCGGAAGCCTCTGCTGTAGTTTACCCATAGAGCACCACTGGAAGTAGCTATAATTGTGGAATAGGAGCTGGTGGGTCTTGTGGCTAAACTACAGTGGAACTGGTGTATTCCTCTGAAAACAGCCTTGTCTGATGAGAACGTAAACATGCAGTCACAATTGCAAACTACCAAGTAATATAGTTTGCTGGCAATATTCTGAGTACAGGAAACTGTTATTTCTTATCCTAACCTAACTCAGAGGATAGTTGTGAAACCCCAACTTTTCACATTACTTCTTTTTACTCACTATTTCTTTCTTTATTTATTTCTGGTATTTATATCCCATATTTCTCACCTCCGAAGAGGGACTCAGGACGGTCACATGAAGAGGCAAAGCCAGGCCTAGATTTTTCATTCATTACTGAAGCCTTGCTCTCACCACTCTGGGTGAAACAAAGAATTATGCATGTATGCCCATTTTAACATAATCATGCAGCATTTCAAAATCGGTTGGAAACTGATGGCTCCGGATGGACATACATGGATCAAGGTTCACCTGTAATGGCTTCCCTACTTTAGGTAGACATGCCAATGCATGTTCCAGAGGTATTTTCCCCAATGCTACCAAAAGTTCAATTTTAGGCTTATTTACACTGTCTGGTTGTACTAGAGGTGACCACACATCTTGTCCCTAATCCATGGCAGCTGGGCCAAGACTGCATCAGTTTCACTGGACCATCTGTGTTGCTGTTGCTGCTCCCAGATGGCTACATAGCTCCAAGCTATCTCCTGGCCATCAAGAGCATCCCATCAATAGAGGAAAACAAATATATGACAAAAGAAGGCACAAGACATAAAAGATCCTTAGCAAATGCTATTTATTAAAAGGTGACCAAGGTGTTTTAGGGTGAAGATGTCTCAAGGGTAATTTTAATAGTTTGATGCTTTCAAACGGTTGCTTCTGGTATTATAGAGAGAATGTCAGGTTCAAATATGTGCAAAATCATTTTTTTCCTGTATAAAAATCCACCTGGATGCATTTTATGGACAAGGAACACAGGTGTGGTGGACTCATGGTCTGCCATTGGCTATCCTGGCTGGACCTGCTTGGAGTTACAGTTAAATGGCATTTGGAAGGATATGCTTTTCTCAACCTTACTGATCTCTTACATCATAGGAACATGACATAGGAAGAAGCTGCCTTATATGGAGCCAGATCAAAAAAATGAAAATTTGCTCTAACACTGACTTGTGACCCTTCCGTTATAAAATATATTTATTTATTTATTTACTGCATTTGTATACCATCTTTCTCAACCAGAGGTGACTCAAGGCAGTTCCTTGAGTCGCCTCTGGTTTCAAACTAACGGGACTAATCCTTTGGAAATAAAATTGTCACTTAGTCAGAATACAAGCTGTATAAATATGTATTTGATTTTATGGGATAAGAAAACATTACTGAAATGGGACAGACAAATTAGTTCAGTGGTTAAAGTATTGGACGGATACTTGGAAGATTCAAGGCTGTGCTCCCTAGTGAGTTCTGAAATGAATGGGCAAACCTCACGGCAGTCACTTTCTCTTAACCACATTTCCCCCACAAGGTTGTTATTGGTGAGGAAAAGGAAAACCATGTTTCACAGGAATTTGTTCCAAGCTCATTGAAGGAAACATAGGATATGCATGTAACTGACAAACATGCACACACATAAATATGGAGACTCACATGCATGAGAATAGCGTACTGGCTCATAAAAGTATATAAAGAAGCTGTGGGAGGCAAGAAGCTTGAGAAAGCCAATTCTGTTCTCTACTCCTCTGCAACATATAGGCTAATAGGGACAAAGTCTCCTTTGGAACACTTTTAAGAAGACTAACAAACTAGTGTCCTCAGAAGCTTTCAAATCCTCACCCTAATGGCAAAGTGCATTTTGATCTGGTTTTAGTGTCTGAAAGCTTCGTGCCATTAGCTGACAGTGAACACTGATGTTAGCAAATAACGAAAGTGGCTTTTTTGTGCCAGGTCAGTAAACAGCAGCTGAGTAAAACTCAGTTAAGGAGTCCTTAACAAGACTGAAATAATTCTATAAATAGTGTCCTCTAGCTATAGCATTTGATCTCTTCTTTGATTGACTCCCATCTCCATTGACTACTCTGCTGACCTCAAAGACTCCATACTTCCATTTAAAAGAAATACTTCAAAGGGGGGTTTAAGTTTGAATTTGCTGGAATATAATATATTGGAAAATACTGGGCTCCTTTCAAATTTCAGCCAGCACCCATTTGCCAAGAATTTGCCATTATGCAGTAAACATTTTTAGCTGAAAGCAAGAAAGAAGTACTATGCAACAGGCTCTGCTTGGGAACACATACACTGTTTATATATAGGGTTTACATATCTCTATATGTGAATATACAGGGGGTAATGGATGGTGGGCCATATGCATTAAATTAGGATAAAACAGGTTGGAGTGCAGTGTTATCAAAGTAATTTCTGTGTTACACATATTACTTTTTTGCAGGGATGTACTTCTCCTGGGTCATGGGGGGGGGGGGACATCAATCCCCTACTTCTATTTTCTGTTATTCATTCAAAATATTTTCTGTTACTCAAATGAACTTCCTAGTAGTTGGGAAGTCCTATATTGAGAATCAGAGAGCATTAAGACTTTTACACAGTTTTCTCCCAGTATTCAAATGTTTCAGTGTATTCCAGAAATTGTGGAAAGAGCTTTCTGGCCACTCAAAAAGTATTTTTTGAATATACTTAGCCAAGTACCCTCTCCTGGCCCAACACATCCTTCCCAATCTGATGGAAACATCATTTACCCATGCTTCAAAAATTCTTCCGATTCAACTCAAACTCAGTACAGTAGATTTGGAAAAAGAAGTTATGATCATGGCAATAGTGTCACAGTTGTGACGATATGGTGCTTGTGAATATGAAACTGTTTCCTAAATGTATTCATCCGGAGTGTAGCAAGGGATTTCTTATAATACAACCAGCTTTGCTCTGACAGCAAGGAAGATTTGAGAAAGCTTTGTGAAAACTCATCAGTAAGACAGCATTTTTTTAAAAAGTACATCTCAGTGCATTAGCAAAAAAATATCCAAGTTGCTCCAAAGTTCTCTGTATGGTGTTTTAAGTGTTTCAGAAGCCAATCTTTATATGTATAACAGATGGATGGATTGACAGATGGATGGATAGATCTTTTATATTTCGTGTTTTGTTCATATTTCATGTTTTATCTATTTTTAGTTTTGTTTTGTGGTGATGGTGATTGTTTTACAAAAGCCTTTGGTGAATAATACTCAGCCACTCCACTGACGACTGAAAAATATCTATCCAGGGTGCTGAATCCTGTCTCTAAAGCTTGTTCACAACCTTTAATATAAAATCTAGAATGGATTTATTGTCCATGCTTATAGGGGAACCAACCATTTTAACTGTTATTTTATTTTTTAGTTTCAGTCTTATTCAGAACTCTTCACAAAATCATCTGTTCATCATATACCCTGAACTTTGGGCAAGTGAGAGAAGATTGCACATTATCTACTTTGTTGGAATTATGGTTGAAATGTGATGAAATATTGTTTCTAGTTTAAACTCTGTGTGTGGTGTAGGGTTAAATGCACAGAGCTGTGTTTAATGCCTAGAGTGTAACTTTGGAGAGTTCCTGTTAGTCATTCATTCCAGAGAATCAGATAAGCACATGTGCTCTCTTCCAATGATGCACAGCTAGCAAATGGATGTGTTTTAATTCTGCTCCTGTAAATATTTTGTAATTTTTAGGATTTGCATTAAACTAAAGTTTTTAGGATTTGCATACAGTAGTATGGTGTGTTTATTTTCCTTGTGCTCTCCGTGCAGACGCCCAAGAGTCAAGAAGTATTGAGATAAGAGAGGTAATTTATCTCAATAAATCCAACATACTTTACAAATTTGTATCTGTATGCTCCTTCAAAACACCTGTCAATTTATTTATTTGTTGGCATATTTATTGGAGTTGTACACAGCCTTTACCTTGGGAAGGGATCCCAGGGGTTCGCTCATGTGACCCCATGAATTTGTATAGGGCAGAGGTTCTCAACCTGTGTGTTTTGGCCTTCAACTTCTAGAAATCCTAACAGCTGGTAAACTGATTAGGATTTCTGGGAGTTGTAGACCAAAACAGGTTGAGAAGCACTGTTATAGGGCTTTCTTATGGCAAGTAATGCTCAGAGATAGTTTGTCATTGCCTTCTTCTAAAATACAACACACAACATCTGACATTCCTTGACAATCCCCCATGTGAGTATTAATCAAGCATCACCTTAAAACTAACATGTTGTATTGGATTGAGTTTCTGTGAAAGGGAGTCTACTTCCTGGGATGCATCTAATAATGTGGATTGCTTTCCATTTAAGTTTATATCAAATGAAACTAATTAGTCTTTGAGGTGCCATGAGGTTTTTTTGTTGTTTTTGCTACAGACTAACAGGAGTAATCCTCTGGAAGTAAAACGATCACCTGGACAGATTCAGGTTTGGGGGGGAAATCATTAATGTTTTTAAAGGGGGATACTGGAAATTATTTCCTGTGGTACGAATGGAAAGACATTTTGTTGGACTCAAGGGTCTTGTCAAAAGTAGTATTTTCACACATACTCAGACCATGAGAGAATGCATACTTTGCCTCAAGCATTTACACATTTGCAAAGCTTACAGAAAAGGCTTTCAAGAAATGAACTGCACACAAGCCAAGGCGCAAGTTTTAAAATGCAAACATCCCAAATGTGCACCTAAAAAATGAAGAAGGTGAGAACACATTTTAGTCAGTGGTGAAGTGTTAAATAACTTAGGAAGACAATATGACCCAAATACTCTTAAGGCACCAGGTCCCGTCTGCTCTTTGAAGCTAAGCAGGGTCAGCCTTTGTTAGTACTTAGATGGGAGACAAAGGAAGCAGGTGCTGTAGGCTACATTTCAGAGGAAGGAAGTGGCAAACTCACATCTGAACACCCTGGACATTCAACAGATGTATAAGCCTCACTTGCCTAGTTTTCAACAGACCCCTCAACCTCTGAGGATGCCTGCCATAGATATGGGTGAAATGTCAGGAGAGAATGCTTCTAGAACATGGCCAGACAGCCCAGAAAATTCACATAATGCTCTTGTCCACTTTGGGAGATTGCTGTCCACTTTGCTCTTATCCGCTTTGGAATATTGCTATCCGCTTTACTCTTGTCTGCTTTGAGGTATTTTGGGTTAGTTGATTTTGTGTGCTTTTATTCCTGGTATGGTTGGCTTCATGAAGGGAGAGAGGGAGGCTGGTATGAGTACAGTATGAAGAAAGTGATGCTTCTGTCTCTTCACGTTGTGCTTTGTGCTTCCTTGCCTCAACTTTGTGCATTTCTTTTTTATTGTTCCATGTGAATATACATTTATACAATGCGTGTTATTGATAAAGTACAGTTTCAGGGGATTGGAATGGATTAATAGCATTTTAATCCTCTCAGCCCCACCTTTATCACAAGTGAGGTTGGTGGGGACGAGGAGCAGGGCCTTCTCGGTGGTGGCCTCTCGCCTGTGGAATTCGCTCCCCGGGGAAATTAGGTCATCGACATCCCTCCTCTCTTTCAGAAGGAAACTAAAACATGGATATGGGACCAGGTCTTTGAGTAATCTGGCAGACAGACAAAGGACAATGACGACCAGAGTTGGATAGGATTATGACAATGCAGAATGAATTTATGGATTTTGAACTTGGAGAACGTTGATCACTAGATTGGCTTTTATTAGTTGTTATTGTATAATTGGATTGTTTTAACTATTTATAATTGTGCTGCTATGTATTTTATCTTACCATGTGTATTGCTGGCATCAAATTGTGCCTTTTGTAAGCCGCCCTGAGTCCACCTTCGGGGGTTGAGAAGGGCGGGTTAGAAATGCTTGAAATAAATAAATAAAATAAATAAATGCATTTCACTGAGAAAATTCACTTTGAGATAATTATGTTTTGAGTTAAGAACTCAGTCATGGAACAAATTAAACTCTTTACTCAAGGAATCACTGTAGATTGAACAAGATGTTCCCAAATGCTATATTTTGGGCTACAAGTCCTTCCCAAAAACATAAATGTGTGCATCATATAATTTATGAATGTGGACAATATGGACTTTAACGCATGAAGCTGCTATTCCACAGTAACTGTGCGATCACCAACAGTGGCAATATATTGGGATGGGGATGTGCTACCAAACAGCGGTGCTGATTTGTCAATCTATGGCCCCGCACTATTTCCAGATAATCTTGTAACTTCACCATCCTACACTTCTGCTCCTCTGTAATTTCTTAAAATAATTTTAAAGCAGCTTTGCAATTCCAACTGAGGTTTTAACAATCAATGAAAACTCAAAATAAAAAGAATATTGCCTCAAAAATAGCAGGGGGGGGGGGAGTGGGAGAGGAGGAGAATCCCACCACCTGACATCACTTTAATGCCCATATGCTGGTATTGAAAACTAATGGCCCCATTGTTCCAGGCAAATGATGGGAATGTGGTTGGACTGGCAGCTATTGACAAGTTTCTGTATCAATGGTTGGGGAGAGGTTTATCAAAAGGAGGAGGCACATCGGCTGTGGGATACACAGTGCATCATCCTATCCTGGTTTCCCCCCTTCATGTAATAAAATCCTATGTTAACATTACAGCGAAATATGTCGCTAGGTGAACTGAAATCGATACTTTCATTTGGTATTTAGGAAGAATAAAATCTTATTAATTGCTATTTCCTGAAGGTCAACCCTCCCCGTTATAAATTTCCGCTGTCCCTTATTGCTGTTTTGAAAACGTGGCAATACTATTTTACACTTAAGTGCTGGCATGCATTTACAACACACTGTGTGTCGCCCCTCCTTCAGCTCTCATGGGCTTCAGAACCACCCAGGCACAATATACAGCTATCCTTGGCTATTTTTATTCTGTGTAGGGCCAACTGTATTATTCATTTGTCTACTATATTATTTTAAAATCACAGAGGAGGGTGACAGATAGTGGTTGTCAAGCTCCGGGAAATAGAGCACCATTGGACGGTGACAATAAATAATGACAAAAAATGGGGGGAAAGAACGAGTGGATTGTACATCAATATTTCACAAGCGTTGTTTTCTGCAAACGAGAGAACAATGTTTTGACTGTAGCCTTCAGCAGCAGCTGAACTGTGTTTGCATTTGTTTTCTTTTGCTTTGAAAATAAGAGTCGCATTGCCATTATCATTATTTTTGTTGTTATTATTAAACGGCTGTATCGCAACATCAAAATAAACCATAAATCCTTTTGCAGTTCATTTCCAGTGGCCTTTATAATCAGTCTCCTCAATGCTTTCCATATATATATATATAAGTGACACAATCTATAATCCAGACTTTCACAAGCTCGGGGTAAATGTAGGTACAGCAAAGATGGACATTTTCAGCAACAGGGGCTGCAAGAAATACTACTTTGCACACACAGACACCCCCAAAACTCGGGTTGCTGTAGGTTTTACGGGCTATATGGCCATGTTCTAGAAGCATTCTCTCCTGACGTTTTGCCTACATCTATGGCAGGAATCCTCAGAGGTTGTAAGGTCTTAACCTTTGAGGATGCCTGCTATAGATGCAGGTGAAATGTCAGGAGAGGATGCTTCTAGAACATGGCCATATAGCCCGAAAAACCCACAACAACCCCCAAACCTCTTTTATTTCTCACTAGAAGAGTGTAAAACGGGGGGGGGGGGGGTTGTGTCAGGAATGATTTGAGAAACTGCAAGTTGCTTCTGATGTGAGAGAATTGGCCATCTGCAAAGACGTTGCCAAGGGGATGCCCAGATGTTTTACCATCCTGTAGTAGCCTTCTCTCATGTCCCCGCATGGGAAGCTGGAGATGACAGAGGGAGCTCACTTAGTTCCCTGGATTTGAACTGCTGACCTTTCGGTCAGCAGTCCTGCTAGCACAAGGGTTTAACCCATTGTACCACCTATGTAAAAAAGGTGACCCACATGAAAATGATCATTCCCTTGTTCATTCCCCATGCAGACAAACAGCTCTTGCTTCCTAATATTAGCTCAATAGCATAGGAAGTGTGTCAGGCACAGATGGAACACTACCAAGAAAAAGAAAAGAATACACATTCATGTTTCTGATTTGCCCTTTTAAGAGGTCACACTCTTCAGGTATGTAGGTGAATAGCAGATGGGGAGATCTGGATGGAAGGACACTTAAAGCTTCAGTCAACTTTCAGTCTTTGCTGGAAGTAAATGGAACTATTTGGTCTGCAGAGACATTGATCTGTCTGACTAGTTCTTGCTGTAAATGGCTCAGAAAGCATTCGTCCTATCCAAATTCCTGATCTACCTTGAATCTTTCTCACCTGAAAAGAATGCAATAAAGACTACCTTACCTTATAAGGTCTCCATTTGAAAGGATCCTCTTTGCAATCAGAGTTTATAGCTGACTCGGGTTTTATTATTTTGCTCAGCAAAAAGTTGAGATCCTCTTTCAAAGCAGTAGTGAGAGGTCATGTAGGAAACAAGACTCTGCTGCTGCATCTAGGGGTCTTTCCACACACCCATATAACCCGGAATTCAAGGCAGAAGATCCCACAATGTCTGCTTTGGACTGGGTTATCTGAATCCACACTGGGTTGTTGTAGGTTTTTTCGGGCTATATGGCCATGGTCATTCACTCTCTCTAGACCATGACCATATAGCCCGAAAAAACCTACAACAACCCAGTGATTCCGGCCATGAAAGTCTTCGACAATACATTGAATCCACACTGTCATATATTCCCGTTCAAAGCAGATAATGTGGGATTTTATTCAGCTGTGTGGAAGGGGCATTGGACTCTGACCATCCTGGACTTAAACTATAGGTCAGGGGTCTCCAAACTAAGGCCTGTGGGCCAGATACAGCCCTCCAAGGTCATTTACCCAGCCCTCACTCAGGGTCAACCTAAGTCTGAAATGACTTGAAAGCACACAACAACAACAACAACAACAACAACAACAACAATCCTATCTCATCAGCCAAAAGCAGATCCACACATCCCATTGAAATACTAATAAGTTTATATTTGTTAAAATTGTTCTTAATTTTAATTACTGTATTTTTTTCAAGTGGTTTTTTTTTTTTGCACTACAAATAAGATATGTGCAGTGTGCATAGGAATTCATTCATTTTTGTCCCCATGCTATAGGCTATTTAGTTGGGCAAAACCCAGTTCAGTCAGGCAGATCTCCATCCTAACTGGGCCCAGCAATTGAGGAAAAGACCTCTTCCATTGATTCACATCTGCATGTGTCTCCCCTCTTCTCATTTCTTTATTTCTCTCTGAGAGCTCCACACAGCCATATAACCCAGAATATCAAGGCAGATCCACAATATCGGCTTTGAACTGGATTATCTGAGTCCACACTGTCATATAATCCAGTACAATATGGATTTTATACAGCTGTGTAGAAGGGCCCTCTCTCTCTCTCTTGCTACATCTACAATATTGAATTAAAGCAGTGTGACATCATTTATTTATTTATTTATGTTGTCTGTATTTATTTATTTATTTATGTATTTATTTGCGACATTTATATGAGGCCTTCTCACCCCGCAGGGGACTCAGAGCGGTTTACTATATATATCTCTATCTATCTACCTATCTATCTATCTATACACACACACACACATACACACTCTCTACATTATACCATGACCACTGTAAAATATCAGCTCTGCACATCACTATATTGTACTATATAATTATATTGTAATATTATTAGTAATATTACATCACTTTAACTGCCCACGTCTCAGTGCTATGGAGTCCTAGGAGTTGAAGTTTGGTGCACCACTGGGACTCTCTGGAAGAACAGGCTGTAACTGACATGACTCAAGATGATAGAATCATAGGAGTTGTAGTTTTACAAGTGTAAAACTACAACTCCCATGATTCCATAGCGGTGAACCATTTCAGTTAAAGTGGTGTCAAACTACATTAATTCAACAGTGTAGATGTACTCTTTCTCTTTCACTCTCTTAGGGCCCTTCCACACAGCCCTGTCACCCAGAATATCAAAGCAGAAAATCCCACAGTATTTGCTTTGAACTGGGTTATCTGAGTCCACACAGCCATATATTCCAGTTCAAAGCAGAAAGGGGGTCTTACGCACACCTTATTACTGATTAATTTTTACTGGACATTTTTACAGCTTTGACCAGTTTATCTAGAGGCAGTTATTCAAGAATTTTATGTGGTTTCATTTGCATTTCATACAGAGCATATTCAGTGTCACCTTTCCAAAAACAGACTTGACTATCCTATATGGAGAATGCATTCTGGCAACAGTAAACATTATTCATCATAATACGCAATCTAATTATGCCAGCAAAAAGAGAGAAGCACAAATCAGCATACTAGCCGCCTACATTTTAAAAATGATAATCCCGAGGTTCATAAAAAGTTAACCGTAATGTTTTGTTGCTGGGATCAGTGTGTGCAGGAACTGCCAGTGTAGTGTAAGCCCAGGAAATGAAATGGAATGGAAGTATTTCTGAGTCAATCAAGGATTTTATTGCTGTTTCCCTTTCACATTAACTTAAGAGCAGTTTGCTATAGAGTGTTATTACCCCATCCATTCCAGAGAGTGAAAAGAGACAAATAAGGGCGAGATGATAGCTGCTCTTGGAACATTTTCTGTTTTGAGAGAGAGGGTTGAGGGAGCGTGAGAGAAAGAGCATGATTTTTCACATTTCAATGATAAATAGAAAGGATGAAAACATATTTGTTAGCCACAAGTCCCACTGAACGTGCTTCTGAATAAGGACTGCACTGTTAACAGCAAATGGCAAGTCTTTGTAGACCCTCCATTTTCCTTGTTTCTACTTATTTTTCCTACATCAGCAATGTTATTTGTCTAATCATGATAAATGACATAATGAATGGGGGGGGGGGGAATATATTAAAATATATTTAAAATCTCATCAACTCATCACTGGTATTACTTTTTAAAATTTGGGCAGAGGGAAACACAACAAGAAAAACTTTTTCCCCTGTAATTGGTTAATAATAAAATATCCAAGTGAATGGATTTCTACCAAGGAACCAATTATCATTACCAACAGAATTTATCAAAGGCTCACATAAAAAGAATTCTTCAGGACAGGAAACCGTTTCCTCCATGCAGTGCAGTTCTGTGTATGGGTTCATTCAGAAATAAATCCCACTCCATTCAGTGGAATTTCTAAGCCAGGGTGCATAAGATGGCAGCTTTCAGTAGGATCTTTCGTAATTTCCTTTATAATACTCCACTAACCTATGTCCGTTTTGCTCAAGCATGAATGTTAAAAAGAGTGACTGTACCAACAATATAAAGACAATACAAAGTTCTGGAATTCACAAGTGCAGTTACGAATTGATTGCCTGGGGCCTTTCCACACAGCCCTATATCCCAGAATATCAGGGCAGAAAATTTCACATTATCTAAGTGTGGACTCAGATAACCTAGTTCAAAGCAGATATTGTGGGATTTTCTGCCTTGATACTCTGGGATATAGAGCTGTGTGAAAGGGCCCCTGGAGTTACACAACTGTGGCTGGTTCACACTGATAACTCTGATGTATTCAATATAGTAGGTAATATGTAGGAATCCGAAAAATCCCCCAACCTGATTTACCAGGCAGCAGTAACTGAGAATGACAGGGATCTGTTCTCTCAATCAGAATGAAGCCAACTGGATTGTCTAATCTCAAGAGCAAAGAATTGTGGCGGATCCTGCTTCTGATAGTCCTACTAGAGATTTTTCACATGCGGACAGGTGGAAACATCTGTCTTCAGTGTCCTGATGAACAGGATAATAGACCTCTGTCTCTCAAAGCAGTTGCTGCCTGGTAACTCCATTTTAACAAAATAACTGATTAAGAATCAGTTCAATAGACATATGCATTTATATGTGATAATATGACTCATAGCAGTGTACACATTATTAAAACTAGTAGAAAAACCATCTCTCTCTCTATGTTCTATAATAGGGGTCCTCAAACTTAGGCCCTGGGGCTGGATACGGCCCTCCAAGGTCATTTACCCGGCCCTCACTCAGGGTCAGCCTAAGTCTGAAACAACCTGAAAGCACACAACAACAACAATCCTATCTCATCAGCCATAAGCAGGTCCACACTTCACAATGAAATATTAAGAAGTTTATATTTGTTAAAATTGTTCTTCATTTTAATTATTTATTGTTTTAAAATGTTTTTTGCACTACAAATAAGATATGTTGCAGTGTGTATAGGAATTCATTCATATATTTTTTCCAAATTATGATCCAGCCCTCCAACAGTTTGAGGGACTGTGACCTGGCCCTCTGTTTAAAAAGTTTGAGGACCCCTGGTTTAAATATTGTTTATTGCAAGTCTCACAGGGAGGGAGACAAAGCTCTGTGAAAAACACTTTATGTTCACAAGGACTTAGGTTTAGTCACCAACAGTGGTGGTATTTCGCTTCTCATGCTAATGGGGAATTTCTCACATGGTACAATCCTTAAAGGAGTTCCCTATGGTTGTTGGCCCTTATCTCCTCCATAGGTTCAGCATCCTATATAGTTTCTTTAAAGAACAGACTAAACCAAACATGAATTCACACTGAATCTCAAACTCAGATGCATAAACTACAAAAATAAAGATATTATTATTATTATTATTATTATTATTATTATTATTATTTATTTCAAGCATTTCTACCCTGCCCTTCTCAACCCCCTAGGGGGGACTCAGGGCACCTTACAACCGGCACATATTTGATGCCTACAATTCAACATAGTAAAATATATAACAGCAACAATTATAAATAATGAAAAACATTCAATTAATACAATAACAACTAATAAAAAGAAAAGCCAATCTGATGGCCAATGTTTCGCTGAGTTCTGTAATCCGTAAGTCCATTCAGCATTATCATAATCCTTTCCAAAGCTCTAGTTGTCATTGCCCTTGTCATTGATATTTGTATTGTATTCCTGATTGTGTTTTTGTGAGTCTTTTACACAGTTTATGCCACTGATATGGTAGTCAACATCCACCACAGGTACCAAATGTGCACAGAAAGTCCTATGAATACCCCCCCCCCCCCCCGCCTGAAATCCTGGAGAGACTTTTAGATTGTCAGTCACTGTAGATCTGACTAGTGAACCTGGGCCAGACATTGTTAGATTTAATATCTGCTCCTCCCAGCATGTGCAGCATGTGCCATGCTGAAGGATGATGTGAAGAAGAGTCTCATTCACAAAGTACTAAAGATAGATCATACTAGCAACACTGACATCAACTTCCTATGCAAGAAGAGGTTACTATATCAAAAAGTAGAATATATCTAATATATACCACCAACTGCTATGCATCATGAGAATGTTTACTTTTAGGACTTTTCATTTCTCCTATTGATTTTTATTCAATTTGATAGGACTTTTTTAAAGGCAAAGAAGAATTCTTGCATTAATGTTAGTTGTAAGGTAGATGATGTATCCCAGTGTCTGTGTATTCTATTTTGCATTGTAAATAATAGGTTTAACAATGTGCAGCCTCACGACTTGCTCATATTACTTAAGCCATGTGGAAGAGGTTAATATACATTGGTATAACTAGATTTTTCATGTGAGCAATTTGTCTCAAATATTGTTTTAAAATGTTATTTCTATCCCTTAGACAAGTATCTCTGTCTAGGCACTAAGCAGGAGTAAGAGTCATGTGGCCCGCCTGACATTGTTGCACTGCAATGTCCAGCATTTGTCACTCCTGGCTATGTTGACTAAGGTTGGCAGGTTTCACAGTCCATCAACATTTGAAAAGCCACAGAATTCCTGCCACTGACATAAAGGTGCAAAAGGTGTCAATCAGAGACTACAACCTTTCTTTACACAGAGTTACCTATGGAGATATATCTCATCACCAACACCATCTCATTCAGCGTATTTCAATGATCACCCATAGCTTCTGAAATCAGAAGGCCCTTCCAGATAGTCCAAAAATTCAAGAGGAAGTGGGATTTTAAATCCCACCTCCTCTTGGGATAGAGGCTGAAACAGCTGTTTAGATGTAATCCTTCTTCTATTATAGTTATTAATGGTGTACAGGTTTTTTTATAGTCATCGTAAGTCATATCAAATTAGTTAAATTCATGCTTATGACATGATAACCAGCACAAGGGCATGGCCACGCCAAAAACTTAAGAATCAAAACTTACCCAATACTTTTTAATTTGAATTTTGTAAAACTCGAAAGCCTCCCAAAGTCAGTTTCATTTTCAGTGCAAAGAAACAAAGCAAAGCCAAAAAGGCTGCCTTTCCTCTTTAAATTAATGAGTTCTCACCATTAGTAGAAGGAAGCAGCAGGTAGAAAGCAGAATTCGCTGGAAAAGAGACAGAGAAAACACAGAATTTTCTCTGTAGCTTGGGAAGGGGAGGAGCCCTGTAGCTTGGGAAGGGGAGGAGCCCTATGCCAGAGAATTCAAAAGGCCCTGCCCTAAACTACATTTCCCAGAATTCTGCTTGGCATCAGAAAGTCCCAATGAGGTAGGGGAGAGATTTGTCCCTCCAGAGTTCCAATAAATTGTTGAATCTGCAAAGAGGACTGACTGAGATTTCTAGTAAGTAAATCTCTGTGCTGTGCTGGGCAGAAATCCCTAAATGGAAGTTCAGTTTGTTAATATGAGAGACCTTCAGTGAGATAGCTGCTGTGGCTTTTAGTTTGTTGTGGTTGGATTCAAAGAAATGGAACACAATTCATTACAACTCTGGTTTGGTCCCTGTTGCTGAACCTGGGCATTATAGTGTGCTAGCTAAATGATGGTGATCTTGAACATAATACCAATGCAACAGCAATATTAAATGATATGATGTACTGTGAAAATGTGTACCATATCCTGCAGTCTAGGAAAAGAAACATAGCATTTCCCATCCCATAATGAAATGCAGCAAAAGGACTTAGAAGTGAGAATTACAGGTTCAGGTCTCTTACTTAGTCATCTAGGCCAATTCACAGCACTGAAAAAAATTGCAGGTTGTTACTTGGCATCCCCCCATATGCAAGAGGAGGAATCTTGTGGCTTTACAGATTCTGAAGATCTGCAGATACTGAAGCCTTCAACATCTGCAAGTCTATAGGTTCAGCTATAGATGCTGGAGTTGTAGTGCAACAAAATCTGGAGGGTTAAATGGTTCTTACTTTGACACAAAAGGTTGCTATGGGGTTCAAACATGACTGGAAGAAAGTGGTGCCTCTGAGACCAGCCATAGTGCAAAATTATAGCAGTTTGACATCACTTTAACATCTGGGATTTGTTGTTTGTTGTTCACCAGAGAAGGCTAAATATCTCACAAATCTACAAATTCCAGAATTCCATAGCATTGAATTCAATGAGTTAAAGTGGTGTCAAACTGCTTTAATTTTGTAGTGTTGATACAGCATCTGTTCTTCAAAGTTTCTGTTTTACACACAAGCCTTTTTGGAGGTGTTCTCTAATATAACTGGAGAAACAGAAAGAAAGAGGCAACTAGGGTCTTAATAAAATGGTTTGACAGGCCTTGATAAAGACCCCTGTTGCTTTGTAGACAGGAGCATTTCCTAGATACAGTTTTTACCCTTCTTTTTTTAAAGCCTTTCTACCATGTGGTGCAAATACTACTGAAGACCGTTTGTGGACTGCAGAATAAATTCCACCATCTTTTCCAACAGCAGCTGAAGCTGACAGTGCCAATTTTCTCTTATTTAATTGATGTTGCTCCAGGGCCAGTCTTGTTGGGATTCCTGAAAAAGCCTGTCAAACCATTTTCAGTCAGAACAGGCAGGGTTGCAGAAAGGAGCAGGCTAAGCAAAAGGTGCTTTGATTGGAATTCACACACCAAAAAAGAGAGGAGGAAAAGAGTTACATCTTAATCTGTTGTTCAGCCTTCAAGGAGCAACGCATAACACAACTCTGAACATCTTGGCGCAGTCGGATATCTGGAAATCATAACATGCAATTGTCCTATAGATAAAAATTTAACATTGAAGCTGGAACAGGGCTTCAGTATATAACCCTATTCCCAATATCACACATTCTGTGCACCATCCCAAGTATAATTCTATATGACGAATGGAATATCTGCAATTGATATCTGCCTACACCAGGTTAGGGCAACTTCCTTGGATAGAGGAGTAGTGTGATATGCTGTGGATCTCTTCTTTCTCCAAATTAACATTTGATCATATCACGTTACAAATATTTTAGAGATTTGTGAACTGGCATGTCCAAATATTCATTTTTAATTTTTAGAAATCTCCAATAAAGGAAATCTGCACACCTTATGGTGACACCACTTTAACTGCCATGGCTCCATGTAGTGGAGTCACAGGCAGGCCCGTAGCCAGGATTTCAATTTGGGGGGGGGGGGGGAGGGCTGAGGTTTTTTCAGGGGGGATTTTGGGGGGGGGATGAGTTTTGGAGGGGGCTGAGTCTGAGTGAAAGAGGGTCTACCCTAGCAATCCTTTTGTATCATTACTCCATGCATATGGGATATATTGAGTATGGTGATCAGATCATGATATGAATAAACATAACAGTTTAAATAATGCACCAGTAAGGCCTTTTCGCCAACCACCATGAGAATTTCGGGGGGGGGGGATGAAGCCCCTCAGGCCCCCCTCCTGGCTACATGCCTAGTCACAGGAGTTGTAATTTGGAGAGGCACCAGTACTCTTTGGAAGATAAAGACTACAGACCTCATGAAAATATAACTCCCATGACTCTATAGCAGTGGGCATTACTTATTTAATAAGTATATTGAAATGCAACAAAATAAACACCACATACACTGGAAACAGAATCGGTTTCATAGGAGTAAGATCATTTAACAAAATACGATTCACTTTTGAGTAGACTTAGAATCATAGAATCAAAGAGTTGGAAGAGACCTCATGGGCCATCCAGTCCAACCCCCTGCCAAGAAGCAGGAATATTGCATTCAAATCACCCCTGACAGATGGCCATCCAGCCTCTGTTTAAAAGCTTCCAAAGAAGGAGCCTCCACCACACTCCGGGCAGAGAGTTCCACTGCTGAACAGCTCTCACAGTCAGGAAGTTCTTCCTCATGTTCAGGGATTTTAAGGGATTATATAGCTGGGCTCATTTCATGCATGATCTATATCCATATACCTTAAAAATGTAATATGTTTGGTTTCCTAACTATATTTTCAATGAGTTCTATTATGATCCAAGCACTTTAGTTAAGGAAACTATTAACATAAATCAGTGCTAAACACAAATGTTTAAAAGGCTGCATTAAGGAGCTTGGCCATATTCAGCTGTATCTGAATATAGTGAGTATAAACATTTTCTCCTTGGCTGTTCCTTTAAACATGTCCATATATTAACAATGTAAAGATAAATACTTTCCTAATATTGGTTTGTGCTGCTGTGCAAACAACGCCATCACTTAAAGACCAAGGCTGAATTTCATTTGTCTTTGTAAATACAGACAATTCAATTAATAAAATCACCAGGGAACAATACTCTTGTCTTTTCAATTGTCTTTCCAACGATGTTTAATACATTTGTCTTTAAATTATCACTATGGAGTCCTCTCCCCCCCTCTCCCCCCCCCTCCCCGTCTCTACCTGTTGAAATACTATGTTCAAAGATCTTTTAATGAGGTAGAAGGCCTATGTTCTTTTTTACTCAGCCATCTAGTTGATTGACAGGTACTTCAGGTTGTGGTAGGAGGGATGTGTTGATGCAAGAGCTGGACCATAAGGAAGGCTGAGTGAAGGAAGTTAGATGCTTTTGAACTGTGGTGCTGGAGGAAAATTGTGAGAGTGCCTTGGACCACAAGAAGATCCAACCAGTCCATACTCCAGGAAATAAAGCCCGACTGCTCATTGGAGGGAAGGATAGTAGAGACAAAGATGAAGTACTTTGGCCCCATCATGAGAAGTCAGGAAAGCTTAGAGAAGACAATTATGCTGGGGGAAATTGAGGGAAAAAAGAAGAGGGGCTGACCAAGGGCAAGGTAGATGGATGGTATCCTTGAAGTGACTGGCTTGACTTTGAAGGAGTTGGGGGTGACAATGGCTGACAGGGAGCTTTGGCGTGGGCTGGTCCATGAGTTCAGAAGAGTCGGAAGCAAATGAACGAATAAACAAGAGGTTTCAGTGGGTATTATTTTCCATGCAACCAAGTTACAAGCAACATCTTCTGAAAATCTCAATTCTACATAACCTTTTTTTATCATGTCAGGAAGGAGCCACCGGTGGCGCAGTGGGTTAAACCCCTGTGCTGGCAGGACTGAAGACCGACAGGTCGCAGGTTCTAATCCGGGGAGAGGCGGATGAACTCTCTCTATCAGCTCCAGCTCCTCATGCGGGGACATGAGAGAAGCCTCCCACAAGGATGATAAAAACATCAAATCATCCAGGCGTCCCCTGGGCAACGTCCTTGCAGACGGCCAATTCTCTCACACCAGGAGTCACTCCTTACACGACAAAATAAAATCATGTCAGGAGCCACTTGAGAAACTGCAAGTCACTTCTGGTGTGAGAGAATTGACCATCTGCAAGGATGTTGCCCAGGGAGGCTTTGCTCATATCTCCGCATGAGAAGCTGGAGCTGACAGACAGGAACTCACCCCACTCCCATGATTTGAACTGCTGACTTTTTGGTCAGCAGTCCTGCCAGCACAAGCATTGTGCCACCAGGAGCTCCGACTACACAACCATTACAGGTACAGAAGGCTTTGCAGTATTTACAATGGCAACTTTAAGTTCACTTTCCATGACAAATGTAGCTGTGTGAGAATTAAGGACTCAAAATGGCAACTGTGCACTAAAATATATATGAGTAGGCCTTAGAATAAAAAAAGTAGATTAAAAGTATGCTATGGATTAGCCAGCAAAAAATGGATGCAGCTAGGATATTATCTGGTCCTGCAGCAATGGATATTTTTCAGTCTACACATCTTGAGGGTGTGAACAAACATCTTGAAGATCTGAAGTCTGCTCTCTGTATTCTACTTCTTCGCCTTCCCTAGCTAGAGCAGCATTCAGATTTTCCCTCCACCATTGAGTTTCCCCCAGGATGATGAAAAGTGACAAAAAATTTGAAAACAAGGTGTGCAAGAATTGCACCTGATCAGGACCATCGGTATGCAAAGACATCTTGTAGCTTCTTTGAGACTTAGGCCTCTTCTATGCTGCCATATAAAATCCAGATTATCTGCTTTGAACTGGCAGTGTAGACTCATACAATCTAGTTAGAAGCAGATAATGTGTCTTATCTGCTTCGATAATCGGGATTATATGGCAGTGTAGAAGGGGCCTAAGAATTAGTAGATGGAGGGAGGTTTCAATTGTTCTGCTGGGAGACTAATTCTGCTAAGCCCAGATTGTCCAACAAATTTCTAATACACCTGGCAGACAATTTCTTCTTACATGAGGTAAAGAAAAGAACAAGGAGATCAGTAATCCTGGACTTGATTCTAACCAATAGGGAGCAGCTAGAACCTGGAATCAAAGTAGCTGGTACTTTAGGTGGAGGTGACCATGTAATGTTATAATTCATGATTGTGGGACACATGAAATTTATTTATTTATTTATTTACTGTATTTATGTACAACTTTTCTCACCGCTGAGGAGACTCAAGGTAGTTTACAACATATTAATGGCAAAAATTCAATGCCAACATACAGTACACAAACAAATCATAATAACTAATTACTACATATAACTAAGAACTTAAAACCATTAAACATAAGACATACATAAAATTTAAACATTCAGATAAAGCATAACAATCATCCTAGCCTAAACATTAAAATCGCATGATTCAGAAATTGTATACCATAGCCATTCTGAATTGTCATTACATATGTTCCTTAATTATTTTTTTGTATTGCATTATTTACTGGCCAAAGGCTTGATCCCACAATCACATTTTTGTTCTCTTTCTAAAGAAGAGAGGATGCTGATCTAATCTTGCTGGGGAGGGAGTTCCAGAGCCGAGGAGCCACTACTGAGATGGCCCTGTTTCTCGTCCCCGCCAACTGCACTTGCGATGGAGGTGGGACTGAGAGCAGGGCCTCCCCAGATGATCCTAACATCCAAAGAAGAGTCCAGGCAGTGCCCGAATTACAAATATCTAACTTACAAATGACACATAGTTAAGAACAGGTGTGAGACAACGAGAAGTGAAAGAAATCTAAGAACAAACCTATAGAATCAACCTTGTTTGTAACTTGGGGACTGCCTGTCTAGTAAAATACAGACCATGGATTTCAAGAAACCAAATTTCTCAAGGTCAGGAAAATAACAGGCAGGATTTCATGGTTAGAAGGTGGGTGTTGCTAAAAAGAAATAAGAAAAATGGGGAAATAACCAGTGTGGCCATCCAGCAAACTGGAGGACTTGAAAAGAAAATGGAAGGAAGAATAACTAAAGAAGAATATAGACGTGCAGCCCAAGCTTTCAGAACAGTGTAAGGAAAGCTATAGCTTTAAATGAGCTGACTCTGGCTGGGCAAACAAGAAGCAACAAAACAGGATTTTTTGAAAGCAAGAGAATGGCTAAGGAAACAGTGGGACTGCTGCTCAGCAAGGACTGTAAAATGCTAACAGATCAAAATGAAAAGGCAGAACTGCTCAACACCTATTTCGTTTCAGCTTTTTCCCTTAAAGAGAACGGCGTGCTTCATGCATCAGCAGAGATTTTGGCACTGAATCCCAATCATAAATCAAGATCGATAAGGAGGTTGTCGAAATTCACCTAATTTAGCTAAATGAGTTCAGATTTGCAGGACCAGGTGAACTGCGTCCCAGAAAATTGAAGGAAGTTGCTGACATGCTCACAGAACCACTTGCCATTATTTTTGATGAATCTTGGAGAAGTGGTACTGTGCCAGACGACTGAAGACAGACAAACATTGTTCCTCTTTTTTCAGAAGAAGAAGAGGAGGAGGAGGAGGAGGAGGAGGAAGAAGAAGAAGAAGAAGAAGAAGAAGAAGAAGAAGAAGAAGAAGAAGAAGAAGAAGAAGGTGGTGGTGGTGGTGGTGGTGGTGGTGGTGGTGGTGGTGGTGGCGCGAGATGGATATAGAAAACTACATGGCCATCAATCTGACCTTGCCTCAATATTTAAAAGGATTATACGGAAATCTCTCTCTCTCTCTCTTTGCAAGTTTCTTAATGACAATGCAGAGATTACTAGGAGCCAGCATGGGGTTGTCAAGAACAAATCCTACCAAACTCATCTTCCCTTTTTAATTGAGTCATTAATTTAGTGATGACAAAACTGTGTATGTCATTTATCTCTGCAAAGCATTTGATGAGGTTTCCTAAATATAGAATAGATTGAAATAACATCAAATACATATTTTGTTGGGAAATTGTGTTTGAAATGTTGTCATGAGTGACTGATGAAGGAGTTGTCAAGTGGAGAACTATAGAGTTCTACCTTGGGGCTTATGCTCGTCAATATTTTTATCAATTGTTTAAAATTGCACAAATCTTGGCCTGGCCTTTTAATTTTTTTTAAAATTGCCTTGAACAGGCTCAATGCTATGAAATCCTGAGATTTATCATTTAGTGAGGCACCAACACTTTTTGGCCAAGAAGGCTAAATACCTTGTAAAACTAAAATGTAGAGCCAACACTAGATACAAGTTAGGAGGGGGATTCAGCAGTTTTCTTTTATGCAGGACAAGGTGAGCTCCCATTGTTAGCCCCAGCTTCTGCCAACTTAGCAGTTCGAAAACATGCAAATATGAATTGATGAATAGGTACAACGGACAATGCTGGCTCTTCAGCTCAGAAATGAAGATGAGCACCACCCCTCAGACTCGACTAGACTTAATGTCAAGGGGAAACCTTTACTTTTACTTTAAGCACCCCGGTAGCGGAGTGGGTTAAACCGCTGAGCTGCTAAACTTGTTGACCGAAAGGTCACAGGATCGAATCTGGGGAGCAGTGTGTCAGCCCCAGCTTCTGCCAACCTAGCAGTTCGAAAACATGCAAATGTTTTCATCAATAAGTATCGCTCTGGCGGGAAGGTAACAGTGCTCCATGCAGTTATGCAGGCCATGTGACCTTGGAGGTGTCTACGGACAATGCCAGCTCTTCGGCTTAGAAGTGGAGATGAGCACCAACCCCCAAAGTTGGACACGACTGAACTTAATGTCAGAGGAAAACCTTTACCTTTACCTTAAGCACCCTGAGTCAAACAATGAAATCACTATATCAACCTGTCGTCATAGAATCTCAGAAAAAGGATGCTGTGAGATTGTAAGTTTGATACGAACACTAGTAAAACAATGCCCAAGATTACAAAATGTATTTGAGCAATTCAACATTTAGCACATCAATAAAATATAATGACAAAGAACGAGAAAGCTCTATGTTTTCAACTGCATTCCAGAAATCTCCCATTTGTGTTCTATTTTGGGAGATGTGAAATGTTCATTTAACAAAACGGAGTTTGTGCCACTAATGTACACAGACAAAGATGGGTTTTTAAAATGTGTTTGATTTGTCCAACAATGTTAATGAGAAATGTTCCATTGAGGCATTTTTACCTCCAGCAAGATCATGCCTCTTTTCACAAGTTACTGAGTTCTTTTCCCAGGCGGAGATTATCCCTGTATAAAAGAAGCAAACCTCATGAGTTCAACAGCCGGGAGGCAGAGGGCAGCCATGCAGGAATTCTCCATTTCGCACTCAAGGACTGTGCTGTCTGCAGCTCACTTCTTTCAGATTAACTCAGCAAAGGGATTCTCTCTCCAGGAAGCAACTCCATATAGGAATTTAGCAGGAGAGACTCCTGCCATCTCTGCTTATGTCTCAGCTAAATGGCTGCATTGTTGCAAACCAAAAAACTCTCTCAATGCACGTGTCTTGTTGTTTTTAACCACCTTCAAGTCAACTTCAGCTAGTGCGTCCCTATAAGAGATTTCCAAGTCAACCTATCCACAACCACCCTGCTCAAGTCTACCAGACTTGGGACTTTTCTGATTGAGTCTATCTACAATGTGGTCTTCTTTTTCCACTGCCTTCTATCTTCCCAAGAATTACTGTCTGTCTTGAGAGCTCTGTCTTCTCACAGAACTTGTGGGATTTTCTGCCTTGATATTCTGGGTTATATGGCTGTGTGGAAGGGCTCTGTAACACAGAAAAATGGAGCTTCAGGTAAATTATTTTTACTTGCCCTGCTTGGCTTTGGAAGTAGGAAAACATCCCCCACCAAGTGGCACTGCCAACTTCTGTTCGCCCCCCCCCCCCCCCCAATCTTCACATAATAAGCTCAACATACCAGAGCTTCTACTTCAGCCTCGCCCCTGGACTTAAGATCTCATTATATGGGGTAAATTGTCCATCGTACACCAGTTTCTTTTCCTTTTTGTGACAGAGCCTGCCAAATCCCATCCCACAACAACAATAATAATAGCAACAACACTTTATTTATATTCCGCCCTTCTCACCCTGAAGGGGACTCAGGGCAGATCACAAGAACGCATACATGGCAAACATTCAATGCCATTTGTATAGAGAGTACACAGACAGACAGCACAGAAGGAGGTGTTGTTTCGATGCCATGGACGGTTGGGCTCGAGTCCACAGGGGGTGGTGTCTAGAGGGTGCTCCATCCTCTATGACAAAGAGCCGTCAGGACCTCCTCATTTCAGCATTTTCTGATATTCTTTTTCTTTATGGCGTTGTAAACACCTCCTCCACTTTTAGTGGTACCTAATTTCTCTAATTACAGCTAAAGCTGTTTTTAAACTGCTTAAGTAAACAGTGAGCAGGGCTGACAGTTGGCCACTCACGCCAACCTAGGGCTTTGAACTTGCAACCTTTCGGTTGATAGATCTTATAGTTGCTGATGATTTACCAGCTGTGCTAAACCTCCATCTACTACCAGTAGGGCTCCATCACAAAAGGGATCCGGCATATACCTCCATGGTGGCAACACAGGAAGCTTCCTGTGTTACATAGAGGCCAATGGGGGAGGGGGGGAAGCAGGATAGTGGATGCTTCTCCCCGTGAGATGGGGCCAGGGGTAAGTTGGGCAATGCATGGGGAGATGGGTTCTTCATTCCCCCTGCTGGGCCCACACAGATTCGCCAAAATGTGTGGTGAATCCAATTGCTAGTGCGATAAGGTCCTTAGTACATAGACTGAAATGTAGATTCACTAAGGAAGCATATCAGTCCCACAGAGATTGACCCCATAAGACTATGGATCATGATTGGCACTAATCACAATAATATCTATTAATTTCAAATGAATGTGTTTGTCTGTAAACACAGATCAAGTCAAACCTGGGTGAATTCCCCTGGCATCGTTTCTTGGCCAACAGGAGAAATGAAGCAATCTCTGACTCTGTTCTCTGCCCTGCGTTCCTTCATTGGAATCAATCAATCAAAGCGTGGTACATGGGGTGAATCAGATATTTTGGACAATACTTAGAGAAACCTAAAGACCTTATAAAATTACAACTCCCATAAATCTTCAGCACTGACATCAGTATGGAGTTCGGCCTAGACAAACGTGCCACAGTGGCATTAAAGAAAGGGAAAATTACTCACAGCGAGGGCATAGGGATGCCAAACAGACAAACCATAAAATGCAATCAGCCTGAAGCCTATAAATATCTGGGCATACTACAGTTGGACAATATCAATCATGGGCAAGTGAAAAATGTGGTCAGCAAAGAATATATCCAAACAGTCAGAAAGGTTTTGAAGAGCAAATTAAGTGGTGGAAATACGATCAAGGCTATCAACACCTGGGCCATCCCCATCATTAGATACACTGCTGGAATTGTGAACTGGACACAAGCAGAGATGGATGATCTGGACAGAAAAACAAGAAAATTGATGACAATCCACTACTCATTACACCCGCGTAGTGATCTCAACAGACTTTACCTGCCCAGAAAATCAAGAGGCAGAGGGCTTCTGCAAGTGAATCAAGCGGTAGAAGAAGATACACATGCACTGGCAGATTATGTGAAAGGCAGTCAAGAACCAACATTGAGGGAAGTCAATAGTAGCAATAGTAGTAAACTGCTTCAAATGCAAAAGACAAAGAGAGAATACAGTAAAAACACAATCCAGAGTAGAAGAGAAAACTGGCGAAAGAAGACTCTCCATGGACAGTTCCTGGGAAAAATTGAGAGCCAAATTGACAAAGAAAAAACACAGCTGTGGCTCACAAATGGGACTTTGAAAAAGGAGACAAAGGCCTAATTCTGGCAGCCCAAGAACAAGCCATTAGAACCAATGCCATCAAAGCCAGAATTGAAAAGTCGACGACAGATCCCAAGTGTAGACTCTGCAAGAAAGCAGATGAAATCATAGATCACATCCTCAGTTACTGCAAAAAGATCGCACAGACAGACTACAAGCAGAGGCATAACACCGTTGCTCAGATGATTCATTGGGACTTGTGCCACAAATACCATCTGCCTGCAACAAAGAACGGGTGGGATCACAAGCCAGAAAAAGTTACAGAGAATGAATACGTCAAGCTACTCTGGGACTTCCGGATTCAGACAGACAGGGTTTTAGAGCACAATACTCCTGACCTCATGATCGTATTAAAAAACAAAGTATTGATTGTCAATGTTGCAATCCTAGGTGACAGCAGGATTGAAGAGAAACAACTTGAAAAGCTGACACAATATGAGGATTTAAAGATCGAACTGCAAAGGCTGTGGCACAAGCCAGTAAAGGTGGTCCCAGTGGTGATCGGCTTCTTCTTTCATCTTTGGCCCTGGAGGTGGTGTTTATCTCCAGCTCTGGGGAAGGTGCTCATCTCCATTTCTAAGCCGAAGAGCCTGCGTTGTCTATAGTCACCTCCTAGGTCATGTGGCCGGCATGACTGCATGGAGTGCCATTTACCTTCCTACCAAGGGGTACCTCTTCATCTACTCACATTTGCATGTTTTCGAACTGCTAGGTTGGCAGGAGCTGGGGCTAACAGCAGGAGCTCACCCCATCTCATGGATTTGAACTGCCAACCATCAGGTCAGCAAGTTCAGCAGCTCAATGGTTTAACCTGTTACGCCACTGCGGCCTTTTCTCCATTGCCACCATTTTTCCTGCTAGCTTTCTTCACTGTCCAGCTTTCACAATCATATATAGAATTTGGAAATAAAAAAGGCATGGACACTCATAATTTTGATATTTATTTACATATATTTACACTTCTGGATCTTATCTAGTTCGTTCATTGCTGCCTCTCTAATTTTTAGCCTTCTGATATCTTGCCTGTCGCCTCCACTCTGATTAATGACTAAACCAGAGAATAGATAATCTGGAGATATTTCAATATCTTTATCATTTACTTAAAAGTTCTGTAAATCATCTGTAGTCATGATTTTTATTTTCTTAATAAGCCATAAACTTCTTTAAGCACTATTCCTTCACATGCAACCAGGAGAAAGAAAAAGTAGAAAGAAAAACCATCCAAGAACCTAAAGAAAATGTGATATTTACATTAATTTCTGTCTTAATGATGCCAATATATCATACAATATCAAATCATGTTTCTAGCTAAAAAGCTCTATTCACGTACTTCAACTTAATCAAAGCTATTATCAAAACCTTCAGTTAACATATCATTTTATTTTCTGCAAAAAGAAGTCAAGAGTTGTCAGTCCTTCAAAAATGCCACCTGTGGTTTTTCTCTAATCAATAGAGATTAATTATCAATTTCAGCTAAATCTGCCAATTTCAGCAAGAAGTTCTCATTTGCTGGGATTTCATTTTTCCATTTCTGTGCATACAATAATCTTGCTGGCACAGGACTTCATCACATGGAGGTCCAGAAATTGGGGGACAGTGGGGGAAACTGTAGGGCAGCGTTCCACTTCATCTCCTTATCCTCATGGGTCGTGGGCTGCCATTCTACAACGTTTCCTCACTGTCACCAGCTTTGTTTTGTGCCACCCTGGTTTCATCTATGTTAGTAGTGCACAGAGACAGGGAAGACCAGCCATCTGATGAGGTTTCTGGTCATATATTGTAGTAGTCTACCATATTTCTTCTCCCTTTAATAGTCCACTAGTCCTAATTTTTTTAAAAAATAAATAGGGGTGTTGTTTTAAAGACTTTTAAAATGATTTTTTATTTTGAATGTGTGTGTGTATACACAACAATAACATCTATACACAAGCATATATATGTAAACAAATGAAATATTTCCTAACATCTATATGGTAATTGTACCTAACTATGCAATTCCTTCCTCCCATTCATTCTGCTGTAGTGACCTCCCCTGATTTGGATTGAAGACAGTCGTGTACAGTTATCCTTCCCATTAATGTATTTTTCCATTCTACCTCCTAGCGTAATATTATTTTAAAATTCCATACAAAAAATCAAACAGATTAAATTATGAAGCCTTCTATAACAACTTAACAAAATGATCTTAACAGATAATAAACTATCTTAACAGACGAGAGATAGTATCATAGAATCAAAGAGTTGGAAGAGACCTCATGGGCCATCCAGTCCAACCCCGTAACAAGAAGCAGGAATATTGCATTCGAATTACCCCTGACAGGTGGCCATCCAGCCTCTGTTTAAAAGCTTCCAAAGAAGGAGCCTCCACCACACTCCGGGGCAGAGAGTTCCACTGCTGAACGGCTCTCACAGTCAGGAAGTTCTTCCTCATGTTCAGATGGAATCTCCTTTCCTGCAGTTTGAAGCCATTGTTCCACATCCTAGTCTCCAGGGCAGCAGAAAACAAGCTTGCTCCCTCCTTCCTGTGGCTTCCTCTCACATATTTATACATGGCTATCATATCTCCTCTCAGCCTTCTCTTCTTCAGGCTAAACATGCCCAGCTCCTTAAGCTGCTCCTCATAGGGCTTGTTCTCCAGACCCTTGACCATTTTAGTCACCCTCCTTTGGACACATTCCAGCTTGTCAATATCTCTCTAGATGGGCCAAAACTAACAAAATGAAGTTCAACAGGCACAAATTCAAGATACTCCACTTAGGCACAAAAAATGAAATGCAAGAATACAGAATGGGGGGCAATGCCTGGCTCGACAGCAGGAAGTAAACATGAGCCAACAATGTCATGCGGCGGCTAGAAAAGCTAATGGGATTTTGCTCTTCATAAATAGGAGTCATTTATGATCCACGGAAGTCATGCTACCCCTCTATTCTGCCCATTCTGCCTTGATCAGAACACATCTGGAATCACACTGTGTCCAATTCTGGACACGACAATTGAAGGGAGATGTTGACAAGCTGGAATGTGTCTAGAGGAGGGCAAGTAAAATGATCTAGAGTCTGGAAAAGAAGTCCTATGGGAAGCGTCTTAAAGAGCTGGGCATGTTTAGCCTGCAGAAGATAAGGCTGAAGGGAGACATGATAGCCATGTATAAATATATGTAGAGAAGTCATAGGGAGGAGGGAGCAAGCTTGTTTTCTGCTGCCCTGGAGACTAGGATGTGGAACAAAGGCTTCAAACTGCAGGAAAGGAGATTCCACCTGAACATTAGGAAGAACTTTCTAACTGGGAGACCTGTTCAGCAGTGGAACTCTCTTCCCAGGAGTGTGGTGGAGGCTTGTTCTTTGGAGGCTTTTAAGCAGAGGCTGGGTGGCCATCTGTCAGGGGTGCTTTGAATGCAATTTTCCTGCTTCTTGGCAGGGGGTTGGACTGGATGACCCACGAGGTTTCTTCTAACTCTATGATTCTATTATTCTAATTGAGATTTTTCTGAGTTTTTTAATAGGGACTTTTAATACATTTTCATTTTCATTTTTATTTTTAACAGATAAATTGATTTATTGTTTTATAAATATTGCATTTATACTTCTAATTTTGTATTGCTTTTAACTTGTATTATTTATTTAATGTTGTTAGCTTCCTTGAATCCTATTATCGTGAGAAAGACAGGATATATAAATGAATATAATAATAATATTAACAACAATAGGAGCATGCCCACGTAAAGACAAACCAAGGACAACCTTCTGAGATGAGGAGGGAGGGGGAGTAAAAAAAGTCATCCCTGTGGATCTGAAGTCCTTGGGAAAAATGCTAGTCTGAGCAAAAAAACCTGAGATAGCTCAAGTAAACATTTGGAGGTAGGAGGAGGATATGCAAATACAATTGAAACAAAGAGTTTTGGAAAACAGTAGTATTTTCAGGTAGTACAAATAGATCTTAACTTGGGCAAGAAACATGAGAAGAAACAAAACAATCAAAAAAGTATCAACATTGCCAATGACAAATAATTCTATGCTCATCAAATTAGAGATTAAAGGGAAGGATTCTCACATGAAGGGCAACATTCAGAGAGGAGGATGCAGGTGTACATAGTGTGTGCGCGTGTATGCCTGCAAAGGCACTGGAGACCAAAAGAAGATGTTTAATTGAGATTTTGTGAGCACGCTATGCTTAGCAGCAAAGCTTCACAAAATGAAGGGTTGTTTTAATTATCAGTTTTGGCTTTGGTGAGGACCTCCTTGAAATTCTTCTGCTTCTGACTTGGATACCTGCTGTGCCCCTCCTGTTTTTTAACTGTTTTTGAAGCATGCTAATCATAAAAAAAACAAAGTATTGGTTGTGATTGATTAAGCAACTTGCAACACACGGCTTTTCATCTGCTCTTTGAATGATAGAGAGAAGCAATATTAAAAACAAAGAAGAATGTATAATTGTTAACTATCAAAGAAGGAGCTGTGATTGTCTCTAGTTCCATCTCTCCATTTTACGTCCTCTTCCAGCTCTCTACTCCCTGGTTTCCTGGTATTTTCATGTTAACTAATTGTAAGTCACTGTTTAAAACCCTATTAGCAATGCCTAACATTCATCTTCTGCTTTAATGTGGAGTTATTGCTTGATGGATCTGACCTGATCTATTTGTAAAGCAGGAGCATTACACAGAAAACGTTTAAAGACTTCCACAAATGCAACTTCTTCCTTTATCATTCTTATTTTAGTTATAGTAAGTGGAATTTATATGTATTTACTAAACATGTGAGGTGAGGAAATAGGCTAACCCTGCCTAGCATCATCCTTCACATTCATTAGTACTATAACTCCACCTTTATTTGCAAGCTTTGTACCATCTTAGAACTGGTCACAATTGTTTACATGGCCATTCTGTATTTCCCGGTCTCAGATAGCAAAGAAAAAAATGAATGCCACTGACTACCTGACTCCCATTTTCATCATCTCAGAGGCCAGTGGGTGTGACAAGGCTCATATTGGTCATTTGTGTTCTGGAGTGATGCTGGCTGGAGCAACAAGATAATTGGAGAAAGGATGGGAGAGAGAAGGGTGCTCCTCTCCTCCTACAGCACCCCAATTGACATCACTCCAGGTGATGAGTGACCAACACAAGCCATGTTGCACTTACTAGCTCTGTGACAAAGAGAATGGGAAGGGAATGCTAAGTGTGTCTACCCCATGGCATGAAACTAGATTCAGTGCTACTGGATGGTTAGGATTTTTCCCCTCTGTAACATCCAGGAATGGTGGTTCTAAACCATCTCAAGGTCAGTCCAGCATTCATCACTCCAGATCAGTCCCAGGATAAGTAATAGTGCTGTGCAAAATTATCGTTAGTCCTCGTAAGTCGGATCAAATTTATTAAATTCATACTTAAAATTCTATATCTGACACATGAGTGTGGCTCACGCCAAAAACTTAAGAATCGAAACTTACCCAATATTTTTCATTTGACTTTTGTTAACCTCGGAAGCCTTCCAAAGTCAGTTTTATTTTCAGCACAAACAAAGCCAAAAAGCTTGCCATTCCTCTTTAAATTAATGGCCTCTCACCATTCGAAGAAGGAAGAAACAGGGAGAAAGTAGAGTTCACTGGAAAAGAGACTGAGAAAGACAGAATTCTGGGAAATGTAGTTTGGAAAGGTGATGAACCCTATCCCAGATAATTCAAAAGGGCCTTCCCTAAACTACATTTCCCAGAATTCTGCTCAGCATCAGAAAGACCCAATCAGGATAAGGGAGAGCTATTTTACCTCCATAGCGGCAGCCAGCCAGAGTTCCAATAAATTGTTGGATCTGCAAAGAGGAGGACTGAATGATACTTCTAGTAAGTAAATCTCTGTGCTGGTCTAGGAAGAAATCCCTAAATGGAAGTTCTATTGGTTAATATAAGAAACATTCAATGAGATAGCTGCTGTGGCTTTTAAAAAAAAAGTGTCAAAAATTTTAAAAATTCTCTAAAATCAGTGGATGTATGAATATTTCTGAAAGTTTTGGGAAATTATCCCATTTTATCTTATGCCATTCTATTAAAAATTCAAGGAGCTATCTCTTATAGGTTTTTTTAAAAAAATGTTGTTTATAAAAACTTTGAAAATTTCCCAAAAATCTGTGGATAAGTGAAACATTCTGAAACTTGATGGGCTAAAAGTGGAAAGTGTGTTCTACCATTGTGGTATGTTTCACCCCAATAGCTGTAAAAATGAGGGAGAAAGGAGCCCTGAAATTTCCCCAATTATAGTAATTATGCTCAATTATGATAACGATAAAGTAACGACATGTAGTCACTCTAGTTACAGTAACTAAATTTTCACTACCTCTACTTTAGAAACACTTTAGAAACAAAATCCCAGCACCCCCTAATTTTGTATTGAGTTTTGAAACATTGTTTTCATCGATCACACAGCCCTAATAAGTAGTCAGTGTAGATGCAGCTACTGTAATATTGCCTATCTTCCACTTCATAACATTCATCCAATATGACATTCTTAGTGAACAGCCTCAGAATATTCTAGAAGAGTGATCACGACACATCACTCAGGTTCGTATTCTTCTCTTAGAGTAGTTTTTGGTCAATAGACATTCAGCATATCCAGTTCACTGACAGATGAGTTCTACGAAGGAATGTATAATAAACTGGATTAATAAACCAATAATCCATCTGATTCTGATAAGCAGATCCACTAATCCCTTTGAAATTGAATATAATTTATAATGTTTAGTAGATAGAACTAATAATGATCTGGGTGTCCATCAGGATATATTTCCTTTTCTGAAAATGAAAGTAGCTGACTGATGAAAAACTCCAGGCTGTTAAGCCACTCTTGAAGGATGCTATGGCATGCAATCAATCAATCAATCAATAGGTCTAATATGAAAACTTACCCCATCAAAAGTTTCCAGGAGGCAAGAAGCAGGAATGGAAGTAAAACATTGGGTTTCTGTCTCTCAGCAGCATGTAACATAAGTAACCAGCGACTAAATTAGAATGGCTAACTATTATAAAATATGATTACTGAACTACTTGAGACAGATAGAATATATATTCTATAAACCTTAAATATGTTACCATGCCAACTCTCTCTTTTATATACATTTCTATTCATTATATTTTATACAGTATAAGTTTTGTGAGATATATATGCATACATATGTATTATGTATATATACATGAATGAATAAATAAATTGAATGAACTGTTCCCAGCGGCTACTTTGCTATTCATGCTGTTAAACCTTAAATGTTGTTTTATATAGGTTCATATTTCTTCTGCATTGTCCACTTTAGCTGATAACAGAAACCAAAGAAAAAGCACGGAAAGAAATATTTAGCATTTAATATCAGATTTACTTTCTGCAACCAACGACCTTGTTCCAAGCTACTTTTTGACATGTCATTTAAAGGCAGACAGCTACTAATTGAATGAGCTGTGAGTTGAAGTGTTTGCAGCCCTTTAATAATTCATCTAACATTGCACACTGTAAAACAGCAGCTTAGCGGAAACAATTTGAAAGAAGGAAATCATCAGTGCTTTCTGCAGCCCATTATAAAAATGCTGCTCCTCTCTGCTTTTGTGATCAGCTAATTTTCTTTCAGTGTTCAAAAATGACATTTGTTATCTGGAGAGTTTTATGGGCCTGTAATGACCAGTTCTCCAAAATAACAGATGGACTTGCTAATTAAATTTTAATTTAATTAAATTTGTTTTGGATATTTTTTAGCCTATTCTTTCTTTGAATGCTCAGGAAAGTTAGTGACATTCTATAACCCCCAAGCACTAAGTCGCAGAAAAGCAGACTAAGGCTGTGTCTACACCAATGATTCCTAGTCTGTGGCCTGTGGACTACCAGTGGTCTCCGAGAACTAAAATATGGTCCGCAGCCTCATTGTCACTACACCATTTCAATGAGAGCAACTGGTCTCGTGAAACTCTTATAGTGCCAAAGCTTATTATGGTTGGGTTGCTGTAAGTTTTTTGGGCTGTATGGCCATGTTCCAGAAGCTTCTGGTAAGTTTTTTTGGGGGGAGGGATGGGGGCTGGAGGAGGATGGAAGCCATCTAGCCATTCTTCACAGGAAGTCCCGGGGTTTGGGTTGAGTTGGGGGAGAGGACTGAAACTCAAGAGGAAGCTGGTTATTGTAAAGAGGCCACCAGTTTGTAAAGATGGCACCCAGTTTGTAACGATGCCACCCATTTGTAACAGTTTATAAAGGAGCCACCACTTTGTAAGGACTTATTAAATTGATAACACAACTAATAGCTTGTAGAATCATAGAATCATAGAATCATAGAATCTAAGAGTTGGAAGAGACCTCATGGGCCATCCAGTCCAACCCCCTGCCAAGAAGCAGGAACATCGCATTCAAATAACCCCCAACAGATGGCCATCCAGCCTCTGTTTAAAAGCTTCCAAAGAAGGAGCCTCCACCACACTCCGGGGCAGAGAGTTCCACTGCTGAACGGCTCTCACAGTCAGGAAGTTCTTCCTCATGTTCAGATGGAATCTCCTCTCTTGTAGTTTGAAGCCATTGTTCCGCGTCCTAGTCTCCAGGGAAGCAGAAAACAAGCTTGCTCCCTCCTCCCTGTGGCTTCCTCTCACATATTTATACATGGCTATCATATCCCCTCTCAGCCTTCTCTTCTTCAGGCTAAACATGCCCAGCTCCTTAAGCCGTTCCTCATAGGGCTTGTTCTCCAGACCTTTTATCATTTTAGTCGCTCTCCTCTGGACACATTCCAGTTGGCTCCACCCCTTTTTCCATGGCAACTCAGCTCAAAGTGGCTACCATCCCTCCAATTATGCTAGTTTAAATACTTACCCTTTTAAACACATATCTATTATTATACATAACTGTAGATTAAAATTAACACTTCACCACAATTATTTTAAGTCATTTCCTCTCAGGTTTGTAATGTTGATTTGGTCTTTCTTCAGTGTGTAGCGTGGGTTAACTTGAAAGTATCTGTAACAGAGACTTGGTTTTAGAAGAAACTGTAACAAGTTTATTGAAGTATAGAAGAAGCTTGATGGTTTCAATGTTTCCCAACTCTTAGAGGTACATATGTTCAGAGGTTACATTTATAACATTTCATAAACCAACTCTTAAGAGGACTGTTCCTTCCACTAAACAGGTTTCAAACTTATTTTCCTTCAAAATGTGTTTTTTTCTTTAACAGATTACTTCAGGTACAAGCTTATTTTTCCTTATGTTATTTCTGTTGCAGTAAAGATTCTTATTAGGGTTCTCTCCCCCTTTTGCTCTCACACTGACTAATAATATAAATAAATCAACTCAACCTTTCTAAACTACACAGGCTAAAAGCCAAAGCCTTCCTGATTCTCAACACAGTAGAATCAGCCTTTCCCTGTTGTTCTTAGACTACAGACTACCTTACTGGTTCTCAACACACAACAGAACCAGCCTTCCCTGTAGTTCGCTGACTACAGACTAACTGCTTTAAAATGGCTGCCCTGCCAAGTGGCAGTTGGCTCCACCCCTTTTTCCATGGCAACTCAGCTCAAAGTGAGTTGAGCTGGCTACCATCCCCCCAATTATGCTAGTTTAAATACTTACCCTTTTAAACACATATCTATTATTATACATAACTGTAGATTAAAATTAACACTTCACCACAATTATTTTAAGTCATTTCCTCTCAGGTTTTAGGTTAATATAGAAAAACCCTTTTTTTAGGATTTTTCCTGGATATCTCAAAGCCTGGGATGATCCTGATTTGGCATCTTTACTTCTGACCACTCTTCAGGTTCAAGGCTCCCCTCTATAAAATAAAATATGTTGCAACTCTATGTGTTGCTATGACAAATAAGTAAACCTCCTAAGAAAACAGGATTCCACACATGGAGCCAGTCACTCAAAAAGCATCAGATTCTTAATTAACTTAATTGGTTGAGTGTTTCTCCTGATACAAGATTGAAACTCATCTTTTTGCAAAAATGACATTTCAAAGCCTCTTCAGTAGCCAGTTTAGTTAAATAATTCATGAGGACCGGGTCTGATAGAGCCCTTACCCTCCAGTTCCATCAAGCTGGGTATTTAATTTAATTAATATGGCACTATTATATTAAATCATGCTCCACAGCTATAAGAATTAAAGTAGTACAGGCCTCATATATGTTTATGATAGAGGTAGGGCATCTGCAGATGGTTCTTGATTTAGGGCCAAGTGCTAAGAATATGCTGTATCTTTCCACGCAAGAGAGAGAAGGAAATTCCATATTTCAAAGTGGATTTCTATAACATCTAAACTGCAGGATTTCTAAGAAAGCTCTTTGGATGAGAAGGACAACTCTTCAGGACAGAGAGAAGAGTAGGAAAATCATGCTTCAAGTGATACTTACCCTTTTTGTGCAGCGATCATTTGGACATACTTCCATTATCTCATGGTCTAGGATGAATTTTAGAAAAAGAATGAGCTGCATTAGTTATTCAGAATGCTAATCAACTGGTCAGAAGTGGCATCATAAGGCCACTTTGCAGAAATGTGTTGATTTTCCCCAAAAGCCACGCAATTGCTAGGCAATGAGAAGGGGGGGGGAAAGGTTTGAGCCTGAAGAAAAAATGAAATTAACAGGTTTATGTTCAGCTACCATATTTTATTGCATAATAGTCACTCTTTTACCCCTTTTTTTTGGAAAAAAAGGGGACGCGACTATTACGTGATGAAATAAAATGGTGCCTTGCATTCGCCATATCTACAAGATGAAGAGCAGGAAGGAGGGACAGCTCTGTGTTTAATGCATTGTTGAAGGATTTCATGACTGGGATTATTGGGTTGTTGTAGGTTTTTCGGGCTGTATGGCCATGTCCTAGAAGCATTCTTTCCTGACATTTCACCTGCATCTGTGGCAAGCATCTTCACAGGTTATGAGGATGCTTGCCACAGATGCAGGCAAAATGTCAGGAGAGAATGTTTCTAGAACATGGCCACACAGCCCAAAAAACCTACAACAACCCAGCTCTGTGTTTGTTTAAATTGTCTCTGAGAAGAGCTATGGATTGTTTTTGTTTGGTTTAGAACTACTTGCCACAATTACACAAAGAAAGGAAAAAATCTATTTCAGGGCCCAAAAAGAGGAGGCACAACAATTATATAGTGGTGACTAGTGTGTGGTAAAATATGTTTTTTTCCTAAAGTCTGATGATCAAATCAAACTTTTGGCAATATTTATGCTCTCTCTCACACACACATACATACACACATGCACTTTTCTTCCCAGTACAGGTTTTCCTAAGAGATGTGTGGCTCCTTATTCAAGCTTGTGTTTAGTTTTCACTGACCAGTCATAAAGTCCACTCAACGCAAGATACCATATTAAAAAAGACCACGTGCTATGACAAACAGTTGTCTCTCACTACTTAAAGGGCACCTTTTCTAAAATGTAGTTTTCCAAGATTCTAGTTTGACCATCGTCTATTCCCAAATCTCAAAAAAGAGTGCCCATTAATCTATACAGCTAAAATGGCAGCACGACAAGAAGTTGCTGGCAGACTCAAATTCCTGTGCTCAGTGAAATACCAGGGAAAAATGAAAACATTCACTATTTAGTGGGGGGAAAAACAGGAAGGAAACGTCCATTTCAGGATACCAGAGGCCCTTCCGCACAGCACTATATCCCAGAATATCAAGGCAGAAAATCCCACATTGCCTGAATGTGGACTCAGATAACCCATTTCAAAGCCGATATTGTGGTATTTTCTGCCTTGATATTCTGGGATATAGGGCTGTGTGGAAGGGCCCCAAGAAATGTAAAAGTGGAGGGTGTGAGGGGAGGGAGATCCTGGCAAATGAGTAGGAAGGGAAGTAGAAAGAAGTGGCTGGCAAGAGAAAAGGAAGAAAATACACAAAGAAATAGAGGTAGGAGGAGCGCAGAATGAGCCATCTCATTCTGTGGATGCATCATTTCTTGACTTAGCATGAGAAGCTATTTTAAAATACGCTATTGAAAGGTGCCCACAGATGCTGATGAAGAAATCCAATAAAGCTGGGCACAAGTATACCTCCCAATTCCCAAAGCTAGCAGCAAATAGGTGATAGCTTGCTCATTCAAGTAAAGTTATTATTAAAACATTGAGTTGGAGTTTCTAATCCCAGTAATGCAAATTTCAAGTAATCTACAGCCTATTCTCTATACTGCATTTTGTAAAGGAGCTAAAGTAGTTTGAGAAGTACTTATGAAGGCTGTGGAGCACAATTCATAATGAATCTACAATATCTGCTTTGAACTGTGTTATCTGAGTCCACACAGATATATATGCCAGTTCAAAGCAGGTAATGTGGGATTTTATACAGCTGTGTGGAAGGGACCCTAGAATACACACAGGTACAATGAGATTAACAAGCACTGTTGCCTGCTCATTTATGAACAGCATTTTTGCTATGCAAAATGCTCCCCTTTCTGTAGGCTTTGGTCTGGCACTTGATAACAAACAATTGATTCCTGACAAACAGGGACAAGTGACAGACGGTATCTTCCCCAAAGCCTTGTACTGTGCTACATTCCCGTGTCAGATAACAAGACAGCTTACACTTGGCCAGACAATAAGAAAGCAGGTCAAGTCACTCCAAAATGTGTTCTATACAGCTAGGTTTTCATTAGGTGTTAACTAAATATGATTGGGCATTTTCTGCCCTTAACTAATAGGGAAAGGAATAAGAACTAATAAAATAAAATACAGGTAAAGCTGAGTGCGAACTTTAACCTGCAAAATGACTTAATGGTTTATACAGATATCTCAAATCTTTCTTTACTCTGTGTTGCACATCCTGAAATTACTAAGAAAATAATTACAAGTAGTTCTTGTGGCTACCAGTGTTAAAGAATTCAAAAATTGCAACAGCAAAAACAGCAGAGAGAAAAACAGGCAGGGACATCTAATCACCCTTCAAGAAGAGTTTGCTCCAGGCACAGTCAGCCCATTGTATGCTAATCAAGGTGGTCAGTTGGAAGATTCACACCTAGCCCAACTTACAAAAGCCCTTTGTCTCACCCTGGTCATTCCACAGATATATAAACCCCCTTTTTCCCAGCTCCAGCAGACCTCACCTCTGAGGATGCTTGCCATAGATGCAGGCGAAACGTCAGGAGAAATGCCTCTAGAACATGGCCATATAGCCCGAAAAAACCCACAAGAACTGAGTTCTTGTGGGTTTTTTTGGGCTATATGGCCATGTTCTAGAGGCATTTCTCCTGACGTTTCGCCTGCATCTATGGCAAGCATCCTCAGAGGTGAGGCAATTACAAGTACTCAATATTGCAGTTATGGATCTGCATTCAGTGTGACTTGTGTGTATATGCATGCATATATTTGTGACTTCATGTTGCATATCAGTGTATGGTAACTCCATGCATTTCATATGGCTTAAGAACATGTAAACCTACATAAATGCCATTCCAGCCCACCTTTATAATCAGCAGCTGGATTGGGTGAAGGAGATCCATTTAGCTTCTAATCGTGGTGCAGAGGGGATAATATTCCCACCCATCATGCACCAGCAAGTGAACTTGACATCATCAAAACAACAATTTCTGATCCCATCTACCTGTGAGTTATATTGTCTAACTGTGATTTATATTAATTGTATTGTTTATTTTTGTTTATTGCTTGTTGTTTTATTATTGCTTGTTGTTTTTTATGTGTTGTTGGGCTTGGCTTCATATAAGCCGCTCCGAGTCCCTTGGGGAGATGGTGGTGGGGTATAAATAAATTATTATTATTATTATTATTATTATTATTATTATCTACACTGCCATATAAAGTTTATATTATCTGATTTGAACTGGATTATATGGCAGTGTAGACTCTTAAACCAGTTCAAAGCAGAGAATGTGAATTATCAGATTTGATAATCTGGGTTATGTGGCAGTGTAGAAGGGGCCTTGGTGCCATCACAGCTTGCCAAAGAATTTCAGTGACAAACTGCTAACTAAAATGTAGCCCATGGGGAAAGGAACTGAATGCATCATCATCATTAGGATAGTCAATGCCACAGTCAATATCCTAGTCAAATTAGTTCAACATCCATAGTCAACATCATAGTCAATTGTTTACAAGTTAACATTAATTTAAGCGTATTTGTACTTCATGTATGACTAAGTATAAATTCAATAATAATTAAGATTGGCCGAAGGTTTTATTTGTCAACAATGAGCAGTAGAAATTTCAATGAACGTTATAATATCCCATAAAGAATTAATTTCAATTAGTTATAGCTAATTCATGTATTATATAAATGTAGCTGTTTTATGGGGTTTTAAAAAATGTTTTTAAAAAGGAAAAACAAAAAAGCATGACCCTCAGTGCATTTGACTATTCTTTAAAATGGTCCCAACCCAGCAGAAATTATCCATCCCAGGATGTATCTATATTGTGTAAATATTGCAGATTGCCCCCATTTTAACTGCCATGGTTAATGGGAGTTATTGTTTGGTGAAACACCAGCACTCTTTGGGAGAAAAAGCTAAGATACAACTAGAACTCCCATTATTCCATAACATTGAGTCATGGCAGTGGTGTCAAACTGCATTAATTCTACAGTGTAGATGCCCCCCTCCCATCTAAGTGAATATCTCTAGATTCCATGTACAGGGCCGTAGCCAGAAAAAAATTTCGGGGAGGGTTGACAATTTCGGGGGGGGGGAGGTTGAAAATTTGGGGAGGGTTGAAAATTTCGGCGGGGGGGGGGGGTTGAAACCTGCCTCCTAGCTCACGCTGAAGCAAAGAGCACAGCAGGGGGCAGAGCAGCCTTCCATAGCCTGCAGCTCCGCCCCTGTCAACCACCTCCACCAAGTCTGGCCTCCTTAATGAGAGCATTCAACACACACACACACAACTTGGTTGCTTCACTACATCGGCTATTGCTGCAAGTAATGACAGTGTGAATAAATTGTCAATATTTGCTTGAGATAGTGCTTAAAAGTTCTGGAGGGATTCTTAATTTTTTGCATCTCATAGACTTAGCATGGGGATTTGGTTAACCAGTTAAAATTCATGAGTAAACCAGGTTTTTTTTTTAAAAAAAATCTGAAACATTTCGGGGGGGGGGGGTTGAACCCCTAAAACCACCCCCTCGCTACAGGCCTGTCCACGTACATACTTCAAGAGAGCTGAGGATAAGAAAAATGAGAGTGAGAGAGAGAGAGGATTAAAGGGATTACTTGATGTGCATTTGACTTTAAAACAGGAAATCATTGATCTAAACTGCAAATAATATCCTATAGACGGAACAAAACCCTCATTAAATCAATGAAATTTTACTGGCACACTTTGGCAACAATCCAGCAGAAACATATTCTGGGGTCATTGTATGGGCCATGCAGCAAAATACAAAAAATAAAAAATAACACCCCCCCCCCCCTTAAAACCACACACATAGTGATGACAAGATTATTAGCAACTTAATCACACTACAGAATGAATCCACTTAAAAACTTGTTTCTGCCTCCTGCAGAATTCTGGGCTTTGTAGTTTAGTGAGACTGTTAAAGGCTCCTTCCTAAACTACAAATTCCAGAATTCTGCAGGAGGCAGCAACTGGATTTAAAATGGATTCATTCTCTAGTGTGATGAGGTGACAGGTCAATGAAATGGCACAAAATATGTTGTATAAGCTGTCAAATCTTATAGGCATCTTCATTGGGCATGGATGTTAAAAGTCTTTTTGGGTGCATAGATGTGATGATCATGTACATCTTTCTTGAGACGTGTGCATCTTTCTTAGCTGAAAAGGATGGTGGAGGATGGGTTATGTGGGTGCTCCACTTTATTGCAATGAGCTCGAAAGGTACCAAACTAGCAGCATGTTTACTCAGAAACAACTCCCACTGTGTTCAGTTAGGTTGTTGTTATTTTTGTTCTTGATGTTATAACATGACTTGATTCAACGTGTTGACAACCCTATCATCATTTTTCTCTTGGCAGAATTTGTTCTGTAATTTCTTTAATAGAAACAATCCATGCGCGCCCACAAATCTCTGAAATCAGCCCTATCAAATCTCTTTTGGCATTGTGCACATTTTCAAAACCACAGTTTGAAATCTGATTCCTTTGTTTGGGGGAGGAAACAAAACTCTTCGAAACAAAAGGCAACAAATTTGCAAAGCTGGGGGGAAGAGGGTGAGAACAGAATGCAGGGTGAAGAGTTACCTCATTTGTTTGTTTTCCTCACAACACATGTACACAATTCCAGGAAACTTTCTGTCTCTCCAGGAAAGCTGACTTGATTACCATTCTGAAATTATAAAGTGTAAATAAATAGTCAGACAACTGCATTTTTAAATTTTTAAAAAATGTTACTGTATAAAAGTGTGTGAAAGAGATAATTAGAATACTCCAGAGAACAAACATTTCCAGTTCCCAGTATCAAAAATCTTGTCTCTGTGGGTGATTTGAGTCTCCTCGTGGAGAGAAAAAGTGGGGTATAAATAAATATCATAAATAAATAAGCCTAGAAGGATTTTCAAGTGGATGAAGAATGGTCTGGAGAAGAGGAGAAGATGCATTCAAAATCCCAGTATATGTGTGTGAATGTCTGTTTGTTTTTACACAGGCCAGGATAAAATGTGATTCTCTCCATCAGAGGTAATAGAGTTTGAAGATTATTCTGACATTGAAAAGCCTGGCCTGTCATCCAAATGCCTTTATGTCTTCAGCTCCAGCCTAAGAGGTGCTCAAGTACCCTCCTTAAGAAAGAGAAATATTTTGTTTGAACTAAATGAGGATGGTCCTTTGGTTGAAGGCATTCTCTGTTTGGCCTTCCTGTTTACATCAGCTGAGAAATAGGAAAGCTCCAGAATAGGGAGCCTTGAAACTTACCATAAACAGTGAATGCCTGAGCAGTAGACTAAGGACACCTAGGCTCTGTCCTAGGAAGCTTCCAGGACAGAGCTCGATGGAGCCCATCACATGATGCAGGGCTACTTCTGGTGGGGCTGTCTACAGATGTCACATGCAACCCCTGGAACAATTCCATCAGTGCTGCATCCAGAAAATCCTGCAAATCTCTTGGGTAGACAAGCTGACAAATGCCAGTGTGCTGGAAGAAGCAAATACCACCAGCATTGAAGCAATGATCCTCCGCCGTCAACTTCGCTGGATCGGCCACATTGTCTGGATGCCCGACCACCGTCTCCCAAAGTAGTTGCTCTACTCTGAACTCAAGAACGGAAAAAAGAATATTGGTGGGCAGGAAAAGAGATCTAAAGACGGTCTCAAAGACAACCTTAAAAACTCTAGCATAGATCAATACCAGAGTTGCCCAGCCCTGATGTAGAAGATCTTAGATTTAACCCCTAGATTCTCTATTTAAGATTGCAGTCTTATGCACAGTTGTCAGGGAATAAGTTCCAATGGAGTGGCTCTCACTTCAGAGTAAAGAGAGATAGAATAACACAACACATAATGTAATGCAGCAGGATTGTTGAGGGAGAGCAGGGGAAGAAAGTTGCTAGCCAGAGCAGAATATATTGAGCTAGATGGAACAATGACCTGGCCACAGGTAGAATAGCTTCAGGTGCCAAAGCTCACTATGATCTGGCAAAAAAACCAGATCTAACTCACACAAGTCTTCTAACCACTTACAAAGTCTCTTGGTGCTTTGAAGAAAGAACAATAACTCAAAAGCCTAAAAAGATTTAGAACTAAGGTACACAACAAATCCAACATTCCACTCTGGCTGCTAGACTTTAATCTCCTTATAATAAGAACACATCGCCACAGAAAAGAAACACAAATGGGAGCCATAGATGTTCACAGGTTTACACAAGTGAGCACTCAAAAACTCCAGGTACATTTATTATTATTTATTTACGTCCCGCCTTTTTCATAGTGTGGGATGCAAGGCAGATTACAACATAGAATTGGGTGTGTGGGGGGGAGGGGAGCAAAATTAGAGTTTTTACCTTGTCTAATACTTAATCCAATGCTTACTTCCTATTGCAGTTAGAATGCAAACAATGTTTGACTCTTGATCCTTTAATTTGTCATATACACAGCTATACATTATGCTTGTTTTCCAAACTAAGGACCAATGGTGAGTGGGAGCTACCACATCTGTGGAGTATTTAATCTGTTCCATGTTTTAGATCTGAGTTTAAAGGGCCTATCCAAACTACTGATGCTAATTTTCCAAATAACCCCTTTAAGGTTTGAATGAAGCCTTATTCTGATGTCTTACATAGGTCCTTTATGGGTTACACTAAAATCCAGAGTGGAATTGCCATCTCATTTACACTGGAACCACTAGCCACTATAAACCTCATCACACTGAGATCCTGAAGCCGGGCGACAGTGGAGGGATTCTCTATGCCGTGTGGCAAATCTGGAGGGCTGTTGGGGGGTGGACCCCTGCATCACCCACTGTGCTGCTTTCCCCACCACATGCAGTAAAGCATCATTGCCCAGCTTCCATCCATTCTTCTCAATGACAACACTGGAATATATTTTTGAAGGTTTTCATAGCTGGAATCACTGGGTTGTTATAGGTTTTTCGGGCTGTATGGCCATGTTCTAGAAGCATTCTCTCTTGATGTTTCACTTGCATCTAAGCAGGCATCCTCAGAGGTTGTGAGGATGCTTGCCACAGATGCAGGCAAAACCTCTTAGGATGCTTGCCACAGATGCAGGCGAAACATCAGGAGAGAATGCTTTTAGAACATGGCCATACAGCCCGAAAAACCCACAACAACCCAGAACACTGGAAGCCTCCTGTGTTCTCTGGGTAACATCCTAGCATGCTGCCAGGATGCTTCTTCTATGGAGCCCCACTGGAGGTAGCCTTACATTGTATAATGGGATCCATTCGGCTTCATTGAGGCAGTGTCTTAGGATGTTTCCTGAAGTCTATGTGATGACTGCACATGGCTTTCTCCTCTGGGCAAAATGAATCTTTCCCACAGAATCCAGATAGATGAGATGATGTTCCTGATTGAAATATCTCAGTATTTTTGGGGTAGAGTAGGGTTGGCTTACAAATTTAGAGGCCCACATGGCTTTTTTAAAAAAGGTTCAAGAAGTGATGATGTTAGAGAAGTTCTAGCAGCAACAACTACTTCTCCTTCTCCACCTTGATATATAGCACCATACATGATGCTTTACATTAAAAACAAACAAAAGCAATGGGTCTTGCTAAAGGCATACAGTCTAAAATAGGTGTGTACACACATACACAGAGGGAAGGAGGACTAATAAACCACAAAACTAAACAATACAAATGCAAAATAAATCGTCCAAATATTATGCAAATAAAAATATAATATAATACATAGTACCCGTAAAGCTTTCTTTTTGATTCCAGCTGCTAGAATCCCCAAACCAGCATTGACACACATTTCCGGCCCCTTAGAAGATACTACTAACCATGCAATTATTGGAGAGACATAAGGAACAATGAAATAGCGAAGTTCTCTCACATTTGATAGAAATTATTTTCATCCTGAATATGAAGAAGTGTGTAAATTATGATCACTTCTTTTAAATCAATGAACTGAAACAAAATGCTCACCCATCCCTATGGAAAACTAGATGTTCTGGGGAAAAGAAACGGAGAAAAGAAACAGCAATCACTTCCTTTCCCTCAATCTGAAGAGAATCAGCATCTCGGCTTCACCTTTCTGTCTTATGCCATCATTTCAATTAGACATTCCTTCCCCTGAAGACCAAAACCATGGCCCATTCCAACAACAGGGTTGTTCACAAAGCTAGCACTGAGCCAGTAATCCCTGTGCTTTGAGGCGGTAACTGTGAAACCCGCCGGATAAACGCAAAACATTTCATCCCTCTTTTACAGCTCTTTTTATTGAGAACCATCAAAACATTTCAGTTGCAGCAGTAAATGCCATTTACAGAATTACTGGGATTTTTTGATGTCCTGTTTGGCAAAGAGGATTAATTTGTCTTGCTGGCTCCGACTCTTCTGCTTATTTTCTGCTTGAGAAATAAATGGTGGGGTATTGGGCAACTTTTTCCTTGTGTTATTTTGGTTATAGAGAAGAATGTATCACCGTTTGTTCTCAATAAACTGGTCATGTCAAAGCAATAACAATAGCTTTTCATGCTTTTGAGATGCATATTATCTCCCTATAAACTAGAATGTGCTTATAGTCTGAGAGACACATCAGAGATTATTGGACCTATATTGAAATAGATCTAATGGTGGTGAAGCCAAAATTCAGCTGTCCATCAAGAGACGGGTGTGGATCCATCACCCAACATTTTGACAACCAGATGATAACATGCAAACCGAGTTTAAAGGCAACAAACAGAGGTTTATTAACTTTCAGTCCTGAAACGATGCCTTATACAGAGTCTCTGCACAAAAGGAATCAGACACAACCAAGTAACACAGTGCAAGATATTTTAACACCTTTCACAATCATTCAAAGTTCCCGTACTCTCCCCTGATTGGCTGAAAAGTAGTCAAGCCCTCCTTATCCACATATTGTGCATCCACAAATCCAATCAACCACAGCTTGAAAATACTTGGGAAGAAAATTCCAAAAAGCAAAGTTTTATTTTGCTGCATTTATGCACTACCTTGCTGTGGCTTCCTGCCACTTCGCAGATTCTCAAGCTCCCCCCAGCATTCACTGATTTGTTCACCATTTTATAAAAAGAGCACAATTTTACAATGCCATTGCATATAATGGGACTTAAGCATTCACGGATTTTGTATCCACAGGGAGTCCCCTTTTGCTTTTGAGTCATTGGTGCTTTCTTTCCTTCTTCTTTGTGTTTGGGGATGTTTAGAATCATTTTGTTCTTTGATGAAAGCCATCTGCAAATTTGTATTAAAGGTGTAAAACAGTGAGGCAGGTCTTATTAATATATGATTATGCGTGTTTTTCAAAGATGAAGCAGCTATTTCCTCTTGGTCCCCAAAGCCCTGAGACCTCTATCTGAGGATTATAAACTCCTCTTCCTAAATTGCCAATCCAAGGACAGCATGGGATGGAACTGTGCCGGTTAAGGTGGAATCAATGTGCTGTAATTGTGTGGTGTGAAATGATGCATTGGTATTCCAAATCAAGGGAGGAACCAACATATATGTAACAGGCTCACCTCTAAAGGGATCCTCTCTACAAAAGCAATAGGGTTGGAGCTGTAGTGGGACCCATTTTCCTCACATGTTTGTTGGAATATCTCAGGTCTACAGTCTAACCGAAAGTTAAATCAAGATGATTTGTTGATTTAAAACTAAGAAAAAAGGAGCTTTTGCCTCTAGTTCCACAAGTGAATGTGAACTGAACCAGAAACTCGGATGACAGGACACAGTATGCTTCACTCCATATGAAGGAGGTACAAACTAAAGGGTTCTAGATAGTCTAGATGGCATCTTAGCTCTACTCTCCACAAGGAAGAGAAAATGACTGAACACTTAGCACGCATTAAGCTATCTAGGATAACGATTGGAGACTGCCTGTATGGATGGTGAAAAAAAAGCTGACAAGAAGAAAATCTTTTTCACAGAACTAACATAACTGCAACTGTAAATTCATGAGTTTATTTATAGTACATTTGACAGAAAGACAGAACAGTACAGATCAATTGGGAATTGTTGGTTTCTCATTGGTCCTGAAGGGTGCCATCTAGGATACGCAGCCCTATTGGATGAGACTCAAGTCCACTTCTGTCTCTGAGCCAATTAGAGGTGAGCCAGGAAACTTAATAATTTATCATTAGTGGATTTGAAGTCTTGTGTTTTATGGATATTTCTTCCCAGAAAGTGGGTGCACCAGGGTGGAATGTGATTAGATGGATGGATGATGGGCCCTGATGGTCCAATGTCAGCTAGATAAAGGAGGTACCAGCCAATGGACAAAAGTCTTTAAGGTGCAATTACATAGAATAGAGGATTCACAGAGAGGATCCGTAAAGGTGCTATAGATGAGGCAACAGTGCCCAGGATAAAGTTTTGGATAAAATCAGATAAAGGTGGGAAACTTCATGAGAAAACCCATTATGTATCCTGGGATTTTTCCAGGATAGTGTGATAGATTTATGATAATTATGAAGCTATCCCCAAAGTCCTAAGGTGTGCCAGTAGATGGGGGACATCCTAAAAGATTCCAAGGGAAAATTCATGTAACGTAACTATCAGACAAGAAAAAATCCAATGTCTGCTGACTGTATATCTCAATGGAGCCACAGATAATAATTCATAATTTTGGGGTTTAATTGTTGATAACACAACTGTTGGGATAGTTTAATCTGTTTCTTAACACAGCTGGCAGACAAATCCAAACAATGTATTTTGTTTGAGGCTTTCGAGCAAGTGTATTGAAATATTTCATCTGCCATCTAATAATAACTCTCAAGAATTATTGCTGAGTAAAAATTTCATCATGACTGGATACCTATTCATCTGGAAAGGCATGCGCTTTCAGTCATTCAAAATAATTTGTTCCTGTATAAAAGGAACTGTTTGATGAATATTTTTGTTCCCTTTTAACATCATTAATTGACTCTGGTGTGATGGGAACCAGAACAAAAGTATATTTTGGGATTGGGGATTAAAGAATCCACATTCACAATGACTTTTATAATATCACAATAACAACCCAATTCAAAACATAATCAGAAGTATCCATAACAATATATGGTGATTTGAGGGTAGTTTGGAAAACATTTGAAAAGATATGAAGTAATACACAAGTGATTTAAATTACATAAGTTTTGATAACTTTAAGCTACCCACGCGTCACCTAAGGGATACAGTCCCATCATTTGTGTTGAAGAGAACAATTGGCAGACTTGTCTACACTGTCTAGACTTGTCTACACTTGTCTACACTGTCACATAATCTGGGATTATATGAGTCTACCCTGCCCGATAATTTAGGATAAGGAGCTAAGATCCTGGGATATAGAGCAGTGTAGATCTTGCCTTAAATTTTGGCCCTAAGAATGCTAAACTCAATAGGCCCTTCAATTTTGCCACTGTGGTTCTTCTTCTGCTCCCATGTTATTACCTACTAGCTGTCCCCTGCCATGCATTGCTGTGGCCCAGTCTGTGTATATGTGTTTTGTATATGTATATGTGTGTGTATATATATATATTTGTATATATGTGGTTTTGCACATGCATTGTAATGTTTTTTTTTATTTTTTGGCTTTTAAAGTCTCTTCTGTTGTGTTTTTCAGTGTTTTTTGAGTGGTGGTCACTTGTTGGCCTGATAGGTATAGTGTGTCCAAATTTTGTGTCAATTCATCCAGTGGTTTTTGAGATATGTTAATCCCACAAACGAACATTACATTTTTATTTATATGGATAATACCCCCAAGCAACAGTCGTTTTGGTATCTTGGTTAGATCAAACTGGGAAGCACTAATAACCAGCTTAGTAACTGGCTGGGAAGGCTTTTAACAGCCACCATGTGGGTAGACTCACAAAGGTCTTCCTTGTAGTTGATCTAAATAATTTAAAAATCAAATTTCATGGCAATTGCTTTAAATGCACATCCAACACCAATGTGTATAACCAAACAGCCTTAACACTGAGGCTTCCCTTCGTCCTTACTATTTCGACACAATTAAGGTAATATTTAGAAATGCTTTGAAGTTGCCGAATGCGACATAAACTGCAACTATTATTACTCATTAATACTGATTTGTTTCCCCTGGTGCGTGTAGTAAATGGTTCACGCTTGTACAGCTCTACTCTGTCCATCATTGAAGTCTTGAGAATAAAGTCTTCTTCTTGATCTGTTCATATTCATCGAGAGGCTTTCAGCAACAGAAACACATCTTCATTTATTTATTTTGAGTTTAGTAAGTATCTGGGGGATTCTCAAGCATTCTCGTGATTTCTGAAACATATACTCAGGATCCTCCCCTGAGTAATGAATGAAGTGCTTGTCGCCCTGACCTTGTATTCTTTTCAACTGACAATGGGCTTCTTTCCTTTTGTCCCTTCTGATCATATCTCATCATGAAAGCTTCTCTTTCTTTCACCCTCTTATCACTTGAAGTGCCTCAGATTAATCCCATTCCCCTATGGATTTATGGGAACCTCCCCCTCCCCCACTTTGCTTTGAGATCTGGACAGAAAAAGGAGAAATCTTGAATTTAAAAATAATTTGGCACTAACACCTTACTTGTAACATTTTCAGCTGTTTTTCTTCTTCTAAAAATCAAACTGTGCATGCAAGTAACCAAGCGATTTTTTAAAGTAAAATTTAAAACTTTCTAATTCAAAGTCACCATGGTGGTTTTCCATTTCAGTGACAACTCCATAAAACAGAGAAGAGGTTAAGATGTACACAAATTTAAAATGGTTGTACATCTCAACACATTAATGCAAAGCTAGAACAGGTCAGTTACTGAGAGATAATATGTTGTAACTAGCTGTTTCCTCCCACTACACTTTAATGTACGGGAGGCCCCGGTGGCACAATGGGTTAAACCCTTGTGCCAGCAGGACTGAAGACCAACAGGTTGGAAGTTTGAATCTGGGGAGAGTGTGGATGAGCTCCCTCTGTCAGCTTCAGCTCCCCATGCGGGAACATGAGAGAAGCCTCCCACAAGGATGGTAAAAACATCAAAACATCCGGGCGTCCCCTGGGCAACGTCCTTGTAGACAGCCAATTCTCTCACACCAGACGTGACTTGCAGTTTCTCAAATTGCTCCTGACATGACAAAAAAACTTTCATGTATCCTTGATCATCAGGACTCAGAGTATCCTTCTCAACATTTGCAATTTGAAAAATTTGCATTGGTTCACCTTTCTTTCAAATTGGGAGCTTGTAGTTTCTGTGACTGATTGATTGTTTAATTGATTTCTTACTTGTCTTTCATCTGGATTTCAATCCAGCTCTCTCAGCTTCCTAGTCCAACACTCAAACCTGTATACCAGACTGGCTCTTAATAGTTATGTAGCAGACATCACAAGAGGCCCTATATATCTTAGGGAATGCTTCTGATCCCATGATACCATCTTGTCCAGCAGTGGAACTCTCTGCCCCGGAGTTTGGTGGAGGTGCCTTCTTTGAAGACTTTTAAACAGAGACTGTATGGCCATCTGTCGGGGGTGCTTTGAATACAATTTTCCTGCTTCTTGGCAGGGGGTTGGACTGAATGGCCCATGAGGTCTGTGCAGGTACAGCTGTACCAGGAGCTCCAATTTTGTTTGCTTTGCATTGAATGTTTGTTGGTAGTCCTAAGTTTCAGGGACTCTGCAGATAGGTGGCTTCTTTTGGCTGCAATCATAGGGCAAGCCACCTGTCAATTATAATTAGGTTCCCTGGTCCCGCCCCTTTTTTGGGGTTTTGGAGGGAATAGGAGCCTTTTGGGGTCAGTCCACACAGAGAAGCTTTCATGCAGGACATAATACCAAGAGCTCCTGTAGAAAGCTTCGTCTTCTACAGCTTGGCCAGGGAGAAAAGGCTACAGCTTGGCCGGGGTTATACAGCCCACAGCTTGGCCAAGGATCATACAGCCTTACAGCTCCTTTGCTGAGGGACTTCAGTCAGCCATCACTGAAACCTGAACTCCTTTTTCCCTGGAAGTCTACAAAGCTCTGCTTGGTAAGGGTCACTCGCGGAAGCCAGACGCAGTTGGTACCGGGTGTAGGGGCTCCACGCCAACAGAGGCAAAGAAAGACTGCCCAGATTAGAAGTTAAGGATTTCCCCATTAGTTAAAATACCAGTCATGAAGATATTGCCTGTTCCCTGTGGACAAGATTGAAAGAGCCTATAGACTGTTAAGAAAGCTTTAAAGTACCTGTTTGTTTTCATTAATAAAGAACATTGTCGAACCTTTAAGCAATCTAAAGACTCTGTTTTAAGGAAATCCAAGGGCCTTTAATCTGAGGCAGCCCCGGTGTCCCGTTGGGCACACAGAATTTATGTCCTGTCTAGAGTCTTATGCACAGGCCCAGCGTGCGACAGCACAAGGTCTCTTCCAACTCCATGATTCTATCTTCACAGCTATCTGTTCTAAGACAAACACATTTTTGTTGCAACCGGAATCAATGGACAAAACTCAGCACCGCTGGAATGATTTTGCTAATGGTGTATGCATCCTTTCATTACACTCCTTGCAGGCCGTAAATAAGATATCAGAGGTAATGAAAGCCTTTCCCTTCTTCGTTGCCCATCTGTCCCCATGCAACATATTTGTTATCATCCAAAAATGAAATCCTCTGTTTTTAAGATAACAAGCAAGAGGCTGCAGCCAGCAGGACTGTGGTTGTTTGCACAGTAAGCTGTGCTAACATGATGTGGCTAATTTACATCTCAGTTCAACATTCTTCCAATCAGTAACTGCCACCAATAGGCACAAATATACAAGGAGGGAGATGTGAATGTGGGAAGAGGAAGAAATAATGCATCTTTTCAGTATTTCCTTGTCCTTATATCCTGGTGATGGAGAGCAAGGAAGAGAAGATGGAAAATATAGAGGAGGTGGAGAAAGCTCATAGTCTAATATGACGCAAGAGGAAAACAAGTGCCAATGCTGATTCTTAAACCTCCAAAAAGTTACAAAAATGTCATTTTACTGATTGAATGGAACAGCTTTGGATGTGACTATTCTGGGAAAGAGGATTCCAATGGCAGCAGTCACAATACAGAGAAAGCCAATGTGGTGTAGTGGTTTTTGTGTTTGACTAGAGCTTGAGAAAATCAAGGGTCAAATAGGCAGCTGACCCCCACTCATTTAAGATTGTCACCCTATGTCTTTTGAGTCTTATATCCTTGTCTCACATGGAACTGGACATTTAAGTTAATAAAGGAATCATCTGCATACCCATGTCACTATTTCTCCCAGTTTTGTGCCTTCCCAGGGGGCATCTCTGCAATGGACTGGACCTTTAATCAGCTGTTCATCTACCTGCCAGAGAGACTTGGGGAACCTCTGGCCAATCCCTGCATGGATCCCAGCCAGTCCCACTTTTCAGCCAATCAGAGGAGGGAGTGGGGAATTAGAATAGCTGTCAAAACTACATAAAATAATCTACATAAAATATCTTGTGTTTTTCAATGAATTTGTGCTTGTATCTTTTGAAGCGCATTGTTTGTACTTGCATCCTATTTGATCAAATTGTAATAAACCTCTATAGCTTTGCCTTTAACCCAGAGCACTTGTTCTCAATCTTGGCTGATCTGGTTTAGCAGAAGGTTGCCGGGCATGGACCTCCTTAACTTCTGTCCTAGTGGAAATCTTTACACTACCTCTTATGACTCACCCTTCTCTGTGTGTGGGTGGATGTAGTAGCTCTCTGCATCCTTTTGTTGGTTATCGGCCATAGCAGACGGGAGAACAAATGCTTTGCTCTCACAGCCATTTCATCTGTAAAATGTTTGTGAGCTGTTCGGGTGCCTGCTGTTTCCTGCAATCTGTCTTGGCAGTGGCAGTCAGAAGTGTCCATGAATTCCACGTTTGCTGGCAGGGAAACTCAAGCAGCTGCCGTAAAGTGTAAAGGCATCTGGTCAATCAATCAGGGCACATGTCTTTATATCCCAGTTCACTTCAAGAAGGCTGGGCTCTTTTTCAAAGAGAAAAATGCCACTCTGACAGGAGGATGAAGCAGTTAATCAGACTAAAGGTTTGAACAAGAGTGAGAGTTTGATTAAACTTAAACTGGGGGCATGGGAGTAAATCAGTGCCAACTATCTACTAAAAAACTTAGGTCCAGAAAGTTGGAATTATTTCCTTAGGACAGCTGTGAGACCAAAAAGTTAGCACTTTTTTGGAAAAAGTGAATGAATCTTTAAGAATGCAACGATCATGTTTATGCTGATAACCGTCATATATGTAACAAGAAATTCAGTGTGCAGATTTGATAACTGTGGATTTAATATGTTGTGTGGGAATGAATGGAAGGATGGATGGAGCTAATAATTTTGGAGACACCAGTATAATATTAAGGCCTGCAATAACTAACTACCTGCTTTCTGGACTGTGATTAAAACCTGCTAATAAGAAGTGACAAGTAAACTCTGATAAGAACTGTGACAATTGTTTTTTCAAGTTAAATGTTTGCAACATTCCTTATGTTAAAAAGGAAGTCAGCATTAGCCTTGTGTTTGTCAACACCAATCAAGAAGAATCAACATCTGGCCAGGAAACGGAGATAGAGCCAGGATGGAAGATGTCTATCATTAATTTACAACTTTGGGACTACATCAGCAGAATATTCCTATAAAAGACTCAATCTAATAATGCTCAAAGTGTGGCAGACCTGAGGAGTCTGTTCCACCCGCTATGCTCTGCTCCATGGGAAGGAGAGAGATAGTGTACTTATGGATAGTGGCAGATCTGCACAGGAGCAGCCTGGTCACTTTGGGGCTTCTTTCTCAAGGGAAGAGGAAGAAATGCGCTTTTGGAGTCTTAGATTTTGTGCAGGGAGTCAGGTTCTGCTGTATGGAAAAGAGAGATCTGGTCCTTGGCATTGTGCTTAGGGAAGAAATTTTGGCATTTTAAAGTTATGGAAGTTTTGGAACTATGCATTGGCAGGCTGCAGAAAGGCAGGGTCTGGCCTAACAGGTGCTTCTCCAAGGAGGGAGAAAAGGATATTTGAATGCCTAAGGATGAATATGTGTACATGTGGTGTGAATGTTGAGTGAAAATGTAATTTCCCTTTATTTGTTTGTTAGCCAAGGTATTGTAAACCCAATATAGTTGCATAGAATCTGTATGTCTGTATATCTAAATGTTTTTCTGTAATCTGATATACTCTCTCACACTGGAAATTGCAATAAAAAGAACCTATGCTTTAAAGTCATTGAATTAGTCATTCATGACAAATATGGATAATAGAGAACTGAAGTGGATCTCCAGATGTTGCTCATTTCCTCTAATCTAAGACATAATGGGACTACAGTTTTCCAAGTGTGACACATCAGTGGTTGGATGAGAAACAGTGCTTAAGTAAGGGAATAAATTATATTCTGAACAATGCAAAAGATATAGCTGGGTGAGATTTAGGCCCCATCTAAACTGTGTGGCTAGAAAACAAATTCCCACAAAGGTGTGCAAAAGAAAGCCCTTAATGTTCATCAATGCCCTGTGGCTTGTGTCATCACCATCTGAGCTTCAAACTGGTTCCATTATTTCCTATTAATCATCCACACAGCGAAACCATTTTCTTCAATACTGGCTTGAAACTGCATGAAATGGTCAATGTAGATGGGGCCTAAGTGTGCATCTACACAGTAGAATTAATGATGTTTGGCATCCTTTTAACTACTATCGCTCAATGCTATGTAACAATGTGAGCTGTAGTTTGGTGAGGCACCAGCACTCTTTGACAGACAATATTAAGGACTTCGTAAAACTACAATGATTCCATTGCATTGAGCCATGGCAGTTAAAGTAACATCTAATGAATTTATTCAACTGTGTAGATGCACTTTTAGTGTCTTTTCCTCCACACAAACACACACACACTCAAATGTGGACACACATTTGGATAGAGTCATTTTGTGCTAAATAATTAAGCAGTTTTGTTCTTGGCAGCTTGAGGGGAAGGTACTATTTTCACACTCAGGACTGTTGATCTCTCTCTTGGGGACTGGGAGACATTTTCCCTCTTCTCTTCAGATTGCTTTGCTCTTTTCTTTTCCCTCTCCTTCAATAACTTCATTGTTAACCCTTTTGTTTATAGATTTTCTCTTCTACACGTATATCTTTCCATGTTGTCTGCTCCTTGCATGTTTCAACTCGCCAATCTCACTTGAAATAATAAAAATGAAAATTTAAACATCTTCACAAAGCTTTTAATCCTGTCCAACATTCTGCTTTTAATCCTCATGAGTTCCTGCTCAAAATGGAGGCATGACTGGCCAACTCTTTGCTTTTTAAAGATTTCTTTATTATATGTTTTTTTTAATGTCTATTAAAAATTTAGACACACGTTGGATGGTTAAGTGTCTGTGAGGAGTCCCTTTATAAGGCATGGGTTGTATTTCTTTTTTCTCTCATTTGAATTATTTCTATTGTTATTATACCTTTAAAAATAAAAATAAAAGCACATAATATTGTTCTCTCACATACATACAAAGATAAAAATAGACAAAGTGCTGATGGTTGTGGAGCTCTGGTTAGTAAATTAAAGTCATACAAATATCTGATGTATCACCAAAGAAGAAGGAGCGGACTTTTGTTTGTTGTTCAGTCGTTTCCGACTCTTTATGGCATCATGGACTGGCCCACACCAGAGCTCCCTGTCTGCCATTGCCATCCCCAGCTCCTTCAAGGTCAAGCCAGTTTCTTCAAGGATGCCATCCATCTTGTCCTTGGTCGGCCCCTCTTCCTTTTTCCTTCCATTTTCCCCAAGCGTTCCTGTCTTCTCATTATGTGGCCAAAGTACTCCATCTTTGCCTCGAATATCTTTCCCTTCAGTGAGCAGCCGGGCATTAGTTCCTGGAGTATGGACTGGTTTGATCTTGCGGTCCAAGGCACTCTCAGAATTTTCCTTCAGCACCACAGTTCAAAAGTATCTATCTTTGGGGACTGGGGAGACAAAAAAAGTTTGCTATGGTTTTTACATTCATATCTTGCACACAAATATTATTATACACATCATTCAAAAATTTTAAAATTCAAAATGTCCTTTTATAGCAAAGCAGATACATTCTTTTGTCATCCGATATCAAAACTTGTCATATCTTCTCATATCCAGAACTTTTTCAATATTCTTTTTCAATTCTTTAGCTGTATTTTTCTAGTTTTAGTTATTGTCCTATAAATCCATGGAAATCAATTCCCTTTGTTACAAAATTAGCATTATATACATGAGAATTCACTATATTGCATTGTTATACATTCCTCTTTTTTCTCTTTTTTTAACACTTCAGAAAAATCATGTATTTATATAACTGCTAAAATAGCTAAATAACAAAGCTTACAATCATTGCTGTTCAAATGTTTGAAAAATCAAGGATGATATTGGATTTAATAATAATAATAATAATCCATGCATACAGTGGGCCAACCATATTTTATGCTGATAACTTCTTTAAGTATGTTTTAACTGTCTATTACAACTTAAATATCCCTTATTCAAAAATCCAAAAACCTGAAATACTCCAAAATTGTCCTCTTGACTGACTGAGATAGCAACACCTTTGCTTTGTGATGGTACGATGTATACAAACTGTATTTCATGCACAAAATTATTAAAAAAATCCCTTCAGGTTGTGTGTATAAGGTATATTGAAATATAAATTAATTTCATGTTTAGACTTGGGTTCCATCTCCAAGTTTCCTCATTATGTGATCCAAAGCACTTCTGTTCCCAGGTATTTCAGAAAAGGAATACTCAACTTGTATCGCATTTTTAGCTTTCTTTTGTTTTAGTCTTTTTGTCAGTTGCCTTAGGTCCCATGTCAGAAGAAAGATAGGATATTAAACAAAGAAACAAAACAAAACAAAATATTGCCAGTTAGTGGAGACAACTCTGATCAAGATGGACTTATGAGCCATGAAAGTGGCCAGGCCTTCCAGATGTTGGTGGACTGCAACTCTCTTCAGCCCCAATTAGTATAGCCCCACGGTTCTCAACCTGGGGTTCGAGACCCCTGAGGAGGGTCATGAGGAGGTTTCAGAGGGGCCATCAAAGGCCATAAGAAAACACATATTTCTGATGGTCTTAGGAACCCCTTTGGAAGAGATGGCTGAAGATCTCTCCACCTGTCCTTCTCATCCTTTTTGGAAACAGAAGAAAGATAGGATATTAAACAAAGAAACAAAACAAAACAAAATATTGCCAGTTAGTGGAGACAACTCTGATCAAGATGGACTTATGAGCCATGAAAGTGGCCAGGCCTTCCAGATGTTGGTGGACTGCAACTCTCTTCAGCCCCAATTAGTATAGCCCCACGGTTCTCAACCTGGGGTTCGAGACCCCTGAGGAGGGTCATGAGGAGGTTTCAGAGGGGCCATCAAAGGCCATAAGAAAACACATATTTCTGATGGTCTTAGGAACCCCTTTGGAAGAGATGGCTGAAGATCTCTCCACCTGTCCTTCTCATCCTTTTTGGAAACAGAAAGGGAATCTTCTCACCAAAAGCCCTCCTTCTGTTGTGATTGGCCAGCCTCTCAACTGGCCTCTCAGCCAAGGGGAAGGGCTATTTCTGAGACTCCAAGAGGGGAAGGGAGAGCAGCAGTGCTTGGTGCATGGCAGTGTGGTGCACAAATGTGGGTGAGGGAGAGCATGTGAGGCTGGAGGGAGGCTTGCATCCCTTTAAACGGGGGGGGGGGGGGCACCCTTTGATTGTAGGTTAACTATACATCCCGGCAACTACAACTCCCAAATGACAAACTCGACCACCACTACCCCCCACCAACCCCACCAGTATTCAAATTTGGGCATATCATTTGTGCCAAATTTGGTCCAGTGAATGACAATACATCCTGCATATCAGATATTTACATTACGATTCATAACAGTAGCAAAATTACAGTTATGAAGTGGTAACGAAAATAATTTTATGGTTGGGGGTCACCACAACATGAGGAACTGTATTAAGGGGTCACAGCATTAGGAAGGTTGAGAACCCCTGGTATAGCCCATTGTGAAGAATTTTGATGAGTGAATGTCAATTCTTCAAAATTCTATACCGATTGGGGCTGATGAGAGTTGCGGACCAACAACATCTGGAAAGTTTGGCCATTTTCATAACACACAGCCATGAAAGTCCTTGGGAGACATTGGACTTGCCACACTCTCTTAGGGCTGTAGGGAAGGTAAAATAGAAGGAATAGGAAATACCAATGCGATAATACATACAAATCTTGTGTCCATCTGCAACATTTTACTCAGCTCTTAAGAGCTCACCCCTACATATTCAAGACTGGAGTGTACACACATGGGCAAGAAAATAGAGACCCCTCCACTTGTTCTTTTTTGCCACTTTCTGAACAATGTACCACATTGTCAGTGTCAACCCAATGCTGGGGTGTTTCAGAGTTGGCACAGGGGAGAAACCTCCCACAGAGGAAGTGCCAGCCAAAAGGCTTTGTAGGCTGGCAACGGCTGCAAATTAATGCCAGACACCTGCGTTTTAGGGCAGGAGTCCAATCAACTTGATCCGGCACCATTCCATTCTGACAGATGGAGATTAGTGGGTACAACAATGTGCCGATGTACTGTATTGCACTTGCTTCAAGCATGAATGCCGAGAGCAGGGTTCCATGCAGGCTTGCCTTATTTCTGCCCCTCTTCATGCTTTAGTACATTATGATTATGAGATGTTCACATCACTAGATATCAATTGAATTAATGCTAGTCACTCATTCATTTCCAGTTAAAATGACTCAAATAAGTGATTGAGAATGCCATAGAAAAATGAGAGAGAGAGAAAGAGAGAGAGAGAGAGAGAGAGAGACAGAGAACTTTCTGCTTTCTACTGCATGCTTTACCAGTTTGGAAAAGGCCAGAATTTCCCAGTTAGCAAGACCAACTGCTCTGCTGATTGGGGATTTTGGGAGCTGTAATCCAAATAACGAATGCTTCCCAGCTCTGCTGCAACCACCTTGAAATGCACCCTGGCAACTCCAAAACTCATAGTCAATGCCCACCAAAGCCTTCCAGTATTTTCTGTTGGTCATGGGAGTTCTTTGTGCCAAGTTTGGTTCAATTCCATCATTGGTGGAGTTCAGAATGCTCTTTGATTATAGGTGAACTATAAATCCCAGCAACTACAACTCCAAAATGACAAAATCATTCCTTCTCAACCCCACCAGTATTCAAATTTTGGCGTATCGAGTATTTGTGCCAAGCTTGGTCCGCTGAATGAAAATACATGCATCATACCAGATGTTTACATTACGATTCATAACAGTAGCAAAATTACAGTTATGCAGTAGCTACAAAAAAAATATGGTTGGGGATCATAACAACATGAGGAATTATATTAAGAAGTTGCAGCATTAGGAAGGTTGAGAACCACTGTCCTAGAAAAAGTAGCAGCTTTGGGGGTGAATTTCATATAGCCTTGGAGACCAAGAATAAAACTCTCTTCCCCGTGCATTACAGTCCCAATCCTTCTTTGGCAGGCCTTGCAGCTGCTTCAACAGCATACCCTCAAAACAGCTGTGTGACACATTATCACATATTTCACTCATTGCCTAATTTGTCCCACAAAAGCACTTGTTTGTTTTTAAAAGGCATAGGAGATCTTTCTGGGCTGATCTTAGAATACTGTTGAATTTGAGGCCTCCCTACTTCTCCTGACTTGAGCCATTTTATTACAACTGCTTGAATTGATTAGGAGTACGATCCAGCCTTCTCTGGGTGTTAATACTCTAAGCCAAGAATAACATGATTAAGTGGATCTCAACATTTTCTTTTATAAGCCCCCACAATGTATCTCTTCCAATACCTGTGCAATGAGACATACTTCCAGTCAAAGTCATCAAGAAAAATAACTGAAATGCAGTCTGCTTCATGCATACACACAGGCACTTCACTAAAGTCGCAGCGCACCTTTTTTTTTCTTAAAGAAGCACAGGCCGAGTATCCTTTATCTGAATCCTTGGACCAGAAGTGGTGGAAGCTCCTTCCTTGGAAGATTTTAAACAGAGGCTGGATGGCCATCTGTCAAGGGTGCTTTGGGCTTTTCCTGCATGGCAGGGAGTTGGACTAGATGGCCCATGCAGTCTCTCCTAACACCATCATTCTGTGATTCTAAGTGACTTTGGAATACAAGTAGCATGGTAGGTAGAAGGAGGTGTTCAACAGAGGCTGGGTGTTCATCTGTTAGGAGTGCTTTAATTGTGTGTCCTTAAAGACAGGGAGTTTGATTAGATGACCCTTGTGGTCTTCTAACTGTGTGATTCTATGATTCTATGAGGAAAGAGAAGCATGGCGCCACACCAAGCAGTAGACTTGGATTCCCATCATTTCACAGGTCCTTTGTCTCTCTCCACCCTCATATCTCTCACACAAGGCTGGAGTTACAGTGAGGATCTGTTTTGTTGGGGTTTTTTCCATGTCAGAAGCAACTAGAGAAACTACAAGTTGCTTTTGGTGTGAGAGAATTGATCATCTGCAAGGGCGATTCCCAGGGGACATCTGTATGTTTTACCATCCAGTGGGAGGCTTCTCTCATGTCCCCTCATGAGAAGCTGGAGCTGACAGATGGGAGCTCATCCCGCTCACTGATTTGAACCGCCAACTTTTCGGTTAGCAGTCCTGCCAGCACAAGGGTTTAACCCATTGCACCACCTGGGGCTCCTTATGTGAGAATCTGTGAAATGGTGAGAATCCAAGCATAGTGCTCAGAACAAATGCACACTTTTTGTCATTACATAGGTTTATGCAATTCTCTGCAGAAGGTGGAGGGAGGCAGTTGGTGGCAAATAGTTTCTAACTTTGGAGGGTCTGACCAATAATAAATTATTAACGATTATACTATAGCCTCTCTTCTAAGTGAAAAACAACTCCCAAAATGGTAAGTTGTATGCATGTGTGGAGATGGGTCAGTTATTTTTTCAGCAAAGGTCATCTATGCACTACCAAGTGATATGTTTGAACCATTACTTCATGAATAAACTGGAGTAGCTTATAGTCTGTTGGCTCATTCAAAACTGGAGAAGATATTATTATTATTATTATTATTATTATTATTATTATTATTATTATTTCAGGATACTCTGGGTTGTTCTATGGAATCCTGGGATTTGTAGTTTATTAAAAGATATGCAGAGTGTTCCCTCACTTATCAAGGGGGTTCCGTTCCAGGACCACCCGCAATAAGTGAAAATCCGCGAAGTAGGGACGCTATAGTAATTTTAATATTAATACATTATTATATTTTTTTACGTATTATTTTCTTACCTGCGCTTCCTTACCCACCTCCCGGCCCATCCTGAGGGTGCCTGCCTGCCTCCCTGGCCTCCGCAGACCACATCAGAGACTCTGGAGCCATGCAGGCAACAGCAGGCCAGGGAGGCAGGCATTCTCCCCTGCGATACTTCCAGGGTCCCTGGCCTCCACTTGATGTAAATATTTTATATTTTATATTTTATATTTTTTATTAATATTTTCAAAACCTGCAAAACAGTGAGTCCACGTAAAGCGAACCATGAAGTAGTGAGGGAACACTGTAGATTTCTCAGCCAGAGAGATCTGGTGTCTGATAAAAATCCTATTCCTTACCAACGCCATTGGCAAAAGGGAAGAACACAGCCAGATCACTACCCCAAAAGAGCTAAATTAATTTCTGGACAAAAAGAGGGATTAGTTTATGTACTTGAGGTTCCCTGTTGTTTGCCGTGGAATTCTCAGCAAAAGCGTTGGATAAGAATTATTCCATAAGAGGAATATGTATTCTGAATATTAATGTCTTCTGGGTTTTTTTTTCTTTTTTAAAGTGGCTTTGAGTAGTTTCCCTTTTCATGCGCATTTTAACAATATCCCCTAACAATTGCTCACATTTACTCTTGTAAGCACAGAGCAACAGACTGGAAAATATTTGTAGCTCCCTTGTAGGTTTAACAAATATTACAGGTATAATGCAGTCTTTATGTGTTTGGGGTTTTTTACGCTTTTAGTCTTCTGTTCCTAGCAGCGGTGGCTGCTAGCTTCCATGTCAGGATTTCAATGAATCCACTCTCCGTTTAATTCCAGGCTTTAAATGAGCTTTCCAGTGTGTTGAACCCTATTCCCAAAATAGCTTCAGCACTTTGGAAAGCTCCTGTAAAGTCTAGAACAAAACCCACAGCAGATTCACTGCTCCCACAACACAAATCCTGCCAGCTGCTAGTGACATCCTACGTGTGTGAGAAAACACAGGTAAACGAGATTAGATATACAAGGATATTCTTTTCCTACACCGGGCATAACTTTTAAGGCTAGAGTTCAGAGCTGCTTCCTTTTTTAAAAAAAACTATTTTGTTATTCTAGACAAAAAAAGAAATGCATAGATATAATTTATTTAATTATTTATTTAAAACATTTACACCCCGTCCTTCTCGACCTCCACAGATGGACTCAGAACGGCCATATAACCTCCACGGAGGGACTCATCATCCATCCATATAAAATAGATGATTCCGGGCTAGACATGTAAAAGGGATCTAGGAGTCTTAGTAGACTACAAGCTGAACATGAGTCAACAGTGCAATTCTAGGCTGAATCAATAGGAGTATATGTCATACCATGCCCCTATTGCATTGATTCAGCCAATGCAATTCTAGGCTGAATCAATAGGAGTATATGTCATACCATGCCCCTATTGAAGCAACTCCATTGACTGCTGATAAGTTTCTTGTCCCAATTCAAAGTGCAAGTTATCACCTATAAAGCCCTACATAGTTCAGGTCCAGCCTATCTTCATGACTGGATCTCCACCAATGATCCAGTGCGAGCTCTAAGATCTGCCAGGGATGGCCTCCTTTTAATCCCACTTCCATCTCTAGTGCAGTTGGTGGGGACAAGGGAGAGGGCCTTCTCAGTGGTGGCCCCATGGCTCTGGAACACCCTTCCCAGTGAACTTAGACAAGCCCCTACACTAAAAGACTTTAGGAAAGAGTTGAAAACTTGGAAGGGCCCTCTGTGATTCTATAGGTGATATCACATTAGAGTTCTAAAGCACAGGTCTGCATTTCCCTATCGCCCAATTTGCTCTTGCAGAATTCTGGGGAATGTAGTTTAGGGATGCTGAGGACCTATCTGTCTAAGAATTCCAAAAACTCTGCCCTAAACTAGATTTCCCAGAATTCTGCAGGAATAAACTGGGTGATAGGAAAACGCGGACCTTTGCTTTAGAGCTCTAATGTGATATCTTCATATGCTCCTATGATGCTTTGGTCTCCATTTACATAAGAAATCATGATAGATTGTGGAAATGTTACTTCTTGGGCCAACAAAAATAATATAGTATTGGGAGGAGGGTTCAAAGTAGCAGTACAAAAGAATAGTTTTTTATAATCTCTGTACCATAGACACCAAGAATCATAAATTTGGAAGAGGCCACAAAGGCTACCCAGTCTAACTTTCTGCCAAATCCTACTCCCTTTCCATTTTAAAAGTGATTTCTTCAGGGATGAAGTCTATATCTTGAAGGATACTGAAGGTTGGAAGATTACAACTGTTGCCACACTTGAATCTGACTTGGATTAAAAGGAAAGGTCTCTGTCTCCACCAGTTAGAAACTCATCTCTGTGTTTACAAGTTCCATTTGTTAATGAAGCTCCCTTTGAATAGGCTTGCCATAGTAGGGCTCATAACGTCTACTAGGAATTGGACAATAAATATTGCACTAACATTCCATATCTTGATTACAAAGTGAAAGGTGTTGATGCAGCGAGAGGGACAAGAAATGCTTCATGTGCATTTCCCCAATCCTCTGAGCCAGGCCCTTGAAACTGTTTCCTCACTGCCATCCCACTGGTGCGCTGCCACTATTTCTCAGTAGGCGTTCTAATTATGGTGGTTAGCAGCTGTGCATTATTTATGGCTTCTCTGGTGCTCGGCTCCATTAAAGAGAGAGTCTAACAAATCTCATTGTGCAAAGCACATGGAATTCAGCAGAGCCATTTTGAGATGGAGATGTCTTCATCATGTCGGTTTCATTTCGTTTTATTTAATGCTTTGGGAGAAAAGCAATTCCCATTACTCTCTGGTTTAAATTTTTAAAGTATTTAAAACAGTAAGAGTTTTAAAACCATTTGTATTTATAATTGAATCCACATGATATCTATTGGTGAAGCATGTGGCTGGACGGGAGGAATGTGCGGGTAGAAAAAAAAGTGCTTTATTATCTGTTCTTAGTTGGTAGGAACTAGGTTCAGGATGAGAAAGACTTCATAAAACAAATACAAGTACATAACTGCTATCTATGTCTGGAGCTTAACAAAGACATCTCAACAAAATTAAACAAAGTACCATATATACTCCTATATAAATCAACCTCATGTATAAGTCTAGGAAACTTTAGGAGTCAAAGTTATGGGTTTTGATTTGACCCACAGGTAAGTTGAGGATAAGGTGCCAGTATCATCTCTGTGGTAATGTTGCTCCTGTGTGCCATCACTGTTTTTCCCAAGCAGACATTCAAAAAAAGCCAGAAGTCCTTCTTCACTGGAGAAAATAGAGGCAGCTGGTATTTCTTTTATGTTCTCCATTTTGGAAAATGGAAATTTCTATAACTTTTTGGAGATTTTATGATCTTTGGAAAGGCGTGATCTTGTTAGAAGTCACAACCTCTTTAAAATAACCATAACCTTTTGGGAAAATGGCATTCATGCAATGCAATTAGGTTTCTCAGTTGTTAGACTGATGTACCTAGGTATTTCTTTGAACTGTTGGGGACAACGATATACCAGTGCGCGTGCACGCACACACATATATAAGCTCAGAAGAGTTTCAGAAGTTTTCCTTTTATTTGCCCAAAAATTTATTTTATTTATTTGCTTCATTTCTATACCGCATTTTTCAGCCCTTAACAGGCGACTCAATGCGGTTATTGAGAAAACATCTATTCTCCCTTAAAATATATTCATCTTTAAATAATGATCTCAAGAGACAGAAATAAGCAGATGACTTTAAAACTTCATGTATTCAGCATACAGGTACTTTGCATATGAATCCAGTTACAAATAATTTTAAAGTAGTTTCTCTGTGTAAGTAACACAGGGCATCATTTAATCTTGAATCTTTACAGTCCATAATCTAAAGCATCTCTCTTTTCTGAGAATCTAATAGAGAATCTCTCTAGTTTGAAAGTCCAATGAAGTCTAATGGCTTCAATATAGTATACTGTTCCTACTGAAGTCTAAGGCATACTTCTCCTACTGGCATCTGAAGCAAAACAGTTCCTACTGAAGTCTAAACATCAAAAATCTAATGATTTCTGCCTTTTGAAAATGGAATCAGAGCCCTGAACGATCGCCATTCTGATCACATGGTCTGCAGCCCATCCCACAACAAAGAGCCAAAGAAAAACTGCAAACCAATACACACATATACAATACAGTAAGCAATCTGAATTATATACTTACAATAGAGTCTCACTTATCCAACATAAAGGGGCCAGCAGAATGTTGGATAAGTGAAAATGTTGGCTAATAAGGAGGGATTAAGGAAAAGCCTATTAAACATCAAATAATGTTATGATTTAACAAACTAAGCACCAAAATATGTTTTACAACAAATCGAAAGCAGCTCAATACATGGTAACGTTATGTAGTAATTACTGCATTTACAAATTTAGCACCAAAACATCACAATGTATTGAAATAGCTGGGGGTTTGGGCGGAAGAAGACTGCACTGGATAATACAAAACGTTGGATGAGCGAAGGTTGGACAAGCAAGGTTCTACTGTAACAAACAAATAGTGGAGACTTGAGGAGGTTGCTATTTCCAACACTCCCAGGATGGACTAAGCTCTCTAGACAAAGAAGGGCATGATTCAGTTTTTGATTTTAAAAAATTCAGGTACACTGTTTACATTATGACTCATGGATAAGTCAATCTATTTCAGATTAAACCCCAACAAACCCACTTATGCAGGGATTACAGAACTGATTTCCTATCCTTCACACAATTGAGAAATTTTCTGCCCTGAAGGAAATCTCTTTCTTCCTCCCCATTATACTTTAAGGTACTTCTATTCTCAGAAAACATTTTATTTCAAAGCTTGCTGTTCTTATACCTTTACTTGACTTAGGTGATTCTCTATTCCTTTAATTAGTCCTGTGATTTTTATACCATGTGCATATATGTGCCTCCAAGTTTCCTGTTAACCTACATGAATCTTTTAGGGTTTCTTAGGCAAGATGAATTCAATGGTGATTTACCAATTAGATTGTAAGTGTTGTCATTTAAGATGTATTTTAATTACTGTTATGCCCAAAAATCATTTGGTTGGGAGATTATGAATTATCTAAATAAATTAATGGAGTGCTAGTGTTCAAACAAGAGCCAGATTACTTTGGTTTTCAATCAATATCACTTATTGTCCTGGTTAGCTCTGAGAGTGAGGATGAGAGATTGCTGGAAGAACCAGTGGTGGAGGAGATGGAGACCAGTAGCTCCCAGTAGCTTCTCCCCCTTCTGCCACCCTAGTTTAGTTATTGAAGAAGAGGAGCCTTCAGCAGTAGCCACCGGTTCTCAGCAAGCAGAGGAAGCGGAAGTCTGTTCATCAGGACAGGCTGATGAAATGCACTGTTATTTATACAACAGACAACCTCTTACAAAAGGCTGCAACTCTGCACAGTTAGCAGAGAAACAGGCTCTATTCAGGCAACACCTGAGAACATAGGATAAAAGGCTCCCAAGGTGAAGCCTTGTCATGGGAGACAATGTCTATGCTTCGTGGTGTGATTCTGGACTCTGATGCTCTTTGGATTATCGGCTTTGTTGATTTTAGACTGTGCCTTTGACTAAAGTATTTTGGTTCCTGATTTGGATGTCTGTGTCTGCTGTTTCAGACTGCCAGCTTTGTTGACTTTGGACTGAGATTCTGGCTTGTGTTTATTCTTGAATGATTTCTGAACCTCCTTTGGCATAACCATGACAACTTTGACTCAGAACTTTTGCTTTATCCCACCTCAATGCTGTGTGTGTGTGTGTGTGTACCTTAATACTGTTAGTCTACAAAGCATGTAGCATTTGGGGTTTTTTCTGTTAATATACTGGGACTTTGTTTGAATCTTCTGTTGCTTGGGAAACCTTTGTTCATATAACCGAGAATCAGCAAAATCAGCAAAATATGACACTTATACAATTTAGGCCACAATTTAGGCTACACCAGCCTGTTCTCTCATTGTTGTTTAAGCAAATATAAACAACATTATTGGAATGAACACTTCCACACCTCACTGCATCAGTATTCTGCACATCTTAACTTCCTATGTGTGTTTGCCATACCCAGCACATGCATCCTGTGCACTGTTTTCCTCCCCTTCCATCCCATTTGTCACAACTGTACAGGATCTTGTTCTACTTTTCAGTACTGAGACTGGTAACAGAAGGACATTATCATGCAAGGAAGAGTGACAGAAGAACCGCAAAATTGGTTTTGTTGATGGGTTTTCCCATCAGTGAAAATATACATTCCAGTCTTTATTCAAGCACAACTACAGGAGAGACATAACATCATGTGGTAAGCCCAATCCAAAGGTGCTTTTCTCCTGCTGTAATTACCTTTTTACAGCCGCATGTGGTACAGTTTCTAGTCACTTAACAAACCATGGGTGAAATTCAGAGGTTTCTTTCTTTCTAATTCTGGGCATTGAGGTGTGTGATGCTTTCCAACTCACTCAGCTCTTGGCTTAGCGATATTACTTTTTTTAAAAAAGAAAACCAAAACCAAAATAGTCCTTGGCTTGAAAAATCACAGATCCATTCACAACACATAATTACAGCATTATCATTCCACTTCAACTGCCATGATTCTGTCCTGTGGAATCATAAAGTTTGGTCAGAAACATCAGAGAAGTTCCTTGAAAGAGAATTCTAAAGGTCTCTCCCTCAACTATAAATCATAGGATCATAAGATGGGGTAAGGTTAGATAAAGTGGAATAACACAAATACACATTTTATTCCTATCTCACCCAGGGTTTTAACATTTTAACATTTTATCTCATACTTCTAGCCTGCCCTTTGTGTTTGATTTTATTATACTGTTTTATACTGTTTATTTTATTTGTTATTTTATATATTTTGTTATGATTTATTTCTTTTTTGTATTGTCGAAGGCTTTAATGGCCGGAATCAGTGGGTTGTTGTAGGTTTTTTTGGGCTATATGGCCATGGTCTAGAGGCATTCTCTCCTGACGTTTTGCCTGCATCTATGGCAAGCATTCTCAGAGGTAGTGAGGTCTGTTGGAACTAGGAAAAAGGGTTTATATATCTGTGGAATGACCAGGGTTCTTTTTGTTTTGTGTCTAATTATGTTGTATTATTTTTGGGCTTGGCCTCATGTTAGCCACCCCAAGTCCCTTTTGGGGAGATGGTGGTGGGTTATAAATAAAGATGATGATGATGATGATGATGATGATGATTATTATTATTATTATTATTATTGCGTAGCTTGAAAAAGCCACAGTATGAAAAACCATTCATGGTTGGGCCTATTTTGTTGTTCACAATATGACAGAAAAAGCACTTTATTCTTACAGCAAATTTGATTTACAGCAATGCCACAAAATTCACACACACAAAGTCACTGAACAAAAGTCTTTCAGAGCGATGCCTCAAAACATTCAAAAGAGTAAGATTCAGGAAACATTTGTTTAGTCTACCTTTACCGCTGCCTTCCTGCAAAATATCAACCCAATGGCTTCATCTTCTCTTTTGTATTTCATAACGTAATTTTTATTTCAGTTGGTGTACTGCTTTATGTGTTTGTTTGGCATATACACACACACACATCACCCTGAAGTCCCTTAAATAATATGCTATATGACTGTCTGCCCTATTTGTGAGTACAAAGAGTCCTTGAAATGTTCCAGAGACAAATTTTGCTGATCCAGGATGCACCATGCAACATCTCCCTTGCAGTAATGAAGTCTCATTATCAGAGTTTCCACCCAATTACACAGATTCCTACACTATAGGAGAGCAGCCTGCATTGTGTTTGTATTTCTAAATGCAAGCAGTAATAGCAGTAACAGAGGGCAGCAGCCAGGGAAAGAGAAGGGAAACCTTTAAAAAGAACAGAACAGAAAAGAGATACTACATAATGAATGGTGCCAGCTTTAAATTGTATGCAGTAGAGTAGCTGCAGTGAAAGACACTCTACAACCCAGCTGAAGGCTATGCTTTTGCTTCAAGAGCCCGTAATGCTCCAAAAAAAGAGATACTTTTCCCAAAGGAACCGAATTGTTTCCATTTTGTAGCAGGGTCTGCCATGAACACAATCATTAGAGAGAAAAGAAATGGGGCAATTTTGTTTTGTATGGTTTAATTTATTTTATTATTTTATTATATCCTGCTTGTCTCCCAGTGGAACACAAAGGGCGCTTCCAGACAGCATCAAAATTCGGGACAAATAAGTGGAACAAAAAATTATGGTACTTTAAGGAGAGTCCATAAATAGAGCTGTTAGTCCCAGTCAATGCTCCTCCAATGTCCTGACACATTTGTTTGTAGCAGATTTTAGAAATCTGCAAGATGGGTGAGGGACACCTGGTGGAAGTTAACTTTTAAAAAATGTTATTGACTCTTCAAGATGTTCTGAACCTTATACATGCTGATGCGGATATCTAAATGTGCACACAAGCAGATTTCTTATTGTCTCTCCTCATCCTACTGTAAATTCAAACCATGTTTAATTTCATAAACATCAGAACAAAGGATTGATAGCAAAGAGTTCTCACTGTAATTGCTTTCCAATTGTGCTTCCATTTGGTCACCCATGTGTCTGTGGCTTCATTTGTTTACAGCCCAGGTCAGCTGCTTCGGGATTTTAAAATGTGATCATATGATGGAGCAATCCACACCAGCATATAATGAAATCACATGTTTTCCTTGACTGTAGGGATATATAGTCATGTGAATGAGCATATTTTTTTGGCTGAAATCAGGTTTTAAGAGCTTCTTTTTAACACATGTTTTTCAGCTGTTAACCTGAATCAGTGCACATTTTCCTTAAATGCCATTTAGCCACACCTCCCCCTTTTATCCCAATGCCTTCTGCATTTTAGGGCTTGTGTAGAAAGGCCCAAGGTGGTTCACAACAAAAATTAAAACAAAGTATGCAAATTAAACTTGATTTTTAAAAAATGAAATAAACTGACATGTTAAAATATCACTATTTTACCTGTTGGTGGGAGTACAGCATGGAAGAGGTTAGCTTGGTCTGATAACGGGAAGAGGGTGACTTTTTATGTTTGCTGTTTTACTCCTTTATTAGCTGATTATTTTACTTAAATACTTTCAGAAGGGAAAAGTATGCCTTCTAATTATTTCCGACTTAAAGTGATGCCATAGCATGTGGTTTTTGAGGCATATCTCTTTATTACAATATCTTCATAATAATGCCTTCATGAAAGCACTATTATTCATAAAAATGTCAATAGTTGTAATTGTTATGATCACACTTTTGTTTTCCTATTCTTATTTTGTTTGTTGTCAAGTTGACTGTTACTTATGGTAACCCAATGCATGACAGACCAAACCTATACAAACTCAGGGTCATTGCTTTCTTGGTTGAACCAATTTATATGGGGAAATCTTCCTCTTTTCCTACTGCCTTTAAATTTATCTGGAATTATCTTTTCCAGTGAGTGAAGTCATCATATGATATGTCCAAAATACAGCAGAAGCATTAAATCATTTTGGCTTCTAGTAAGAGTTTAGGCTTAAGTTGCTATCTTTTTCACAGTCTTCGGTATTTGCAGACCTGTCCTCCAGCAACATGTCAAATGAGTTGATTTCTTTTCCTGTTAGCTTTTTCATTGTCCACCTTTTACATCCATATACACAAATCAGAATACTGTGGCAGAATCGATTCTCACTTTGATATTTAATATTATATCTTCATAGTTGATTACAAATAATGAATTTTTCATAGTTCCCTAATTATGTTCCCAGCTTTGGTCTTTCTGATATCATTTAGTCACACTTTGCAGTCTGTTTTCTAGCTACTTTTACTAAATGTCTCCTCAGAATTAATGCCATCCCATTTCTATGTAGATTGTTATTTCTAGGGTATGTTTTTTCATTAGAAAATCTTAAAGTCAATGAACATACTTCAGCTAGATTATGCCAAATCCCTTTTCAACATTATGTCCAAATTTGAATGAGTGTGGAATTTGTGCAAAATTTAGTTCATGGCAGAACAAAATAAATGGATAATGCTAACCAGTGCATCCTCGCATTGCTTTATCCAGAATTTGGAGATATTACTTTTTGGATTGCAAATTCCCTAGTCAGCATGTAGTGCAAAAACTAATTTTCCCAATTTTGCAAATGACCTACCCTTGTGCTCACAAAAGTCCTTTGAGATGAGAAATGGCTGGACAATGTTATGAATTTCAGTGTTTTTTTAATGTTCTCCTCCAAATTTGTTTGGACTCAGTTCATCATGATTTGTGTAATGTGTGTGTGTGTGTAAAAATGCAATTGCAAACTCATGCCTGTTGCATGTGAACAGGTGTAATGGTATTCGGGATTTTTCAAAAGTCTTGTGACTTTTGTGTTTCCTGTCTGCAGATCCTGAAAGTCTTAAACATAGGTTTATAGTCATGATTGCTGGAGGTAAGGGCCTTTTTTCCTTTTTCAAAAATGAAGATCATACAAACCAGATGATTAATGTCTCCTACACCTAGGAACAAAAACTGATACTGTGGTAATTCAAGGAGAAGTGAATTGGCTCTTCATCATTAATCCTCCATCCAGCTCATCAGGAAACTGTAAAACAGACTGAATTCACAAGAAGGAAGCTTGACAATTAAAACATCATGGCTGGAGCCTCTGCTTTATAATTGCAGGGATGGGGGGGGGGAGTAAATGAGAAGAGCGCTGTTGTTAGAGCAGAATCTTATATACTGGGTGGTATGGAAATGCTGTTTTGATGCACTTTCCATTAAACTGAGGAAAGAAAAGCAGTGCCTCAGCAACATTCAAGGGCTCTGGTGTGAAAGGAACCCATGAGACCTGAAGTAGCAAAAAAGTCACGTAAGATGCTGGGACCATTGAGCTGCTTCCAGCAGGGGAATTAAGAAAGGCTGTGGACTTTTCCAAGAACTGATGCTGAAATCTGAGGCTTTGCTTGCTTAGATAAATGACTCTTCAGTTCAGAAATTAATATACTAAAAAAAAAGTCACTACCCTCTGGCTTTTTAAAAATGTACTCCTTTGGGATCCATAGAAGTGTTTAAGGGGGTCCATGAGTTTGAATTGGAAAAAAAATCAACTTATTACACTGTGTAACGAAATTTGGAAAATGTTCCTGGTTTGAAAGTGTTATTCCTGCTTAATTGTGTGGTGCTTACTTTGAAAGTAGTTATACTTCAGAAACTTCATTTTTGTGGCTGCCACAAACTATGTTGAGTTGGTCAAGACTGTGAGATATTCATTGAAAAACTATAGTAAAATGTGCTGCAGGATGTCCCACCAAAACAAAGTTTTTGCAATTTAATAGACTTTTCCCATGTTTTAATGATAGAACCATTTAGGAAATGACATTTATAACCCAGGAACAAAAAATGTATTTAATAAGAACTCTTCACATGTGCCACGAGAATTGGGCTGTCTTGCCTCATCCCAGTGGCACCCACCCAAGGGGTATGACAATTTGTCGCCCCATGTCCCGCTCCATCGCAGTTTCCCTTTATCACATGGAGGAAAGAAAGGAAAGCCAGAGAGGAGCCCCAGGGGGAACAGTGGCCCCTTGCCTCCGGTGAGAGAGAGACCCCACTACACATACACACACACACACACCAGTTGAAGATAAAGCCAAGGCAAACTGATTTCTCCCCAGGAAAACAAGGCAGAGGCTGAAGCTGAAGAAGATGCTCCTGTAGGTCAGCATGAGCTGTAGGTGCCACTGGAAGACTATTGCCACTCGTGCATCCCACCATCACAAACTCACCCTGCCAGACCCGCAGGAATGGAGGAGGGGGGTGGGAAGAAGGAGAAAAAATGCTTCCACAGACACTGCTTTGCTTGGTCTTACTCTCTCTTCCTCCTCCTCCTCCCCCTTCTTCCACTCCCAACCAAGGGGGTCAGGGTCCAAAGGAAGTGCAAGTCAGATCCATGCTTCTCCAAACAGAAGCAGGCAAGCATTCATATGCTTAGGCATTGGAAGCTAGGCTGCCATTCCTAGCTTCCAATGCATTTGATCTGCTTCCTATTTTGTAAAATAGGGTGCAGAATCAGGGAGACAGCCTTTTTGTATTTAGAGCAAGCTCTGGGACCATAAGCTCACCCAGGGGGCATGGTGACCTGTCACCCTGCACCATCCCGACTTCCCCCTGATCTATCAGACAGTAAAAAGCCTCAATAAACTGCCTCAACCCATTTTTCCTTATGTAAAGACGAGAAACCTCCTTTCATGCACCACCAGTTTCTTTTTGGTGGTGACAGGGATTTTTTCCAGTTCAGCCATGGAGCCACTCCAAAAGTACTTATAATGGGAGTGATGTGAGCTGTCGGCCTCCATAGCTGAACTTGAAAAACCCCGTTTCTGCTGCCGAAAAGATACCCATGTGAAGAAGTCCATCGTGTTATCTTTATTTTCTGTGACCTGTAGCTGAAATCTTACATTTTCTTCACTTATGAGTGTATGCAATGAATAACAGTAATACTCATTTCATACCACATTACAGTTGTTGCATATCGCAAAAATTATTTGAACAGATATTGCATCATATTAGGTTATCAGGTATTGAAATTGTGGAGAAATTGTAAAAGGTAGTTTTGAATAAGGTAATCTTCACATTTAATTCAAAGACATGCCGATGTTGAGTGTCATAAAGCTATCTGCTGCTACATTCTGAGAAGGGGTCTGTGGTTTTCAGCTGACTGTCAAAAGGGTTTATTGAACAACAAAAGGCTAAGAACCCTTGCTCTTAATATTGAATATCTTTAGTTTAATCTTCCTGGGCCAGAGTTACTCTCAGAACACCCCAGCCAAAATGGCCGAGGGGGAAAAGTGTATTTTAAGCTCTATTGTGTAACAAAAGATACATATTTCTTTCAAAATAACTGAAAAATGAAAATGAACATCATCAAGTCTATTTATTTGTCATAAATGAGTTTAGTAAGAAACTATTATACAGCACTTGCAGGACTGATACCCATGCCTTCAACTAGCCACATTGACATTTTCTAGGTCTTCCAGAGGAAGATGGGTGCAGAAAACCGTGAACTTGTTGGATACCCAATCATCTAAACTGATGCAACAGATTAATGTTGGAAACCCTGGCTTCAGCATGCAAAAGAAATCTTGTCAAAGGCTTTCATGGCCGGAATCACTGGGTTGTTGTAGGTTTTTCGGGCTGTATGGCATTGTTCTAGAAGCATTCTCTCCTGATGTTTCGCCTGCATCTGTGGCAAGCATCCTCGGAGGTTGTGAGGATGCTTGCCACAGATGCAGGCAAAACATCAGGAGAGAATGCTTCTAGAATATGGCCATACAGCCCGAAAAACCCACAACAACCCAAAATAAATCTTCTTTCACTGATCTTTGCAGACCACACTTTTTGATGGGGAAAGGGGAGGCAGAAAGTATACAGTGATTCAGTTGTGTAGAAAAATATTCTTCACACACTCCAAGGCCCTGAAAGCATTTTCTAATAGGAGTCTTCCACTCTTGATTCACTGATTGATCCTTGTAGCTGTCCTCCTGTTGCTGTACTTGTGTATCGGTGTCCCCTGACTAAAATAAATCATTCCTTATTAACCTTTAGCAAACAAGATGAGTGAAGGGTGAATGAAATGTGCACGTTGGTTGGGACAGAAAGAAAACAAAGATGCAGATGAGTGTCAGGTTTAATTAAAGATATTCTAAGATGAAATCACATCGTTTAGATAGTCTTTCGCAATCTGGCAGTTACTAGATATGTTTTCAACTCCCACGGTTCCAAGGCAATAATCATATTACAGGCTTTTTCTCCATCTGAAGAAAAAGCCGAATTCAGACAAAAGCAACTTTAGGAGCTCAAAAAAGAGAACTTTTGAAGGAACCCATAACAAACTGTGTCCCTAGGATGAAGAGTGACAATCTCCATGCCTTTCTCTGTAAATCCCATAGTATGTCCCCAGGTTAACCAACAATAAGCAAAATAATTCAGTGTTTTCAAATAATATTTATTCAATTAGTTAATTAATTAATTAATATCGTGCACCTTAAATAAGGACATCCAAGTGCTTTTTGTCAACCAGTCAATTATATCACATTTCTAACAGAACAAAGCAAACAAACAGAAAAAATACAAAATGTGTGAGTTTGTTAGTTGATTAAATGTCCTTTGACCAGTATCTGGCCACTTGGAGTGCTTCTGGTGTTGCCTCAAGAAGGTCCTCCATTGTGCATGTGGCAGGGCTCAGGTTGCATTGCAGCAGGTGGTCAGTGGTTTGCTCTTCTCCACACTCGCATGTCGAGGATTCCACTTTGTAGCCCCATTTCTGAAGGTTGGCTCTGAATCTCATGGTGCCAGAGCGCAGTCTGTTCAGCGCCTTCCAAGTCACCCAAGTCTTCTGTGTGCCCAGGGGGGAGTCTCTCATTTGGTATCAGCCATTGGTTGAGGTTTTGGGTTTGAGCCAGGTGCTATAAAATAAAATTAATTTACAACAATAAATAGCAATAATTTTCAATAATTTCTCATTTAGAACCAGACAATTTAAAATAATGCTAACCATAGTACATGTATCGAATGCATAAAACTGATTAAACTCTAAAGGGATTTAAGAAAAAAAAACATAATTTGACTAGAGATCAGACCATAAGAAATAGAATACAAATTACAGTATGTAAATCTAGAAGGATTGTTTCCAAAAGGATTAATATGTGAAAGAAAATAATCCTTGTGGTGGTGGTGGGATTTGTAACTGTTGTGTTTGTGTATGTGCATGTCCTAAATGTCCTAAATTTTTGAAACAGGCTTTCCTGTTAAAGAGATGCAATGACATCATTTAGAATTGCTGTTACAGGAGGGTGGGGGGAATGGTGGGGAAGGTGTGGGTGATGCATATCTAAGGAATGTATAAAGTGTCATTTAAGGAGTATTGACTTTTGGAATAAACTACACTGAAATAAGTCCTGTATGGCAAATGTTTGTTATTTGTTGGGATATATCAAATACCATTAATAATACTGCTATTAATACTGTTTTTTACTGGGTTGTTGTAGGTCTTTTCGGGGTATATGGCCATGTTCTGTTTTTTACCATTTTAATGAATGTTTTACTTATTGTTTTAATTGTTATTATACTGCTGTGTTATATGTAGTGGCATCAAATTGCTGCCAAATATAAGCCGTCCTGAGTCCTCCTTCGGGGGTTGAGAAGGAACGGGATAGAAATATCGGAAATAAATATATATATATATATATATATATATATATATATAACCAGTACAGGTGGTTAACCAGTACACTGGGTGCCATGCCAAAAGACCTCAGCCGGCATTTGGAAACAATAAACATTGACAAAAATCATGATCTGTCAACTGCAAAAGGCTACCTTACTTGGATCTGCGCACATCATCCAAAAATACACCACATAGTCCTAAATGCATGGGAAGTGTTCGACTTGTGATCTTGTGATACGAAATCCAGCATATATATCTTGTTTGCTGTGAAATACTGTGTTTTTGTGTCAATAATAATAATAATAATAATAATAAATGTCCTAAAATAAAATATATATTAAAATAATAATTTGACTTGGTAAAAAAATGGCACCCCTATTAGTGCCAATACAGCCTGTTAGGGAAGCGTACTTCGTAACTTGGGTGTCACTACAGAGAAAGCCTTTTCCCATTCTCTCCTATTGCTTCCCTCCCACTAGTGAGCACTGAGGAGCTCACCTCCAACAGACATCAATTCTTAGTCAACAGTCAACCCTCCATATCCATGGAGCCGACATCCCCAGATTCAACCCACCATGTCTGGATTTTTTTAAAGAAATCCAAAAAACAACACCTGATTTAGTCATTTTATATAAAGAATACCATTTTACTATGCCATTGTATATAATGGAATTGGAGCATTTATTGATTTTCGTATCCATGGCAGGTCCTGGAATCAAATTGCAGTAAAGGCCCACTGGATAGAGAAAACTGCTATTGTAATGTTGATGGTAATGAATTATTTTTACAATTCTAGCATTTGACTCTATCAAATGAATATTCACACCTAATGTTCCAAGCTTTGCAAAGCTGCCCCACTTTAGTAACAAAAGAAAACCGTGCCAATCTGTTATCAAGTGTTCTCTTCCCAGCAGCTGAATGTGAACTTGACTTCTAGAGAGAACTATACAGTCCAAAGTAATAAAGTAGTCATTTGCACATATGTCATTACCTACCAGAGGCACAATGTGGGCACAATATGTAGGAAGAACCCCCGAGCGGACTACATATGCTTCTCTCCTAAGTGCCCTTCCTCTTTATTGACCTGTCTTACAGTTTTAGAAGTCACTCAGCACTTGTTTAAACTGCCATATGATCTGTTTCAATGTGAACTTTAAACAGTGCCTGAAGTGTGGAGTTAAAACACAGGATTATTTCTGACATTTGTGAACATATGACCTTAAACAATCCGAGCACCACAGGAATTTTAAAACCTCTATTCCCAAGCTCTTAATGGTGCAGTTCTGACATCCTTACTTGTATTGAATCCTTTGCCTACTGGGTGTCGCTTCAAGAATCAATTGAAACCATTTCACACATTACACAACAACAAACCCAGGTTTGGACTTGTAGAGTACATTTAACAAAAAGCCACTGATGATTTTGTCCCAACCTTGTCTATATTTTAAAACTCCAGTTTGTCACCTATTGCAATTGTATTTTTAGGTGAAGATTTTTTGAGGGGGTAAAAAGGCTTTTATGAATAGCTGAAATGGCAAGCGTAAAGCACCGACATTTATCTTTATCTTTATTAAGCAATTTCTCATACTCCCTGCTTCTGAGACCCAGCACTAAGAATAATCAGACTTTGGTGTGAAGCCTTGATACTCCTTTCTGTATTTGCCCAGGTTGAGAAGATACACATCCGATGGTTCTGAGGATGGCAACTCATTCTCTTCTTCATCCATACAGGAGCATGAGGCGGCACAAACAGCCAGCTATGGAGATCATCCTTCAGGAGGAGTGGGATTACAGGAAGATTGGTTTTTGCCATATTTTGAGGGCTCAGTTGAAGACAGACTTCTGCAAAGGCATGTTCATTTTCTTTTTAAGTATGGCAATGAAGGATAATCATAATCATAATCATCATCTTTATTTATACCCCGCCACCATCTCCCCAGTGGGGATTTGGGTCGCTTACATGAGGCCAAGCCCAACAACACAATACAATAAATAAAATCAGAACACAAACAACAGCATGATAAATGACATAAAACATAAAAAATAAAAACACAGCAGATAAAATTACAATACAATCATTGATAACATAGAACAGTGAGCGGGCCGCATGTACAGAATAAAATACTAAGGCTAAAAACACGGCTAAAAACACAGGGTGAGACAACAATGGAGCAACTTATTTGTAAGGGAAAAACTCTTCAGGAATGGGGTTGAAAGGAGCTTTCGTACAGAAGAGGAGGGGGTGTACACTAAAAACAGATGTTGAGGGATAACAGCAATATGAGATTATATGATTAATCTCCAAAAGTGCAGAGGAAAAGCCAGGTGTTGAGACTCTTCTTAAAACTTTCTAAACATAACTTACCATTTGTGGATTTGATTATTTGCGAATCTGATTAATATGCTCTCTCTTCTGCAGGAAGCGGACCATTGATATTCCTAAGGCCTGTCTACAATGGTTACATATCTCAAGTTTGTCCAGATGATGTCTGGAGACTTCCAGTCTTGGACACGGGATGGATCTGGTCATCCTGATTTTACCCAATGTTAGCAAAAGTCACATGTTGGAATGTATATGAACAGATGGCCTGGTTTTGATTTGGAACCAGTTCCACTGTTCAGGTAAACTAGTGCTACCATCCAATTTTCCCTATGCTCTGCACCACAAGGGAAGGAGAATGGAACTTACCTGTGTGATTTTTCATCACCACAGTGGAAGCAAAAAAATTATCTGGAACTCCAAAGAGCTCCTGGACATCGCTTTGCACCTTTCCCAATGTAAGGAAACACAGCTGCACAACTTGGAGAGGGAAGGGGGATCACCCCAATCTTTTCTTCCCTCCCTCTTCCAAGTTAGTAGAACACTGTTGCTAACTTCAGCAAAGGTACTGAGTGAAGACCAGGAGCTCTCTGGAGCTCAATGACCAACAACAACACAGGCAAAGATGATCATTCAACTTGATTGGATAGGTACGACGTGGCTCCTACAATGCCGTAGTCCATTAGTAGTTCAGTGTAAACATCATGGCAGAATCCAGGGATGGTCTGAAGCAGCAATGCTTTGGACCAGCCCTAGATTTTGTGGCCCATGAAAATGAAGTCCTAGAGGGAATACTACTATAGGTATTTGTAGACCCTCCAGATTACCTCTGTGGTCAACATGTGGCAAATTATGTTAGAGGACCTAAAGATTGCCAGAAAGATGTTTGTTTAGATAAAAAATAAGACATTTTAATTCATATTTTTCCACTTTTCCCGTGCCCCAATCTCTTATCTGATTGACTAATCATAACTCTCTGAGACATAACAAACTCTTGTCCTGTGAGCCCTAGATCAAGGATACCATCTACCATTTCTATGAATATAGAACTCACACAACAGCCTTCACGTAAAGGGCAACACACACAGAAGACTATCTTCCTGTCACATTTTCAATCATGGCTGTGTAGAAATGGAGCAGTTTACTATCACTTTTATTTCATCAATAACAAAGCAAGAACAATTATGTGGTCCGCCACCATTTTGGATCTCATCTCTTTAAGACAATTACACCATTAAATAGATGGCACACAACTGGTTTTGATAGAACTAAATTTAAGATCAATGCTTGTGATGCCTGATTGACTGTGTTCTTTTCGTTCCTGTTCTGCTTTTGTTTTTCTGTCTATTTTCTTTATTGTTTATTGCCATAAATAAAATTTAAAAATATTAAGTCTAACAAATTTGCAGCTACATGAGCCAAATCTTCACACAATGCATTCTATAGCTGCAGTTAACAACTGCATCACTTTGAGGTCACCACTGACTGTGCCTACTGATGGAAACTATAGTCCAACAACATGTGGAGGATACTAGTTGCTCACCTACATGCAGAAGAACAATATATGGTTTTAAATTATTTTTTCCCATTTCATGAGTGTATTTTATTTTCCAAAAAACAAAATAACATCAGACTGAGGTCAGAACCAGTAACTTGATTAAGACCAGTAATACTATCAGACTGACCAGCAACTCCTGTTACAGAAGTTTACAAGGAGTTAATTTAGCTTTTTCAGGAAGATCTCACTTATCTTCCCAAGGGCCTAGTCCCTCCTTAATTAATGCTATCAGGTCATATAATAATAATAATAATAATAATAATAATAATAATATACACTTTATTTATATTCCACCCTTCTCCCCTATGGGACTCAGAGCAGATTACAGCGTCATTTACACACATAGGCAAACATTCAATGCCTTTACAATTATGTACAATAAGACACACAAACAGAACAAAGGCAGAGGCTTCTCCTTTCATTTCCAGCTTCTGGAGGTTCTGCTCATCTATGGCTCTGGGGAGGTGCTTTTTCCCACTTTCAAGCCGAGGAGCATGGTCACCTCCTGGTTCTGTGGACAACAAGATTGCTTAGAGAATCTCTTTGCCTTTTCCTGCTGAAGCAATGCCTATTTATCTACTCACATTTGCATGTTTTCGAACTGCTAGGTTGGCAAGAACTGGAGCTGACAGGCAGGAGCTCACCCCGTTTTGTGGATTTGAACTGTCAACCTTTAGGTCAGCAGTTCAGTGGCATCAGGATTTCACCCATTGCGCCATCATGGCTGGTTAGGCCCTTCCTGGTTTGATAAGGAGTATCTGCTGAAGAAAAGAGCTCATTCTAGAACTCCTAGTGGTGCAATTCCAGCACATGTATGGGAAGATAATTTTTGACTATCTGCCCTGAACCAGATTTTGTGATAGTCCAGGATGTCATTTACCAACCACTCCTGTTTGGAAGTCTCTGTCTTTTGACACTGTCCTTGATTTAATACACCAATCAAAGAATGGGAAACCCGTGGGCATAGAATACATCCTTGCTGAATTCATTAACACTTGTCTTTCACGTTGGAGTCCAGAAGACCATCTTGTTTTCTAAAGCCAGTAGTGTGAATTTAGGATCTGAAATACACCAGAAGGAGACGTCTCATTTTTGCTAGATACTAGTTGCATATTCTATTTGGTGAAAATGGTTTGTTGGTTCTTTTCATAAATTGTTAAATGTTTTGTTACAGATTTTCCCCAATGTTTTTCCTTCTGGCTTTAAGATTTTTATTTATTTATTTATTTATTGGTGACTGGCATTGTGCCTGTAAGTAAGTTATCTAAACTAGGCACGGTACTTAACTGTGCCTCTCCTTGCTTGAGAAAGAGTCCTGATGCAGCACAAGAATTGTCAAAATTGTATGCTGTACTTGAATTATATTTATATATGCAACCAAGGAGTGCCCAAGCAATTTAGCTTTTCTTCCTGCATTACATGAAAGTTGATCTCCGTGTTGAATAGATCAAATACGAGTGTCTGAAGGGTATTGCGTCTTTCCCCCTCATTTCCATCAATTGGAAATCTGCCAGGAATACTGCAAGACTCCAAAGCTGGAAAATGCGTGGGTGGGAAGAGGCTGTTCTTCACACACTGCAGTTTGTATGCTTTTAACGCAATAGTTTAATATTGATGCCAAAGAAATCAAGGTATGGCATGACCTTCAGAAAGCACTGAGTCTCTTATTACATAAGATTTGGTATTTGATGAATTTGGGTATTCGTGATTTTGTCTCTGTTCCTTAGCTAACTCAGCTTCTTTTCTCTCCTCCTCTCTTGTCCTGACATCAGTGTTAGCCTATCATTTCCTCTCCCACCATGGTATCATAACACCTCAGGCAGATTTGATGCATAGTATATGCCAACAGCCACCGCCAACATTATGAGGAATTATGGATACTGAAGTCTAGAGCATCAGATTGAAAGAAAGTTGTCTATTTCGGCCACACTCATTAACTGGGTCCAAATATTAATTTTGTTTTACTGTGCACTTCTTTTTGTCTGTGAGGAACCTTTGCTGGCTGAGTTCAACTTCAAAAGTTCAAAAATCTTTTTTTTTCTATTCAATGTGCATGGGAATTATAAGTTACATATCAAATATTGATAACACTAATTGTTGCTTAAGGGATTTAGCAGGGCATGCTAGAGTTGAAAGTTAATGCAGTTTAAGAGCCGACAAATTTGTCTTGCACAGAAGTCTCTGGGGTTTTGATATCTTATTAAATAGGAAAGTGCAAGACATATTTCAGATTATATACACACGCACATAATTTGCAAGTTCTAAAGTAGCTTAATGGGTAACAAAAAGAAAAAGAAAAATGCAACAGCCAGTGCATAATGATGGCATCAAAGAGGTTGGGGTCTACAAACTTTCAACCAACAATAACTCAATACTCCCACTATATATATGACACAAGAAATGGAATAGATTATGGAAGTACAGCTTAGATTTGTTCCCTCCCTACATTCACAGACAAACTGTATGTATTTATATTGGGAAGTCAGTCTCCCTGACTTCAATAGGACTAAGAATGAGAAAATCTGCCAGTCTCATTGCTAAAAGCAGTATTCCATTCTGCTTTTGTATAATGTTGCTTGACTCTTTCCTCCCTCCCCTTGCATGGAAATGTGTGTATATTTTTGGTACACTTTTTTCAAAATGGACACATTTAAAATCCATTTTTGCTGTAAGCAGGACAGCCATGAATTCAGGCAGGTGGTATCTTCTCTCCCCTCTATTGCTACATTTTTAATTTATTCTGAACTTACCTTGTAACTTAATTAATCTTTTTTTAAAACAATGAAACAGTGGATTTGATTTATGTTATTGTTCCTTTAGTATAAATCCAAAGTTTTGGTACTGTTATATGGCCTAAGGCAGGGGTCCTCAAACTTTTTAAACAGAGGGCCAGGTCACAGTCCCTCAAACTGTTGGAGGGCCGGATTATAATTTGAAAAAAACATTAATGAATACCTATGCACACTGCACATATCTTAGTTGTAGTGCAAAGAACACTTAAAAACAATAGAATAATTAAAATGAAGAATAATTTTAACAAATATAAGCTTATTAGTATTTCAATGGGAAGTGTGGGCCTGCTTTTGGCTGATGAGATAGCATTCTTGTTGTGTGTTTTCAAGTTGTTTCAGATTAGGTTGACCCTGAGCGAGGGCCCGGTAAATGACCTTGGAGGACCGTATTCGGCCCGCGGGCCTTAGTTTGAGGACCCCTGGCCTAAGGGCTATCGAGAAAATGTATTATTATTATTATTATTATTATTATTCCAAAGTTTTCAAGTACAAAATTGAGACAACTATGGAATAATTATACATACATGACAGACAATCAGTATCACCAAGAATTACTTGATGTAAACTATTTATTTCCAAATAGGCATGATTCTGTCCTATATTTTTGAAACATCTGTTTCTGGTAAACCAAATTTTAAATCTCAGGATATTTTCTAGACTGAAGCAAGGGCAGTTTTTCATTGGTTGACTTGCGACCTCATCACATTGATGAGGTTGTGCAGGGCAATTTATCAGCTTCTGTGGCAAATTGGTAGGACAGCAAAGCAATCCTGGCACCCCACACCCCACCTCACCCATAGCAATGCTTCATCATCACAGCTTCTCCCAACTCTGGTCCCGTTGTTCACAATGAAAAACGGGAGGCCTCCCATATTGTGGCCGTAGCATCATAGGCTAGTGAATGTGCATTGTACGATGGGCAGCATGGAGCTCCATAGATCAACTGGTGTCAGGCCCGTAGCCAGGATTTCGATTCGGGGGGGGGGGGGGCTGAGTCTGAGTGAAAGAGGATCTACCCTAGCAAACCTTTTGTATCGTTACCCCAATACCCCCCATGCATATGGGATATATTGAGTATGGCGATCAGATCATGATATGAATAAACATAACAGTTTAAATAATGCACCAGTAAAGCCTTTTCGCGAACCATTATGAGAATTTCAGGGGGGGAAGGGGCTGAAGCCCCTCAAGTGCCCCCCCCCCCCCGGCTACATGCCTGACTGGAGTGCAAGCTTCCTACGATGCTCGCAACCCCCTGTATGATGAAGTCCTTTTACTGCTTCCCAGTTTTTTGACTGAGTACTATTTCCTAAAGTTACATCCATTTATTAAATTCATTTCTGAATGATAAATCAGCACTTATATGAATTCCTTTGGTTCTACTCCAGTTGAAACTAGAAATTGGATTTAGGTCCCTTTTAAAGGAATTGGGTAGAGTATATATCTCAACAACAAATAAACGGGTACACTCTGAACAGGAGCTCTCCTTTTAAGAGGCTGTGTAACATTTTCTACAGGTCCCACTTGTGACATCAAAGACATTACCTCACACATAATGTTATCCTGTGTCATTCCCATATCATAAGATACTGGTAATTTACCATCATGGTGACAGACAGCTTCACACAGCTGCTGACATGACATACTTGTCCTCCTGCTGTGCCACTTCCCCTCTTTGTTTTCTATTTTATTTTGTCTTATTATACGTAGTGACTTTACAATTGCATACAAGTGGGGGAAGCATGGCAAAGCTGCCACAGAAGCACCCGAACTCACCATGCCTATGACCATGATGCAGTCACAGACTATTGATGGATTTTTTCCTGTCAGTAGTCCCTGATGGCTTTATTGCATGGAGGTGGTGGACCAGCAATGGGAATTGCATGATATGAATCACTGCTGTGCTGATTCACCACCTCTGTGTGACTAAGTCCTAAAATACATTGGGCTTTCATTTTGCAAATAGATAGAATTAGCTTATTATTATTATTTACTTTATTTACACCCTACTTTTATATTCCCTTTATTTACATCCCTCAAGGTGGCTAACAGCCACTGTTCTGGTACGGCTGTACCAGGAGCTCCAACTTCTTTTTCTTTCTTTGAGTGTTTGCATGTATTCCAAGGTTCCATGCATTTTGCAGTAAGGTGGCTTCCCTTGGTTTGCAATTATAGGGCCAATGACCCATCAATAACCATTAGGTTCTTTAGTTCCGCCCCTTTTTCTGGGTTTAGGAGGGAAAAAGGGGACCTCCAGTTCAGTTCACACAGAGAAGCCTTTCGTACAGGATGTGAATCAGTTCCACCTGTAGAAAGCTTTGTCTTTTGCAGCTTTTTGCTGGGGGGAATTCAGTCCCACAGCTTTACAGCTCTTTTGCTGGGGGAATTCTGTCCCACAGCTCTACAGAGAAGCATAGCTTTTGCTGGGAGGATCCAGTCCCACAGCTTTACAGCCAGCCTTCGCTGGGAATTGAAGACCTTCCTTCCACTTGGAAATCTACAAAAGGACTCTGTTTGGTAAGGGCCACTTGTGGCAGCCATAATGCAATTTGGACCAGGTGTAGGGGCCCACGCCAACAGAGCCTAATACAGATTGCCCAGGTAGAGGTCAAGGATTTCCCTGATAGTGAAGAAACAGTTCATGAAGATAGTTGCCTGTCCCTTGTGGACAAGATTAAGAAAGCCACCAGTTGATTCAAAGCCTTGAAGTATTTGTTTGATTTATTGAAGATCTAAGCAATAATAAAGAACTTTGTTAAACTTTCCAAGTTTCTGAAGACTTTGTTTAGGGAAATCTACAGGGCCTTTAATCCGAGGCACCCCCAGTGTCCCATTGGACATACAGAACACGTCCTGTTTACAGACCCTTTCACAGGCCCAGTGCATGACAGCACAGCCACATACTTTGTCAATTTAAAACAAACTAAACATGCAAATTAAAAAATAGTTCATCATTATTGTATGTGTTAGGTTAAAATACAGTTAAAATACAGTAAATACAATTAAAATGCATTTAATACACACGCACACCCCAAATATATCCCATTTACAACCTCCCCAGCAATGTTCCCCTTATCCTTCTCCAAATGCCTACTTGTAGTAAAAAGTCTTGACCTACTTGCGCAATACCATTAATTCCCTCTTCCTTCTTTTGGAAGCACCCCAAACTATGGCAGGGGCCAGATGTAATGCTTTTAAATCAATAAGCAACTTGAAACATGCTGAGCATCTTCTTCCAAAACTTTTCTCAAGGATTGAAGCAATTGGCTGCCAATCTGGTTGAACCGATGCACTTAGTTATATTGCTGTTTACCGAGCTATCATTCAACAGAAACATGTACTGCTGCTCCCTATTTGTGGCCACTGAAATCAGTGTGATCATCATGCTGAGAATCAAAGCATCTTGGCAAGCTTACTGCTGGAATTCTTCATATGGGGATTATTATAGAGTGGCTGCCATGAGTGTGTTATTTTCCCATTTGTTAACACATGGGTACTCATAACTGCGATAACTGAGAAAAACATATTCATTTACATGCTGATTATTCTTGTTTTCTGGGCTGAAATCACAAAGCATCCCCTGCTCCCCTTATCTTTGCTTTCCCTTTCACATCCAGCCAAATCTGGAAGAATAGCAAGACTAATTATGGTGACACTGCTGTCACTTGTGGTAGGATTGACAACTCTATAGATGCTGCAACTACAGCCATAAGTAAACAGATGAAGGAAGGCAGTAGTAAGAAAATACTGAGGCTTTTCGTCCATTTGAATGATATTGAGAATGAAGCATTATCCCCAAAAGTGGGTTACCCAGTCTTTTAGCCGATGAGTACAGCTCCCCAGCTGTAAATTAGAGAGTGCTAAAAACTTGTAAATGGCATACAAGTACAACCCTCATACATAGACGTAATTTATTGTGTTTCTTATTTTGATTTACAATCGACCTTCTGTATTTATGGATTCTGTATATATGGATTCAGACACCTATGGCTTGGAAATATTACCCCCCCCCCCTTCAAAAACAACCCAAATATTTTGACACACACACACAGGATTTGAGCATCCACAGATTTATAGTATCCATGAATTTTGGGGGGGGGGGGGAAGGGGGTGTTCCTGAAAACAAATCCCAGAGCAGTGTTTCTCAACCTAGGGGTCAGGACCCGGGGGGGGGGTCATGAAAGAGTGTCAGAGGGGTATCCAAAGACCATCAGAAAACACAGTATTTTCTATTGGTCATCTGGGTTCTGTATGGAAAGTTAGGTCCAATTCTATTGTTGGTGGGGTTCAGAATGCTCTTTGATTGTAGGTGAACTATAAATCCCAGCAAATACAACTCCCAAATGTCAAGGTCTATTTTCCCCAAATCCCGCCAGTGTTCACATTTGGGCATATTGAGTATTCATTCCAAGTTTGGTCCAGATCCATCATTGTTTGAGTCCACAGTGCTCTCTGGATGTAGGTGAACTACAACTTCCAAATTCAACGTCAAGGCCCACCAAACTCTTCTAGTATTTTCTGTTGGTCATGGGAGTTCTGTGTGTTAAGTTTGGTTCAGTTCCATCATTGGTGGAGTTCGGAATGTTCTTTGATTGTAGGTGAACTATAAATCCCAGCAACTACAACTCTCAAATGACAAAACCAACCCCACTCAAACCCCACTAGTATTCAAATTTGGACCTATTGGGTATTTGTGCCAAATTTGGTCCAGTGATTGAAAATCCATCCTGCATATCAGTTACATTATGATTCATAACAATAGCAAAATTACAGTTATGAAGTAACAATTAAAATAATTTTATGGTTGGGGGTCACCACAACATGAGGAACTGTATTAAGGGGGTCGCGGCATTAGGAAGGTTGAGAACCACTGTCCAGGAGGATAACAAGGATTCTCTATCTTTATTGTTGTTTTCTTGTTATCTTATATCGGCTATTTAGTTAAAATGCATAATTAAGTCATGACCAACCTCCCACACCGACCTTAACAGCCAGCAGCTACACCAGCAAAGAATCTATTCAGCTGCTAATCAGAGTGCAAGGAGGATAGCATACACAGCCCTTTCCCACCAGCAAACAAGACTGTGACAAGGAATCATAGCAAGGTGTCTTGCTTTTGATTGTCGCAGCCTCACTGGTGGGGTGAAATAGAAACATCCTCTTCCTTGTGCTGAGCAAACCTCCTTCACTTGATGCAACTGTTGCTGTTAAGGTAGGCTGAAGGGGGCATTAAAAACCATGCCAATAGTGTTCATGATCATGAGCATGTAGTGCTATTGACAGGGGCGGCTCATCCCATTACGCAAAGTAAGCATTTGCAGTATAGTTTATTTTGCCCAGGGGCGCTCATGAGGTGCTCTTGGGGGAAAATAGACCTTGACATATGCGAGTTGTAGTTACTGGGATGTATAGTTTACCTACAATCAAAGAGCATTCTGAACTCCACCAATGATGGAATTGAACCAAATATGGCACACAGAACTCCCACGACGAACAGAAAACATATATCAGTGATTGGTTGGGGGGGGGGCAAAATACTGTTTGCTTACCGTTGAAAATTACCTAGGGTCCCCTCTGGCTATTGAATGCAGAACACTTACAAATCTGTACCTCCAGATTACAAATCCATAAGTACAATACAGGTTGCAAGTAAAGAGTTCATTGTGTACAATTAAAGAAGCCATCCTGTAGGCAAGGCCAAAAAAAATCCTTTACAATTTCATTTCATGCTAACCCAACAACAACAACAACAACAACAACAACAATATAATAATAATAATAATAATAATAATAATAATAATAATAATAATAATAATAAATTTATTTGCGACTTGCCTCCCCTAAAGGCTCAAGGCAGGGTAGAACAAAGTCAAAACGTATCAACATAACATACTTACAATAAAATATATAGAGAGTAAAATACATAAAACTAAATTGAACTAAAGAACAAAGTCATAACATTACTACCTGTTTCTGTTATGCCTCATTAAGAAAGTGTTTCTTAAGTGTCAGGAAACGGGTGTGGGGGAGGATTGGCAGAGATTGTCTTCTGAGCTCAGGAATATCTATACAATTGGAGAAAACTGCAAAAAGCATGAGGGATGGGATCTGTCAAATTCCCCATGTTGAATTGTATTGATGATGTGGAGTAAGGGATGTTTTTATGGGAGGTCTCCTACCAAACATTGACATTTCTCTCCCAAAATCCTACTTCATGAGTCTGGCATGATATTTTTTTAAAAAAAAAAATTAATCATGAGAAATACTGAAATTTTAAAATATCACCTCTTTGTTTTTTCAGTCATTTCTTCTTCATAGTAATCTCAGCTTTTGAAATTGTACTATGGCTAGCTTGTGAGATTGGGAGGAATTGGAAGGGAATGTTTATATACCCAAAGTAGTGTCTATCTTCCCAGATCAATTCCTCCTGTCTCCTAGGGAGTGGCAGAATTGGAAGGAAAGTCTAGTATCCCCAGAGTTTTTTATTTAATTTGAGTGTTTAGGGACTGCGCTCACTCATGTGATAAATCTGAAAATGGATGATTTCAGGGAAAAGACAAGAAAGAACAATGTGTGATAGGATCTGAGAATCGATACGATTTGCCTCCTAATGCAACACAACATAATGACATGGATATATGACGCTACTCCTTCACATAGGCTAATATCCTAAGTTATCACTGTCCAGAAAAATCCATAGCTTATGGAGCAGTTGACATTAAACACTTCAAAACATGGTGACCGTCTGGGCCCCCTGTGACAAAGGAGTATTTTCAAGTTATATACCTAATCACTTAGGAAAAATGCAACTCCATCCAGGCAGGTTTCTGACCCATTTTCATAGAAGCTGACCAAGCTCAATACACAAGGTGAGTGACAGGACCATGGAAAGATCCAAAGCTATTAATGTAGGGGGCGGGTTTATTGTGGGGAGGTGGCAGACTGACAATGTATTGCACATGACACCATGAAAAAGGAATTATCAGCAAAGGTGATAGACTTGCTTCAATGCCAGTTTGCCACCTTGGGCTGTAAAGTTCTACAATTGCATTAATTCTACAATGTAGATGAATTCAAAGTGCTGCTGCAATCAATACTGAAAAGGTTAAGCAGTAAGTCATATCATGTGACAACTGAAGATCAGGCCATTGTTCTAGAAGCAAAAGTATGTAAATGTCAGCAATGTGCAGCTGTTCCTTGAGAATATGCATCATGTGCTCAAAAGTTAACATTTTCCAAAAGGAAGACCCTAAACACCATTCCATAAACAGTGATCACCATATATCCCCTGCACCTCCTGTCTTCTACTGAGTAGTCATGGGCCTGGTAACAGTTTCAGCCTTTTATTCCTACTTTCATACCATTTGTTTTAGTCGGATGGCATGAAACAGTACATCCCCTCTGAGTACGAAAATATCAGTGAAACAAAAGGGAAGTTGGAATGGTAACCATTTGGTCTGATGATTTTTGGCACTTGGCTGCAGGCCCTGACAGACTCTTGCACTTTGGGCCTGCACACCACACACACCCCCTATTTCCAAGGAGAGTGAATGTGTGGCTTGCAGGCGCAAAGTGCCCATGCCTGCCGGGGCCTGCAGCCAAGCACCAAGTGCTTCTTATTCAGGGCTTAGCTGTAGGCCCAGGCAGGTGCAGGCACTTTGCGCCTGCAAGCCACACATTCCCAGAAAGCACCCACGCCTGCCAGTGACTTTCTGGGCCTACACGGTTGTGGAACAAGACCACCGGCAAACACGATGGACGGCAAGCCCCAGCAAGCTGCCAGCTAATGTGGTGCATTCCAGCCCTGCACCAAGGATCCCACTGTGTGTCCACCCCTAGCTCTGATGAAGAGACCTCAGCAGTGGCATAAAGTAGGTTTCCTGATTGAAGGGGCAAATGGCAGTGAGAAATGGTGGCTGGGCTGGCTAGTTTTACCCCTCTAGCCCTAAAACTGAGGGGAAGGGGAGCATAGGAAGCCTGCCCATTGCCACCAGATGGGACAAAAGTAATCTTTTTTTTTTTAGACCTGGGACAAAAGAGCTCATTCGGAAAGGTGCCCGTTTTCGGGAGAGGCGCTTGGAAACTAAAATGGGGCCTTACGAATGAAAGAAACAGAAACGGATAGTGATTCTATACAAAGGCACAAGACTAGTGCTGAGCCATGGGGTCAGAAAGTAAAACCAAGAACCTGTTGGCTGATCCCTGGGCATCATACCTCACTTAGTAACTATAAAAAATCATATGCCAAGTTATGCATTTTTTAAAAGAGTTTTCTCAGTATATAAGATCTCTTGATGTTTCTTTCATTTTCAAAGGCCTGTTCCACTAGCAGTGTTCAGAAAATGAATGATAGATAAATATGAAAAACAGATGTGATGTGCAAGGCATGAATGTCTAAATAAATATTGCTAAATGCTGCTTGGGGAATGAATTCAAGGATTACAACACACCTCCTCACAAAGAAAAATTCTATGTTGGAATTTTCTTTTGTGTTCAGCAGCAAGTTCTTACACCCAGCTGAAAACTTATTCCTGTCACTCTATGGCTGTTCAATCACTTCTCACTTTTCAGTGTGGTAGAGGGACAGAAAAGGAGAATGAAGTTCACCAGTGGGCAACACTATTTTGCAGCCTGTAGAACCTTTAGGAGTCACAACGTGCTTTACTGACCTCCTTTTTTTCACCCAGAGAGTGTTCAGTCTCATAACTGTAGAAAGAAATTTTACAGTAGATTCAAAATCTAGTTGTACATTGCTGCAAGACGAAGCAGGCTTAAATGCCTGGTGGATACACTAACACAATACTGAAAAAGAGAAAATGCACTGGAAAAGAGAGAAAGAATAGAAGCCAACATAGTTTCCAATGAGTTCAATTATTCTGATTTGTATCCTGATGCACATTTAGAAAAAAAAATGTAATGGAAATGGAAACTTTTTGCCAGAGGTGCTTATTGCATGGCACTGTTATACCATTATAATGGTTGGATAATCTAGCCTTGGCTTCGGCTTTATTGCACAGCATTATGACTCTCCCAGTGATGTGCTATAAAGTAATCGGGAATTCAATTTTTTCATGCTGGAAATAATCCATTAATGACTCTCTTTTCTACTAGTGTTCCGTAATCAGTTTGTCTGAGAATGTCTCATTCCATGTTTCTGCTAGTGTTCAGTAATCAGTAATCAGTTTGACTGAGAATGTCTCATTCCATTTCTTTGGAGGAATGATAAATAGCGGTTGCAATGTAAGTGTGTTCCGGCTGCCCCTCCCTTGGGGATTCCTAAGGAAATCTCCAGCAGGGAAACCTCAGACAACTTCTGGTGCTTGTGCAGTGAGAACAACACTTCCCTAGAAAACAGCTGTGTTTCCTGGACTGTGTAATATGGTTGCTGTTTTAACAAAAACAACAACAACAACAACAACAACAATGTTGTGTGTGTGCCTTCAAGTCATTGTTAACTTATGGTGACTATCAATACGTGACTGGATCTTTCCCTATGAACCTACGCAATCTCTAAGATCTTCTGGGGAGGTCCTTCTCTTGCTCCCACTTTCCGTTATAAGCACGGTTGGTGGGGAGGAGGGAGAGGGCCTTCTCGGTGGTGGCCCCTCAGCTTTGGAAGTCTCTCCCTAGGAGATTAGACTGGCACCCACCTTGTCTACTTTCCAAAAAGAACTAAAGACATGGATTTTCCACTGTGTCTTTGACTAGATAGTCTTCCTAAATACTTCTGGCTCTCAATTCGATCCTAACCAGATCCCGCATGTTACCATTGTCCCATTTATAGACATGATACCCCCTTTATACTACCCCCTAGGTTCTAATCCTGTCATTTCCTTTCCTTTATCACTTTATCCATTAATCCTATCCTTTGGCAAATGATTTGCACCAGTTGCCTGTCCGAACTCAGTACTGTGCACTATTCAGACCATTGAAGGTTGCGAGATGTTTGCTATGTATTGCATTTTGTGGTTGTTTTATATTGTTTGAAATATATTAATGAGTTTTTTGTTATATTTTAACTATGTTGAATTTCAGACTTGCCCCCATATAAGCCGCCCCGAGTCCTTTCGGGGAGATGGCGGTGAGGTACAAAAATTATTATTATTATGATCATCATCATTATTATTTCATAGGGTTTTCTAAGGCAAGGCGTCATTGGAAGTGGTTTTGCCGGTGTCTTCCTTCAAAACAGAGCCTGCAGCACCAGGTATTCATTATTGGTGTCCCACTAATGTACTCTCCAGGGCTGACCCTGCTTAGCTTCCAGGATTAGATGAGATCTGGCGCCTTTAGGGTATTTAGACCTTTAATATGTGTGTGTGTGTGTGCGTGCGTGTGTGTGCATATGACTTACTGTATAGTAACAATCCTTACCTGTTAAGCTTTAGAAGTCACTATTTATATACCTTTACTGCATCCAAAGATTTCTACTCTACTTTCCTGCAGTACCACGTGCCATAGTTTTATCCCTAAGGTTACATTTGTGTTTGTATTTTTACAATTAAAAAAATGAAGACGGTGGTGTAATAGCACTATAATTTCATACCATATTAGTGTTATTACAGCTTTTTTGAAAAAATAAAGAGAAACAAATCATGCTGCAACAGATACAAATGGTATTGCCAATACTGATGGATTTATCGTGAGGAAAAGAAAGCATCAGAAGTAGCAGTAGAAGTTATACTATTAAATCACACATGTGGAAAATGTGTCATACACGGTGTCAGCTTTCAGCTGTCTCTGGAAGCACAAGTGCAGCAGTTTTTGAAGAGGGACAACTTGAAACAATTGACTTGTGAAATATGCACCATATTGAAGAATGTTGTTATGCAATAACCATGGGTCACTTCAGTTGTCTCTCCAAGTGCTAAATATTGGTGGACATATTAAAGCCCCAATCACTTGCACTCTGGGTTGCTGTAGGTTTTTCAGACTGTATGGCCATTCTCTCCTGACATTTCACCTGCATCTATGGCAGGCATCCTCAGAGGTTGTGAAGTCACGTCAGGAGAGAATGTTTCCAGAACATGGCCATACAGCCCGAAAAACCTACAGCAACCCAGTGATTCCGGCCATGAAAGCCTACGACAATACACTTGCACTATTTTTTATAAGATTATTTATCTATTAAGCAGTCTGAATTGGACAGCTCTTTGGATAGAGGACGATTTCAATATTTCACAGAAGATGGTACTTCTACCCCATGCTGTAATTTGATTTTGCACCAGCCACTCAACCTTCTATGATTATTGCTCATGTTTAGTCTTCAACAGGTAGAGGCCCCCAAATTTGCTTATATTTTTGTTTTGTGTGCACTTTTTGATTATAACACAGTCACCTCTTCCAACTGACCCACCTTATCAGGAGGAGCATGTAATGTCCTCTTTTAAATATTGTGTCACACCAAATGTTTTAGAGAAGTGAGCAATCTCCCTTCATTCATCCAGTGAACCTGATAATTTCTTCCGTATTTGAACTCATCTTCCCCTCTCATCACAAGAGATTTGCTTGAACTATGGGAAGAGTGTCTTGTCAAACCCTCAGCAGCCAAGCTATTTTTTTTTCTTCTCGCAAAGTCAGGTAGCATCTAAAAACAGAAAATGACATGCAGAAGAACAAAGAGTAAAGTTCTCTGTCTGACCTTTTGGAATGCCCAAGGGAAATGGGAAAATTGATTGACCGCAAGGGAACAGCTTTTCATTGACATTACATTTGAAGATTAACCTGCTCCCTGCTGGTTCATGTGGACAATGCAAAATTAATACTTGGTCCTTTTGATTATTTTATTCTTCATCAAAAAGTTGTTTTGCAGGTGGCTGAAGATTCCGTAACATATATTTTACATGTGTGTGTCTGTGTGTGTATAAAGAAATGTAGATGTCAAAAATCGTAGACACCATATGGAAGAATTATTTCTATTGTATATATTTTATTCTAGTGAAACTTCGTACATAAAGAAAATAGATCAGGAATTCAAGAAGAAATACAAAAAAATGCTTATGTTTTATCTCTTTTTATTACATGGCCTATTGTGTATATGTATTTATTTATTTACGATATTTCTTTCCCCCCTTTCTTAAGCCCGAAGGCAACTCAAGTCAGCTTTACAACCTAGGCAACGATTAGATGCTGTAACCATATACAGTATAAAATATAAAACATTTAAACCATTAATAAAATCATACAATAAAATCATTAAAACATATAAAACCAATGCCTTCACTGTTCATCTCGTTGTGGAAAAACATTGTCCGTGCCATTCCAATTCAGTTCCATATAAATCCATGATTGTCTCTAGCACTGCGTTCCTAAAGGCTTGTTCAAAAAGCCAGGTTTTTACTTTCCGCTGGAAGGTCAGGAGAGAGAAGGCCGATCTAATATCCCTTGGGAGGGAGTTCCACAGCTGAGGGGCCACCATTAAGAAGGCCCTGTCCCTCATCCCCTCCAAGCACACCTGCAAAGAAGGCAGGACCGAGAGCAGGGCCTCCCTAGCTGATCTTAAGCTCCTAGAACAGTGGTTCTCAACCTGAGGTCCCCAGATGTTTTTGGCCTTCAACTTCCAGAAATCCTAACAGCTGGTAAACTGGCTGGGGTTTCTGGGAGTTGTAGGCCAAAAACATCTGGAGACCCCAGGTTGAGAACCACTGACCTAGAAGGTTCATAAGGAGAGATACGTATATGCGGCTTCACTTCCCGCATCTGAAGAAAAATTGTTTATTTAGGAATCCAGGAAATTATTTGGTATGTTTCCAGCATAAGTTGTCATTGAGTCATGCTGGAGAACATAATAAATTTCTAGAAGATGTCTCTTTAGAAATGTTTATTTAGGTTCTCCAGCACAACTCTGTAGTATGCCAGGACTGGAAATCAGATAATTTAGTGATATTTGGTCATATTAATGGCTTTGGGTCATTGTGCGAAAAAATCTCTTGTGTATAGGGGATTTTACTGTATAAAAAAACCTCTACATAAAGCTCACAATCAATCATATTTGGACAACCAGATTTGGGAAAGTGAATGATTAAGGTCTCTTTATTTGCTCCATTGGTTCGCTTGCTTCATATAATTCAGGTGGGAAGAGGAAATTGGATACATGTAGGAAACAGACTTGCTTTTAAAAGCCTATGCTTTAGAATCTGTCATGGTTAAAAGCCACTTCTGTTTGGAATTGCTGGTTTTCAGAGACAAGTCTCAACTGTCCTTGTAATTATTGTTATTTTATCAAATGCAAAACTAAGGAGGTACTTTAGGTTGACAAAGGATTTCTGGCTCTTTGTTTATTTATTGCACCCTGTCTAAGTTACACCACAACTCAGTTTTAAAAGACATAAAACAGCGTGCTTCTGTCTTACTGAGATTCAGAGTCTCTTCTTGAGTCTTTGGATTATTTTTACAGCTATATAGAATTAATGGCAATATTGAACAATGCTTGTCTCAGGGCTCACCTCTCCCTGCTCCTTTACACACCATGCAATTGCTTTTTCTCTAAATGTTTCCTTCCAGTTTCACACTTCAAAAGCCTCTTCCCAGAATCCTCTCCTGAAGATGCAATACTCCCTTGAAGTGGATCACTACATCCACCCTCATTTTTAAAAGAAAGGTGATAGCTATTGTAAGAATGCCTTGTGGTGATGCAAACATAGTCGGGTGATGGCCTATTTGGCTCCCTTATACCTCTCTCGCTGGATCTCTGTATCTGTAATTCGATTTCTGAACCTTCGTTTTGTTCTTCCTCTGTAGATTTTGGAATTATTCTCCATTTTTCAGGCCCCTGTTCAAGTAGAAGTTTCCCAATGGAGGCTGTCTAATGGGTGTTGTCTTTGATTATTTCTCAACTTCTCTTTTAGAACCAGTTGTAGGCATCTCTTGTAACATCTGTGAGGATGCCCTTGTGATATAATTACTTGAGAAAACCACCATGGAGTAACAGTGGGGTATTATGGCTGTGTGTGTCCATGGATTGCCACTGAGATCAGCACTTTATAATTCAGTAGGACAATCATCTCACTTTGAATTCTTGGTTTATAGGTCTTCTTCTGTAATTGTGATCTTATTTCTAGGTTTTTGTTCTACTGGGGAAAGGACATGTTACATTTGACTAGTCCCAAATTGCCAAATGAGGCAACTCTAAAGAAGTGCCTTTATAATCTATAGTTCTCTTAAGTACTTTCTTAACTATTGGTATAACTGGGTTGTTGTAGGTTTTTCCAGGTTATATGGCCATGTTCTAGAGGCATTTTCTCCTGACATTTCACCTGCATCTATGGCAAGCATCCTCAGAGGTAGTGAGGTCTGTTGCTTGCTTGCTGGGGTGCTTGCCATAGATGCAGGCGAAACGTCAGGAGAAAATGCCTCTAGAACATGGTCATATAACCCAGAAAAACCTACAACAACCCAGTGATTTCGGCCATGAAAGCCTTCAACAATATATTGGTATAACTTTCTCAACAAGACTGTTGGAATGGATTTTTAGAAATAAACCATAATGTCTTCTAAAGCCCAGGAATTCCTAGTAATTGAATTATTGTCCACTATCTGCCCATGTGTGCCATGTTGTACAAAATCAGACTTCATGACTGACCATCATGTGCTTGAGATGACTTTTCAAAATAGTTGAAGAAATATTCCATTATGCGTAAAAAGTTCTTCCCTGCTGGTTTGCCAGGTCAATGCTCATGAACTCAAAGTAAAAGAACCACCATTTGATCTACATTTCTGACATACTGGTCGGGCTTTTACATTTTTTAATGTCAGCATTCCTGTTGGCATAACCCTTGCTGTCCATTTACATTTGTTGATGCTCAGGTGCCCTCATTAACTCTTTGTAACATGTTTCCTTATAAAGCCTTCGCTACAATCAATCTTGTCCTTTTATATAGGATTACTTCTACCACTGAGAGCCCTTCCATGGAGTGATAGTAAAGTTTCAGCATATAATGATATGGACATCCCATTCCAATGGCTGTCATTATCTTTCACACTATTTAATCCTGGCTGGTGTCCTGGGCAATTACTGACCACATTTCTTCTGAATCTGGGACATAACTTTTTAAAATGAAGGTTTGCACACATGATGTCTGTTCCTGGTAGTGATGCCTTCATCCTATCAAAGACCCCGATGAATCATCTGCTATTTGTCATTCTTCCCTGGGTTTGCAGAAAATGTGATGATCATACAAATGTAGCTGAAGTTTCTGTAACTTGGGAGGCATATCTGCCAGGAATTTTTGTAAAATGAAAAGTAGAATGTTTCGCCAACAATTTGGCTTTCCACAGATAGAAATTGAATTTACTGGTATCCATATATCATTTCCAAGGCTACCTCACACCAATCAGGGCATATTCATAAACAGTTGAGGTGAGTGGCCTGGATGTGTAAGCCACTGGTTTCCACGATTCCCATTTTATTATAGCACAAAAGCCCCTATGAAATCTGTAGACTCCATAATAGTTGTGTGGTCATAATGGTTGAGGACAGGATGTCCTTGATGACTTGTAAGAGATTTTGAAAGTATTTGTTGCCATTGTGTTGCCTGCCACATTGGGCAGCTTCAGGTGTTTGGTCTTACCTGCCAGAGTGGGTATGAATTTTCCTGTGAAATTAGCCATCCCCCAAAGTGTGTGCAGTCCTTCCTTCTCCTTTGAGAATGCCCTATTAGTGATAACCGGAATCGTGTCTGGATCAATATACACAGCTTGATTAGTTATGTTTTCTCCTAGGTCTCTAGCACAGGACCCAAGACAGCTCACATCACATTAAAAACAAAATATAACTAAAACTACTTTCATACAAAAAATTAAAACCTATTAAATAAACGGTTTTGCTGAGAACATTACAGTACAGCAGTTTAAAACACGGTCAGTCCCTAAGCATTTTCTTCTGTTTTGGTTTAGTTTGCTGCTCTAGTTCTCCTGGGTGCCCTTCTGAATCTCATTATCATGCTCTTCCATAGTTTTTCCCCAGATCAACATATCATCCATATTCACCACGGCTCCTTTAAGTCCTTCAAATAACTATGCTGAACCTTTCTCTGGAATACTCACTAGTGGAGCATGAACCAAATAGAAGTATCTCGAAGCAATAACTTCCATGGGATAGATCTACACTTTCTCTACATAATTATATCTGTATATCTATATCTATATCCCCAAAGTGGAGAAACATGTGGCACTTGGCATAGTCTCCAAAAGTTTGTTTCTTCTGATAATGGGGAAATGTTCTTTTTTGACATATCAAATCAGTTGTTTTGAATCCTAGAATAAAAATGTCGTAGGGGTATCCTTTTTCCACATTAATGGCTAAAGCATAGACCAAGGGAGTTGGCTTCTCTATTTTTCAGTTCTGCCCAGTTCAGATAGTTCGTCTAGTTCCGTATTCTGCTATTTTAATGAAGGATAAAGTCACATTCCTTGTTACATGCATAGTCAATGTGTTGAGTTTTAACAGCTGTGCTTTCTGTGCAGTGGGTAATTTCCCTGGTCTTTTCAAAGAAAATTATCCTTTCTCTTGCCTTCAGCATTTCTTTGTATTACATCTACTATTTTAATTGAGTAGAATCCCTATCTGTTTTTAACCTGTGAAGGGCCACTAATGTCCCTGGCACGATTACAGCCCGTATAGAAATGACACTACTGCTGAACTCCTAACTGTCATGTGCCCTTATTTGGGATGTATAATCCATTACAGTATAAGCCTCTAGATTGATTTTCTGTGCTCTGTTCAAAGGGGTCTGTCATATATTTTAGGAGAATGGATTCAGGAATAACCTTTACTGTGATCCCAATGTCTAACCTAAATGTTACCATGTTTTTATTAGTACTGAGGGAAATATTTCTGTTCATGATGTGCCCTAATTCAGCATGCCAGCGTTGTACTCCTTTCAAGGGATGTAATGCTTTGCTAATTTTATTCTTGAAGGAAGCAACAGGTAATTTTTGTAACAGGTAATTTTTGCAGTTTTGTCTGCTAAATGTAAGACAAAATTCTTCAAAAACTGCAGGAATATTATTTTTCTGGACAGAAAATTCTCTTTGCTTTGCAGGACATGCTGTTTACTTTACAAAGAGTAGAAATTAAGAGTAGAAATCAAGAATCTTATATTTTTATAAAGTATAAGGTCAGGGGAACAGGACCCCTGCAAAAGTGGGGAAAGTGCTATTTAAAAAAAAAGAAGCTGATTTTTAATCTGAGGGAACACCTCTCCAGGAATCATTAGGTCTTCCAGGGAGACTGTATTGTCAACTTCCAGCAGAACAACAGGGATATTGCATTCATTGGGAGATTTTTCCTGTCAATGGAACAGGATGATCTAATCATGATTCAAACATAATGCAAATATGGAACAGCCACAACATTGTGCAGTAAGCCCTTTCAACTTATTTATTTATTTATTTGCCATATTTATACCCTGCCTTTCTCTACCCCAGCAGGGAGATTCAAGGCGGCTTACAATGGCACATACACAATGCCTCAAAACATCACATTCACCTAAAAATAGTTTAAAATTACAACATACTAGCCATGATTAAAATACATTCAAAGTTAAAAACACGCCATCTAGAGTTCAAGGTCTAAGGCCATTCCAAGATCAAATTGCACATAATTCTATATTCGGAATACTGCATTGCCCTAATTTTCGAAAGCCTGTTCCCAGAGCCAGGTTTTGACTCTCTTCTTCAATAGGTATGTTTATCTTTCCATAATTGCTCTTTAGCAGCCTTGTGTGCTAAAGTCCTTAGAATCACACTGCCAACCTTTTGGGAATTGCAGTCTACAAAAAAAGCCATTTTTCTAAGTTCTGCAACTAGACTGTTGCTAAAAAGAAGGAAGTCAGGATACACACTGACACTTTGAGAAGATGAGATGTATTGAAAGTGAAAAGTGCATGTAGGCCATTTGATCTCTCTGAGCCTTTAGCTGAATTTTCTTTTGATCTTCCTGTTACCATTTGCGTATCAGTACAGTGCCATAGTAATTCAATTTGCAATAAAGGTTCCATTGAAAAGGAAAGCTATTGCTCCATGCATGCATCTGCTTAGTAGCATTTTATCGTTTTTTTTTTTAATGTAAACTTAAATTGCTTGGTTTCTAGGGGATAGGAACCAATGGCCATCCTAATGCTCTTGAACTATAACTTTCACATCCCTAACAAAAATTGAAGCCCAACATCATTCTTGTCCTGGCATTGAATGTTTGCTGTATATATGCCCCCCCCCCCCACGCCGATTCCCACCTCAACTCTGATTCGCTCAGAGGCAGAAGTGGACTCTTGCCTTCCCCAACAAGACTATGAATGTTAGCCAGCACCCTCTAGGAGCAATGAAAAACCAACATGGCAATTTTTATTTGTTCTGTACTGCTTCTTTCTGTCAAATGTACTAAAAATAAACTCACATATTCACAGTTATGATATGTCAATCTTTGGGAGTGCTGACATCCTTTTTCACTAGTAAAGGTAAAGGTTTTCCCCTGACATGAAGTCCAGTCATGTTCAACTCTGGGGTGGGGTGCTCATCTCCATTTCTAAGCCAAAGAGCCGGCGTTGTCCATAAACACCTCCAAGGTCATGTGGCTGGCATGACTGCATAGAGTACTGTTACCTTCCCACCAGAGTGGTGGGAATACCAAATGATACCAAATGAGAGACTCCCCCCTGGGCACACAGAGGACTGGGCGACTTGGAAGGTGCTGAACAGACTGCGCTCTGGCACCACGAGATGCAGAGCCAACCTTCAGAAATGGGGCTACAAAGTGGAATCCTCAACATGCGAGGGTGGAGAGGAGCAAACCACTGACCACCTGCTGCAATGCACCCTGAGCCCTGCCACATGCACAATGGAGGACCTTCTTGCAGCAACACTGGAAGTACTCCAAGTGGCCAGATACTGGTCAAAGGACATTTAATCAACTACCAAACTCAAAAATTTTGTATTTTGTCTGTTTGTTTGCTTTGGTCTGTTAGAAATGTAATATAATTTGACTGGTTGTCCTGACACGACAAATAAATAACCAGAGTGGTATCTATTGATCTACTCACATTTGCATGTTTTTGAACTGCTAGGTTGGCAGAAGCTGGGGCTGACAGCGGAAGCTCACGCCGCTCCCCGGATTAGAACCTGCGTACGACCTTTTGGTCAACAAGCTCAGCAGCACAGCACTTTAACACACTGCGCCACCAGGGGCTCCTCTGCTTTTGCCTTTGATTTTGATTTCTGGATTAATTAGATACTCTGTGCTCCCCAAACCCACAACTGTAGCTGATCTGAAATCACCTAACACCAATATAAGGAGAGCAGCATAAGGAAGGGGCCACCCTAGTTTCCCAGTCTTGAGAGTTCAACTGAGAAAGTTTGTTCTTACAAAGACATCAAAACTTGGGACAGTTCCTACTGATTTTCTTTAGCTACAGGAGAATGCAATGAACTTGCAGATTAAAATAATTTCCATGGTAAATGACAGTAATTCTAATTTTTGGAACTAATTCAAGAAATATGAAAATGCAAGCTGTGTCATTTCAAAGCAGATAAATTGATCATACAAGTTGTGAGATAGTTTGGACAAGATAGTAACTTCTTGTTACATTCAAGACAGAGCTGATGCTGCACATAACATCCCTGTGTCCATTTCACAATCTCTTCTTCCTGTCTCTGCAACATATTTGCTCAATAGCCTGTTGCTATCATGTCTGCATCTGTTTGTCCATGTCAGCAGCACCCAACGTTCTCAGCGGCTATAAAGAAACATGTAATGTTGGAGTGGATTCTTCCAGACAAGGCAGATGCAGCAAAGTCTGTGGAAGCACTAAGCACAGAATCCAATTTTCTTCTTTCTCTTTGCTACAACAGAAATTGTATTATCAGAAGTATTCCCATAGTGGTTCTTATCCCAAAGTGGTTTATCCATCCTAGAGTGGTTTGCCAGAATACCAAGAAAACCAATCCAATAAAAACACAGTACATCAAGGATGAGAAGGTTTTGGACAAATTGTCTATTTTGATCAAAGAGAAATCTGTAGATGATTTTCTAAAAAGATTGGGAGCCATTTCTATTTTTTATAGAGAAGAAAGAAAGAATAATATCACTCAAGGGAGTTGTAGATTGTGGCATATTGTATGATTTTTGGCAAAAGTTAAAATGTAGTTAAGTAGTAATGAGAAGTTTATTGTAGTTTATTGATGTCTTTGTGTTGTGGGAAGTTAATTTTCAATATGTTTAGATGTGCCACTGGAGTTGATGGCACAATAGTGATTATTTTGGTTGGGGTTTTGAATTTGGTTTTTGGTTTTGTTTTTTCTTCTCTCCCCCTAACCTCCTTTTTTCTATTTTTGTTGTCTTTGCTTTTAGTGTGTTTGAAATATAATAAAATCTATTACAAATGTGAGTTCCAAACAGCTCATGCCTGCTGGAAGTTTGGGGGGGGGGGGGCAAATATATATATATGGCATCACAGAATCCAAAATTGGAGGGGACCCCAAAAATGTCTATATCAACCATGTGTCAATGCAGAAAATCCACTACTAAAGCATTGGTTACAGATGACATTAAATTCCTATCTTCCAAAGGACAACAACAACACAAGTTTGTTCCAGATTTCACATGGCAGCTCTTTAAATATTTGAAGACAGGCATCATATCATAAATCAGAGGTACCTAGGCTGGTTTTTGTAGGACTTGCCTTCCAGACCTCTGGCCAGCTTCCTCTGAATATGTTCCACATTCCACAATCCTACTTGAATTGTGGTGCCAAGAACTGAAAACAATACTGAGAACTGACCAAATGAAAACAAAACAGAGTGATAGTATGACAGGCAGCCCCCAAGCTACAAACAAGCTAGGCTCCGTTTGTTTCTTCTTAAATTTAATGTATATGTAAGTCAGAACAAATGCATTTTAAGTTACCTTCAGCCATTTTTTAAAAAAAAGATTAAGATAGACTAAGGAAGGGTGAATACCCTTATAACATCTATGTTGCTGTCTATGCCCCCGTTCAGAAGATTTTACCTCACTTTCTCCTTGTGACAATTGGATTTTGAATATTTTGCTTGTTGTGCAAACAAAAATTGATGATAAGGCTTCAGTGGAGATACCTTTTCCCCATTATATCTTTTTCAGGAGTGAATTTCCTTTCATAGAAGTAAATTTCTCTCACATCTTGTTGTCTGACCCCTGCTCTTAACTATGAATCATTTGTAACTCAGATGTTTGTAACTTGGGGACTGCCTTTACTTTTCTTGTTCTGGACACTGTACCTCTGTTGATGTAGCTATAATTGTATTGTCTAATTTAAAAATATGTTATTCTTGCTGCTTCATCACATTGTTGACTTTTGTTTAGTTTGTGGCCTCCTAGTGGCACAGCGGGTGAAACCACTGAGCTGCTGAACTTTCTGACCAAAAGGTTGACAGTTCGAATCCAGGGAGCAGGCTGAGCTCCCACTGTTAGACTCAGCTTCCACCAACCTAGCAGTTCAAAAACATGCAAATGTGAGTAGATCCATAGGGACCACCTTGGTGAGAAGATAATGGCGTTCCATGCAGTCATGCTGGCCACATGACCTTGGAGGTGTCTACGGACAACGCTGCCTCTTTGGCTAAGAAATGGAGATGAGCACCACCCCCAGAGTCGGACATGACTAGACTTAATGTCAGGGGAAATCTTTACCTTAACCTTAAGACCTCGAGTCTTTACATATGTATTGATATAATGCATTGATATGAAGCCAGATGTCATGCATCCTATAGGTATCTTATTTAAATGAGATACATTTATCTTTTTGTTTGTGTTCATCCAGTTTTATATTCTTAATTAGAAAGTCATCCTGAATCTTGATTCTGTCTTGTGAGAGTTACTTCTCCAGGACAGAACTCTAAACCCTTCTTAGAGCTCTTGTGACATCTCTCCACAACCACAGGTGAATACCCTTTTTGTTCAGCCCATCCATGATCTCCAAATCCACCTCACTTTAATATTGTCTAACCTGAATTTTATCAACTTGTCCTTGAGAATACCATGGGGAATCTTATTAAAAGCCTTACTGAAATGCCTTTTTCCTAATCCATCACACTTGTATATTAATAAAAAAGAAACAATATTAGTTTGGCAAAAAGAAAAAAACATTGGCTTTGAAAAACCCCAAGTTGACTCTTCTAACTACAGGTTCAATTTTTAAGTGCTCAGAAACGGACAGTATAATGATCAGTTTCAGAACTTTCACAGGTATTGATGCCACACATATAGATCAATAGTTGCTCATATTGTCTGGTTTTCCTGTTTTATAGGTGAAGACAATATTTGTCCTTATGACTGCAAGGACCTCAACTAGTATTTATGAATTCTCAGATTTACACTCAGAGACTCTGAGATTCCACCTGCATGTTTTTTTAAATGCAGTTCACCAAACCCTACAAACTTGGAGCTATTTAGATGATGAACAATCTTGGCAGTTGCTTCCCAACAATGTCTGGAGGCCTGCATGCTCTTCATTAATAGTGCAATGTGTAGTTCCCTTTATGGTCAAAATACATTTCAATTGTTATTTCCTACATGTGTACTGCATGCTGTCCATAGATCTAAAGCAGAATAAAAGGGTTCTTATCTGCTTGTAGAAAGATAGTAATAAACAGGACAGTGTTGCCTATCTGGGAAGGGGATTCAAAAGCCTGGGGGCAGGCACCAAGAAGGCTCTCTCCCATGTTCCAACCAGATTTATTTCTGGGGGTGGTGGGATACAAAGAAGAGCCTCTCCAACATATCTCAAAACATGGGAAAGTTTGTAATTAAGTGCATGATGCTTCAAATAATCGGGATCGGAAACGTAGATGGCTCTGTGGTTGCTTTGAATTATCTCCAGAAACAGAGAGTTGGCCAGTAGTTGTGTGATCCCCAGTTAACAATCTGGCTACAACTCTCTAGAATAGCTGTGTTGTTGAGCCACGGCAGTCGTCCCCCCCCCCCCCCATTTTGGACATTTAAAAGACATCAAGAAGGATATATGATTTTTCTCTTAATTTTTAAAACCTTTTCTGCTCTTTTGAGGTTCTGCTGTTCCAAAACTGCTAGAGACTCAGGAGGACCCAGCAACAACTGTATTCCGAACTATATCAAAAATGTATTGTCAAAAATATAACCCAAAATATATAAACCCAATTTTCCTAGTTTCCAACAGACTTCACAACTTCTGAGGATGCCTGCCATAGATGCAGGCAAAACGTCAGGAGAGAATGCTTCTAGAACATGGCCATACAGCCCGAAAAACCTACAACAACTCAGTGATTCTGGTCATGAAAGCCTTCGACAATACATTAAACACAGAGCTGTCCCTCCTTCCTTCTCTTTATCTTGTAGATATGGCGAATGCAAGGCACCATTTTATTTCAGCATGTAATAGTCGCACCCCCCTTTTTCCAACAAATAATAATTATCATCATCATCATCATTATATTTCTTACCTGCCTCTCCGCATGGTTCAAGGTGGGTTACAACACCACTAAAACACATAATCAAAGCACATAATAATCTAAAAATACAAATATTAAAACATATTTTAATAAAATGCATATTAAAACTAAACTGAACCCTTTATTAAATGTACTAAATGATATTTTTGTGTAACTTGTATTGATTGTTTACTGTATTAGTTCTTAAATGCATAAAACTATATCAGATGTACTGTGAAGGCAGTCATTCCCCTAGTGCCCCTTATTAGCATAAGCTTCTGGGAACGGAGATTGTTCAGTCATCAAAAGGTCCCTCCAGTGATCTCCTGGACTTGATAATACAATTGTGTATATATGAAAGACAGATAATCCCTTTATCACCAGTGTTGCGTTTATAATATTTACTTGAGTAAATGTGATTGGAGATTTATAGTTCACATGAAAGAGAAGGCAAAGAAAAAGATGGATGAATTAGTTTTTTAAAAGGACAGCCAAGTCTCTGGTTAGCCAGGATTACCACCTTTTCTTTTCCATGCCTTGCACCTTTGTCTTTAGGGAACTGGGCATTTAAATCAATTAAGGAATCATCTGCATGCCCACATTATTATCCACTTCAGTTTCATGCCCTCCACTGGGGCATCTCTGCAACAGACTGGACCTTTAAACCTACCAATACTCAGTTGTTGTTGTTCTTGCCATGGAGATCCCCTCCTCCTGTCTGTGATGAACGGGAAGGTTAAAGGTAAAGGTTTTCCCCTGACATGAAGTCCAGTCATGTCCAACTCTGAGGTGTAGTGCTCATCTCCATTTCTAAGCCGAAGAGCCGGCATTGTCCATAGACACCTCCAAGGTCATGTGACCAGCATGACTACGTGGAGTGCCATTACCTTCCCACCAGAGCGGTACCTATTGATCTACTCACATTTGCATCTTTTCAAACTGCTAGGTTGGCAGAAGCTGAGGTTGACAGCAGAAGCTTATGCCGCTCCCCAGATTCGAACCTGTGACCTTTTGGTCAACAAGCTCAGCAGCTCAGCGCTTTAACCCACTACACCACCGGGGGCTCCAATGAAAGGAAAACCTCCGGCAAATCCCTACATGGATCCTGGTTTGATCATTTGCCAGCCAATCAAGAGGCAGCATGGGAAGTCTGAATAGCTGTCAAAAATGTATGACATGTCCTGTATTTTACTGTGAATGTGTCCTTGTGCATTTTGAGTAGTGACTCGATACTTGCATCCCTTTGGGCCAAATTGTAATAAACCTCTGTAGTCTGCCTTCAAACTCAAAGTGCTTTGTTCTACATTCTGGCTGCTCTGCTTTAGCAGAAGCTCACCGGGCATAAACCGTCTTTTCCACGGTCTTAGATTAGATCACTTCAGCTGAAGTTTCATACTTGCCACACATGCATTCTTACAGTATCTCCCAATACAAAACAACTTTCAAGTGTTACAGTATAATGCAATTCAACTTCAGGTTCGCATGATAAAAACATTTTTAAATTAAACTCATATAAAGGGAGTGGAGAACATGTGGACCTCCAGATGTTGCTGGAGCACATCTCTTTCCAGTCCTAACCAGCCTAGACAGTGCAAGGGGATGATGATACCTGCAGTCCAATAACAACTGGAGGACCATGACTTGCTATTCTTGATTCCTGAAAAATTAGAGTCCTAAAATTATAAACAAGCACACAACCATGGGGCATTTTAATGGCTAGTGAAGGGTTCTGACACATAGAAATTTCAGTATTTAATTTCAATATAAAATTATAAACAAGCACGCACCCATGGCTCTTGTAGGGTTAATGGCTAGTGTAGGGTTCTGACATATATGTCACTATTTCCCAAATGTTTAATTTTTCATACAGAGACATATATTGCAACATAAACAGTAAGTCCTGTGTAGCCATGGATTCTGCATTTATAGATCTAACCATCCACAGCTTGAATATATATATATATATATATATATATATATATATATATTCCAAAAAGGAAACCTTGATTTTGCCGTTTTATAAAGGAACGCCAACTTACTACACCGCATATATATTGGGACTTGATCCCATGGGGGTCATGGAACAAAACCTCAGAGAAGTTCCTTTGGGGAGATAGGGCGGAATACAAATAAAGTTTATTATTTCTTATTATATCAAGGGCCTAATGTATTTTGGATTAAAATAATTTCATACTAGAAAGCATTAATATTTCTGATGTATCATTTGAGATGTTATGAATAATTCAGTAATAAATAATTAATTGCCATTATGATTATGCTAATGAGCAATAGCATAATAACATGCCTTCTAAGCTTATAACAGCACAACAATCATAACTACAACAATTTGACAATTAAAATTTTATGATAAGCTATATAAAGTAGCATGATGGTGATTATATAAGGTTAGCTAAAACTGTAATAGACTAATTTTAATATTGTTGAAATGCATGTTTTGTTTTGGCTTTATTGACAAGCTGCTTTTGGCAAGAAAATTCACTTTTGTATAAATAAATTGCCTACCAACTGCTAGCCCTTAATAAAGGGGAGTGCCACTGTACTAGTTGGACTCCTGGACTTATGGGAACTTTAATAAACTGCCATTGCTCTGTTTGAAGTTTGTGCTGTTTCTTGGGCCCACCTTTTGTAGGTATATGAGGGAAAGAAATGTGGGTAGGGTTTGGGTTGAGGGGTCCTATTAGTCGTATTCCTGCCAGCCCAGATGAGACAATGGGTCCAGGCTGGTGGATGACAATAGGCATCGGCACACCTGGATTAATTCTTAGAAGGACAAAGGCAGGCATTGGGTAACTTCATGATCTCTTGGTCTGGATTGATCGTTAGGGGCATGGGTTTATTGTTTAGTGATTATGCCCACTGCTGAAAGAATTATGGGTTTGCCCAGATATGTGTGTGTTCATACTTGTGCAACTGTAGATCTGGAGCAGAGGTCATCTGTGGATGTTAGTTAGAATTGGTTTCTGGGGGAAAGGACAGAGTCTGCTCTCAAAAGGATTAGACATCATAAGGCATGGAGTACAGTATAAGACATTTTATTCTCTTTGACAGCCATTCAAAATACCTTCAACTACCCCATCTCACCTCCCACCTCCAATTTGTCAGAAAGCCGGCCCGGTTTTAATCCAGTCTCCAGTTGGCTAAGCATTCCTCCTGATGTCAGAGTTGGCCGAGGTTTCTTCAGTGGTGGGAAAAATGAAGAGCTTTGATTTGTGGATTTAAAGCTGGAATTGTTTGGAAAGTCCACCATGAAGAAGCACAGACAAGTGGAATGTTTTGAGGCAATATGTAAAGAAGTCCGTGATGCAATTCATTGTCAAATCTGGTTTACACAAAGGGTGAACTTCAGAGAACAGAATCGGTTTCTTGGTAAACACAAACAGTTCAATAAAAAATATACAAAGTTAATTCTGTGTGCCCTCAGGAAGTGGGCAAGCTTAAAAAATGAAATTGAGTTCTCCAACTGGCATTGTCTTCTCCTGATGGTTTCACCTCTTAGCAGGTGAGGAGTTGGGAAGCCCCTCAAGGATATATATACAAGCATATTATATTCTTTAAGTTTTCTCAAGAAGTGGGCACTGGACTGCATGAGTGAAGATATGTTCCTACGCTCCAGCGTATTGTGTTATCCTTATTAAAAAAAAACATGTATGTGAAGGTCCCAAAGAGTTATGAGGTGGATCATGTGTGTTTTATGGCTGATTTTTAAACAGGGCTAACATATGGTTTTGAGACAGTGGGTGAAATCTCTTTTGTTAAAAGGATTTACAGATAGGATTTTTGTTTGTGCATTTCCTCTTCAGTTCCCCTGAAGTTTTGTTGGTGAAAGGTTAGTTAACCCCTTTTGGAATGTGTAGTTTCCTGGCCAGGCTGCAGGGAATGGAGTCTCATACGATGGGGGCGGCGGGAGGAATACTACCATATATTCTGGCATATAAGACTACTCTTTAATTCAAGAAAATCTTCTCAAAAGTCAGGGGTCGTCTTATACACGGGAGTAGCCTTATGCATGGGAGTCAACTTATACACAGGAGTAGTCTTATACATGGGAGTAGTCTTACGCATGGGAGTAGTCTTATAGAGCGGGTGCTGAAACTTCCAATCGGATTGTAGAATCTGTGGCTGCTGCATATGGTGGGGGGAGCTCAAAAATGGCAATGGTTGTGTCCCTGCCGTATGCAGCGACTGTATGAAAGCATTAAGGGCGATGCTGCACAAGTACGGTAGAAGAAAATCCATTCATCAGGATTTGTGGACTTAATGTGGTCCCGATGGTGAGGTGAAGGGCGCCTCACCGGGAAGGTGTAAGTGAAGGGTGGAGCAAGCTGCACGTGTCCAGGGAGCCCGGGCTATGGAAAAAAGAGATAGAGTGGCTCTGGGCCCAGACAAACACACCTCTTTTACCTGTCTGACCTCCTCCTCTACCTCTCAGATCTCGCTCCTGAAGACTGCAGTGAAACGGTGCAGATGCGCATGTGCGAGATCTGAGAGGCAGAGAAGGAGGGACAGTCATAGGAAAATTACCATATTGAACTCAAATCTGATGCTTTTTTAAAAAAATGGGTGTGCATTGGAAGAGGGGTAGACTTATATGGCAAATATATCCCAAATTCTATATTTTAACTGGAAAAATTGGGGGTCATCTTATAAACCCAGTCGTCTTATATGCCGGAATATACGGTACTTTTTCGATATTGCAAAACCTTATAAAATGTAAAAACAGAAAAAAGTCACATATGATTTCAGAATTCATGCTAAGTCCCCCTTTTGGAAAGGGGGGGTCAATTTTTCAATAACAGTGTCTAACTGCATCAATTCTACAGTGTAGATGCACTTTTAGTCATCTTTATTTATACCCTGCCTTTCCCCCAAAAGCGTGGCTCGTAGTGGCTTATAAATTAACAAAAATGCAACATAGTTTTAAATGTAATGGGTGGACATTAATATAGAATTCAACAGTGATTCTCAACCTGTGGGTCCCCAGGTGTTTTGACCTACAACTCCCAGAAATCCCAGCCAGTTTACCAACTGTTAGGATTTCTGGGAGTTGAAGGCCAAAAACATCTGGGGACCCCAGGTTGAGAACCACTGAAACAAAAATAATTTAAATTGTACAATTACAATTTTTTAATCAGTTAAAAACAGTTATAAGTGATACAGCACGATCCAAAAAGACCTTCCTTTTAAAATCTGGTTGGTTGTTTTTTTTTTCAAAATCTGCCAAAATCTTTTCAAAAGTCTTTACCTGCTGACAAAAGAGCACAGATGATTTGCAACCAACATCAGGGATTGTACATACAATAACACATAGTTTGGCTCATTTGGATCATAAGTAAAATTATGAACATTAGCCCTGGCAAGAAAATGAAAAAAGAAAGGCATGTTTGATATGGAAATTAAAAATTGGCTAAACACAGACAGAGGATTTTTTGAAGCTCTGGTTCTATTACAACTTGGCTGGTTTTGGATATTACATGCCTTGGCTTGGATGATGGGGTAAAGAAAACATTATCAGCTGTACTACCTCAGGCAGCAAAATGTCATTAATATCCTTTTAGGCTTGAAATAAAAATTAAATAAAGTACTTTCTTGATTCCAACAAGACCATGTTCTTTTGCCCTCTGTATAAGCAACAGAGAGAGCTATATTTAGCTTGTAATTGGTACCTTTGTCATATAATTTTCTAAATTCAAGTATCGGTCTGACTCACCCAGAACCTTTCTTTCCACATGAATGAAAAACTGCATCTGTATCATGTTCCAGAGATCTAATAAAATTAATTCATTAGTATGTGACTGTTTTAAAGACCTGTAATTAGCTTCTTACATGTACTGTGGGCTCATTTACATTTCTGATTATTAAATATCCTTGTGTGCTGTTTGAACTCAGACAAGTCCCTTTGACTAAAAAGCTATGATCAATGTGTATGTGTGTATTCATGATTTGTCCAAAATTCTCCACAGGTTTATTAAAATATGCGTGCTTTGAAAACCTTGGAATTCTGTGAGTTTACTGTTGCAGGTACTTACTTAAAGCAGATTGCAACTATCCCATGCATAGTTTGGTCAGCTTGTTATATTCTGGCCAATCTTCTGTTGATGAGACTCTCCATATGCAGGTTAGACCACAAAAGACATAACCACAGTCCATTTTCATGGCTGAGCTGAAAGCCTTGCCAACATGATGGAACCTGCCACAGTTTACACTCTGCTGGCATAGCTTTTGGGAGTAAAGTGGTACCTCCAAGCCACCAAAGGAAGCATTTATGGTGAAGGAAGTGTTTTGTAATTTCAAGAAATTCAGGATAATGCTTTATATGGAGTTGGCTGACCCATGAAGCAAAAGATGCTTTAGATATCTCCAGCAAAATCTATCAGAGGAAAATCTTCACATAGACACCCATACTGATAGTTGGCTGAGCTGTTTGCATCAGATAGAACAGATATGGGCAAATATTGGCTCTCCAGGTGTTTTGGACTTCAACTCCCACAATTCCTAACAGCTGTCCTCACCTTTTTTGCCTTGTTTTTTACTCTTGTTGTATTTTGAAATGGTCATATGACTGGTCAAATAAATAAATTATTGTTATCGTTGTTGTCATTGTTGTTATTTTACTGACACTAAAACACAGTATGTCACAGAAAACGAGATCTATATGCTGGATTTCGTATCACAAAATCACAAGTCAAACACTTCCCAAGCGTCTAGGACTGTGTGATGTATTTTCGAATGACATGCAGATCCAAGTAAGGTGGCCTTTTGCAGTTGACAGATTGTGATTTTGTTAATGTTTATTGTTTCCATATGCCAGCTGAGATCTTTTGGCATGGCACCCAGTGTGCCAATGACCACTGGAACCACCTGGACTGATTTATGCCAGAGTCGTTTTTGAGGTCCTGATAATGGCTGAGTTTTTCCTGTTGTTTTTCCTCAATGCGACTGTCACCTGGTATGGTGACATCAATAATCCAAACTTTTTTATTTTCCACAGTTGTGATGTCTGGTGTATTGTGTTCCAAAACTTTGTCAGTCTGGATTCAAAAGTCCTACAGTATTTTTGTGTGTTCATTTTCCACTACCTTTGCAGGTTTATGATCCCACCAATTCTTTACTGCTGGCAGGTGGTACTTGTGACATAAGTTCCAGTTAATCATTTGGGCCACAGAGTTGTGCCTTTGTTTGTAGTCCGTCTGTGTGATTTTCTTGCAACAGCTGAGGATGTGGTCCATGGTTTCATCATCTTCCTTGCACAGTCTGCATTTGAGTCATCAGCTGATTTTGCAGCCCTGCAAGAATCAGGCCTTCTGTCTCCTTCCTCAGGGTTCCATTCGTGAGCCATAACAAGGTCTTCTCCTTGTCAACTTTTCCTTCAATTTTGTCAAGGAACTGCCCATGCAATACTTGGTTGTGCCAGCTGTCATCTCTGGTTTGTAGTGCAGTTTTCTTGTACTGGTTCTTTGTCAGCTGTGCTTTGAGAAGTTTCCAGTTATTGACTTCAATTAAAGCAGATTCTTGGCTTTCCTTTACATATTCTGCCAGGGTGTGCTTTTCTTCTCCGACTGCTATTATTATTATTATTACCTGGAGGGACAACTTTCCCATGCCTGAGATAGAAGAAACATATATCTTCTGGACTATTGAAGACATTTACACCAGCCTTCTCCATAAAGATAGCCTGCAAGCCACAAGAAATATTTTCCAGATAGGAGAGCAGTATACCTAGCCGTCAATCTCAGCTGGTTCATCTGTGTCAAAAACTTTAAAAGGCAATCAAGAACTGAATTTGGCCATTCTGCATAGCTGAAAATTTAATTTAGGGGTATTTTTAAAATTTAATCTGGGGTACTTATCAAATTCTTTTACCTCCCCTATACATTTGACAGAAATTGGTATTTTAAAACTATGTTCGGGTTTATTACGGGGGGCACATACAACTGGGAACCATTAGTCGTCCTTTCAGCTTTCTGATGGGGGTCCCTCTCTAAAACAAGTATGTTCAGAGTCCTCTCTTGTGAGTTTTCACATTCACACTTAATATTTTCAAACATGATTCTGTCTAGACATCAAGGCCTTTTAAATTGTGTTGGATTTCTTTAGGTGAGATTGCCATTTATTCTTGCTTTAAAATCCATGGACTCAGAAAGTGTTGCACTTTGGCTGGATCAGCCCCTGGCCTGTTTATTCAGAAAGATGTCTTGGTAAGTACAAGCACATGGCAATCCTTAATGTATCAAGAGGCTGCTAGACTTCCACTTTATACAACAAGATGCAGACTCATCTTGAAACGATTATAAGTGTAAGATCAATATACTTCACCTGCCTGCGTAAAAATGAGCAAAGTCAAAGCAGCACATTTTTCTCCTAGATCTATTCTGCGGTTGATACATCCGTTGCAAAAAATATTGATTATTATTTATTATGTTTATTCCCCACTTTTTCTCTCCACAAGGATACTCAAAGCAGCAATAATGTTGTTTATATCAACATTATATATATTCTCTTTGGATTACTCTGTTATGAAAAATTGAAGTGTTCTGTTTGTACATTTAGTTATTTGGCAATGACATTTCCTCCTCAAAATTTGATTTGTTAGCTATATCTGTATGGTTTTGTTAACTGTTGTCAACTTAACTTTGACTTATGGTGACCCTATGAGTGAGAGACGTTCAAGTCACCCTGTCATCAATAGCTCTGCTCAGGTCTTGCAGACTCAGGCCCCTTCTACACTGCCATATAATCCAGTTCAAAGTAGATAATCTGGATTGTATGTGGAAGTGTAGAAGTGGCCTCAAGGCCATGGCATGATTGAGTCTATCTAACTGGAATGTGGCCTCTTTCTTTTCCTACTAACTTACCATTGTCTTTTCTAGTGAGTCCTGTCTTATCATGATACAGCCAAAGTATGACAGCCTTAATTAATTATTTTGTCTTCTAGGAAGAATTCAGCCTTGATTTGCTTGAGGACCCATTTAATGTATTTGTCATTGTAGCAGTCCCACAGTATCCACAGACCTCTTCTTTGACACCATATCTCAGATGAGTTCATGTTCTTCCTTTCAGTTTTCTTCACTGTCCAGCTTTCACAACTACACATAGAAATGGGAAGTACAATATGCAGTTGCTATCAAATATCTAAAATAAATCACCATAATAAAACTTCTTTGCATTTACAACTGGGAGACAGGATCCTTCTCAGTTCTTACCAGATCACCCTATCACACTTTGGCTGAAACAGAACACACAAAGATCCTTTCTAAATGTGAAGATTCTCCATGGAAGAACTATGTAACATGCATCTAGAACAGCAGTGCACAGCCCATGTTAGTTACGAGGGGTATTGTGCACTATGCAATGCACAACACATGATGTTACAACTACAATGCACAACACAGTATGTGCAACCATGCGTAACTGCATAACAATATGAAATGTGAATTGTGCAAAGGCAAAGCACTTGTAACATTTTCTACTACTTTTCTTCTCACTAAAAAAACAAAACAATATAAATAAGCTGACCTTCTCGTATGATCAGGGTTTAAGGTCAGTGTCATAGAAGATGAAATAGGTGGTCTGTCTAGTATAGTAGTTGGACAAGAATGTTGTACATTCAAGTTCTAATATTTCCTAAATATTAGAACACAGGGTAACCATGAGCCTCTACCCGTCTGCCCCCCTTTCTCCCCCACAAGGTTGTTTCAAAGATAGAGAGGGTAGGAAAAAATCTGTTCTCTATCTTGAACTGTCTCCAAAATTGGATCGACATGCAAATAATAAATAAAATGTTTTATTTGTACCATGTTCTCGAATCAGTTACAGACATCTTCAGGTGTGGGAAAGAAAACGGATCTAGATGGATAGATGGGCTGATTCCTACATCTATTACTTACACAGCAACTGCCTGCTCAGAACAAAATCTAAAAATCTCTTTCTTGACCTTTCATGTCGTGTTCCACTTGTTATAAAGCAGGGGTGGAGAATGGAAGCTATCATGAAATATCCCTCACTGCATGAAATCAGAGTTATACAGAGTCAGTCTGCAGAAAATGCTAATAGTAGAACTCGAGTTCCTGCATCCTTTGTACCAGTGGCAGCTGGTGAGTTCCATGTCTGTTGGTAGAAAATCTACTATTGATCTAAACTTTAAAGGAACTGTCCAGAATGCTGGATCTATTTGGAAAGTAGGGTTCTGCATTCTGTAGAGTTCTTTTAAAATCCAGATTAAAGCCCAAAGCCAATTTATTATGACAAGGAAGTCTCATAACACTGTAAACCAGTGTTTCTCAACCTGGGGGTCGGGACCCCTGAGGGGGTCGTGAAGGGGTGTCAGAGGGGTCGCCAAAGACCATCAGACAACACAGTATTTTCTGATGGTCTTGGGGATTCCATGTGGGAAGTTTGAACCAATTCTATCATTGGTGGAATTCAGAATGTTCTTTGATTGTAGTGTAGTGATAAATCCCAGCAACTACAACTCCCAAAGTCAAGATCTATTTTCCCCAGACTCCACCAGTGTTCACATTTGCACATATTGAGTATTTGTACCAAGTTTGGTCCAGATCCACCATTGCGTGAGTCCACAGTGCTCTCTGGATATACGTGAACTACAACTCCCAAACTCAACTCCCAAACTCAATGCCCACCAAACCCTTCCAGTGTTTTCTGTTGGTCATGGGAGTTCTGTGTGGCAAATTAGGTTCAAATCCATCGCTGGTGGAGTTCAGAATGCTCTTTGATTATAGGTGAACTATAAATCCCAGCAACTGCAACTCCCAAATTACAAAATCAGTCCTCCCCCAACCCCACCAGCATTTACATGTGGGTGCATTGGGTATTTGTGCCCAGTTTGGTCCAGTGAATGAAAATACATCTTGCATATCTGATATTTACATTATGATTTATAACAGTAGTAAAATGACTGTCATGAAGTAGCAACAAAAACAATGTTATAGTTGGGGGTCACCACAACATGAGGGACTGTATTAAGGGGTCACGGCATTAGGAAGGCTGAGAACCACTGCTCTAAGCAAAATGACTAGGATAAGGCTAGACTTTTGTCCCTCCAGATGGTGGACTAAAATTCCCACCAACATGAGCTACCACAGCCAATGGTTAGGCATGATGGGAGGTGCAGTCCAACTGGAGAACTACACATTCAGCATCACCATTAGCGATGGTACATAAAAATATAATGTTACAGTTGAAGGCTGTAGGACAGTGAAATTTGTTGCTGAAAGAGAGCATCTACTATTTATTTATTTTATTTATTTCGAGTATTTTTACCCCGCCCTTCTCAACCCCTGGGGGGGACTCAGGGCAGTTTCCAGCCGGCAACAATTTGATGCCTCCATGTATACATAATAAAATACAGAACAAACCCAATAATTATATATAGTTAAAAACAAGTCAATATAATTAAAATCTACTAAAATATACCAGTGTGGTGGCCGTTATCTAGCCGAATTCTGTAGTTGGAGACTCATCAAGCTTGTCCATAGTCCATTATCATAGCAATTGTAGTCATAGTAATTGTCATAGTCCGTATAGTTACCCAAAGGCCTGGTCCCACATTCACATTTTTAATGTCTTTCTAAAGGTGAGGAGGGATGAAGACAGCCTAATTTCCCCAGGAAGTGAATTCCACAGGTGGGGGGCCACCACCGAGAAGGTTCTGTCCCTGCCAAGTGCATTTGTGATAGAGGCGGGGCTGAGAGCAGGGCCTCCCCAAATCTTAAGCTCCTAGGTGGGATGTAGAAGGAGATACATTCGGACATGTACGCTGGTCCGGAACCATATAGGGTTTTATAGGTCAAGACCAGCACTTTGAATTGTACTCGGAATTACTAACTGAATTACTTCTGTCAATGGAATCAGTTGAGGTGATCTGAGATCTTCCCACTACAGCCCTCTAGTGTCCCTCAAAACAGTTTGGGTGGTCATGTCTGCAGATGGGAGGGAAGAAGTAGGAAGTTTCTTCATGTTGATGCTGTGTTGTCTTGAGGACATCCTCTTCTGTTTCAGAACATAAGGAGCTACAATTAATAAACTACTGTTACTATTATAAGCAGCTAGAATAAATAGAAAGTCACAGCAAAGTAGAAATCCTCTAGAAAGAAATCTTCATGCCTTACTCGAAAAGATGTATCACTTCCTGGCATTTTGAAAAAGCTGTTGAGACATTTTCATACTTGTTACGCGGGCAGAAATAACTTCAACAATTCCTCACTTAGTGCATTCTTGCTGTAATTGAATGGCTTCCACCTGTATCTTGAGGTATGAATGGAGAACATTAATTAGGTCAGAGAAGCTATTTCCTTTCTGCAGTATATTGGCTTAGTACCTCGGGTCATTCATTAAGTATCCAGACACTTTACAGCCTCTCTTTGGAGTGATACTGTTAAAAGTGGAACAATGTCATGCCCTCAACTTGATTGCATTTCCTAGTTATAACGGTGTTTCACTCATTCAAACATAATCTTTATTTGGTGATATTGATTTGCTCCAGGTCAGGTTTTATATGGCTTCCAATTATTATTCAAACACATAGTGAGCATCTGAATTTCTTGAATACCAGTTTAGGTATTGATATGTGTTCAGTTCCAAGTAATCCCTTTTAAAAGCCACTATATATTGAACTGTCTCCACCAAATGTCCTCAATCAAATGTCTTTTGATATAATACACAAGTCATTTCAGGCATATTTTTAAGACTGGTAACCACTTGTAAGTGCCTTACTGTTTTCATTAATCAAGTCATTGATAAATAGAACAAGACAAGCAGGGTATACCATGCCATTAGTTCAGCAAGCCCATGAGGTCATATAGAGAAATCAATATCTCAATTTACTATGAATGTGATAGGGAGCAAAAGAATTACATATCATTGGGCTGTTTACCAAAATAACAATCCTAGTAGTAATTCAAAAACATATTTTAAAGCGAGTGCTGAGAACTGCAACCAGACATACTTTGCCTGCAGGTTTATATAGAACTAGTTCATGTGTTCAACTGTCAAAAGGTGGACTCACACATAGTATAGGTTAAGTATCCTTTATAATTCTGGACCCCCCCCCTCCCAAATCTAGAATTTCCCACATGGATACTTTACTTACTTAGGTGATCCCTCGTTGTCTGAGTAGGGTTGTCTTCCAAGATCGGTGTACTGGTGGTGGGTCCGTAGGTGACTGTGGAGCCCTATTCTTGATCCACATGTTCTCCTGCAGTGAGGGCATTGGTTTCCAGGTGGAAGATGCCTTCCTCCTGGCATGTTTCTCTCTTTTGCCTTCCATTCATGCCTCTTCAAATTCTACAGCACTGCTGGTCATAGCTGACCTCCAGCTGGAGCGCTCATGGGCCAGGGCTTCTCAGTTCTCAGTGTCTATGCCAGAGTCTTTAAGGTTGGCTTTGAGCCCATCTTTAAATCTCTTTTCCTGTCCACCAACATTCCGTTTTCCGTTCTTGAGTTTGGAGTAGAGCAACTGCTTTGGGAGACAGTGGTCGGGCATCTGGACAACATGGCCGATTCAGCGGAGTTGATGGTGGAGAACCATCACTTCAATGCTGATTGTCTTTGCTTCTTCCAGCACACTGACATTTGTCCGCTTGTCCTCCCAAGAGATTTGCAGGAGTTTTCGGCGGCAACACTGATGGAATCGTTCTAGGAGTTGCATGTGACGGTCTGTAGACTGTCCACATCTAGCAGGCATATAGCAGGGTTGGGAGGACAATAGCTTTATAAACAAGCAAACCTTGGTATCCCTATGGATGTCTCGGTCCTGTGTTGTATTGGATAGCTAGGGCATTCACACCTTTGCTTTCTGATGATTTAATGTATACAAACTTTGTTTCTGCACAAAATTATTAAAAATTGTTTACCTTCAAGCTATGTGTATAAGGTATCTATGAAATATAAATGAAGTCTGTGTTCAGACTTGGGTTCCCCTCCCCAAGATATCTCACTATGTATATGCAAGTTTTCCAAAAACTGGAAGGGGCGGGAGGAATATGGAATAATGGTTCCAAGCATTTCCAATAAGGGAAACTCAACCTATTATAGTTATCTTGGCCACCATGCAAAAAAGGTAACAGCTACATGCTATTCCTGGAGCTGCTCTTCAAAAATGTTTGGAAACTACAGCTGGTACAAGACATGGGTATATCCAATTCCTCTCTGGTGTATCAGTTTTAGAACTCACTACACCAATTCCATCTACTATGTTTTGTGTACCCAATTCCTTTGAAACCCGAAATACCCTAAATCCAAGATATATGAAAGGTCATCCCACTCAGGCAGACCTTGAGAAACTTACTTTTTGAACTGTAACTACCAGAATCTTTTAGCCAACATGGATATGATGCCAGGGATTTTATAAGTTGTAGTCTGAAAAAAAAATTTCCCCAAGTTTTGAGATGGTTTATGCCAATTCAGCATAAAACCTGTTCATATGTCTATATTTAGGTATGGAAGAGATTTTTGTTTCACTTCATTTTTGATAATTTACCAAAATTTAAAAATATACCGAAGATGATGAAGAAATTAGATAGATATAGATAGATAGATACATGATAGATAGATAGATAGATAGATAGATAGATAGATAGATAGATAGATAGATGATAGATAGATAGATAGATAGATAGATAGATAGATAGATAGACAGACAGACAGACATTTGTATCTTTAACATTTTGGGATTTGATTACTCACATATTTCATTAATATGATGTCTCTAGGAATCTCTAGGTGCTCCAGTGTGATCCTGTGGTCAGCCTTAACTGGAAATTGGTCATAGATTTGTGCTGGAGGACCTAGCGATTCCTAGAGAAAACACCTCTATTGTCTCTCCAGGAATCTCTAGGTCCTCCCGTGCAAATTTATAATAACCCTCTGTTGGAAGTTGGACACTGAGTCACATTAAAGAACCAAAATATTTTAGAGAGTCGTTCTCCTAGATGAAACCGGATGCATTTTTCCAGTTTCTCATATGTCCTGTACCCCTAACCCTAACGAACATGGAAGGCACATTGTAAGATGGATATGGCAGGAAAAAAACCTGAAAGAATTGTCCATCTAGACCCAAACTCTGAGTCCTGTACTTTAAAAAAAAGATTTGGATTTCAATCCTTCTTTAATCAACCACATTAGCACTGAATTATGGTTGCCAATCTCTCCCTCCCTCTCTCTCTCTGAGAGCATCATCATCTTTAACACCTTGCTCAAAGGCAAGTGCAAAACATGGTTGTCTCCATGCTGGGAATAGCTGTACCTATTTAATCTGCCCAGTACAAATGGGGGATAATTGCATTCCCATTCATAGATGGGGGAGGGATATGAACATGCTCACATTTTATCCTGTCTTGTACAATATGAGAAACCTGAAAGTGGAGGAAAGAAAGCTGGTTTTCCTATTGGTACCCATATTTTGGAATGAGTGCCAAGGAGCCTGCTCACGTTTAGTAAAATATCTGGTTTCCCTATAAATCCTTTTTGCCAGGTTAACGGGATTTTGAAAAAAAAATGAATTTCAGAAGAGGTTGAGACCTCTTTCCGCTGTTTTATTTTAGCCAAATACCCCCCACTTATTCTCTCCCCACCCCACCCCCACCCCGTCAAATGCTCCTGGCAATACAGTAAAAAAAATGACAGGTCTTTGGTAGGGGATTATTCTGCCCTCTTGTGGCATTCAGCTGGTGTTATCTTGATTTCTTATGAAAGTTTTAATGCTGTTTGGAACTGATGACAGCATACACAAAATGAAAAGAGAAGCTTTAAGACTATACCAAACCTAAAGGAATGAGATTTTTTGCTACTCGGTTTTAGGAATAAAAATAACATAAAAAATAACAAGATGCAATTTAGAAAATGATGCCTTATAAATCGATATCTGCTCAGATCAGAGAAAATGCACCAAAAGTATTCATAAATTACTATCCATTCAAACTCCATAAAATCAATAATGAAGTGTGATGCTTTGTTAGTGACACTGTGGCAAAATAGGTGATTGGAAAAAAATGCACAGCTTCTGGCAAGATGTATTAGGATGAATGAGGCAAACGTTGGGCCAAAAAATCTACTTCACTGAAGCAATATTATTAATTTCAAGATTGAAAACTGAAACTGAAAACTTGTCCAAAAAAGATCTTTCAGTGCTTGTGTTAAGGGCCACAAGACTCCCGATAACTAAACTGTGTGAGATGACAGATAATAAACCCTTGATACAAAAGTGGTTAGATACGATATTGTCGATAGCTCTTTCTAAAAAAAAAATTAACATACAAAGTAAGAATTGCAGCAGAGGACATAAAGGAAGATATGTTTGAGATTACCTGGAAGATATTGATTGCTTATATTGCTCAAGATAATTATAGATGTCAATCTGCTTTGGATCAAGAGAGATATTTGAAAATGAATATTGAATGTTATTATTAATGTATAAACAACATGTAATTATTTGGAAGACGATTCATATTAATGGTGATTGATGGGGATTAGATTCATGACTTCATGATTTAGAAAGAAGTGGGAGGAAGAGAGGAATAGAGGGAGATGAAAACAAATTACGAGCTTTCTATAGGCATACAGAATTATTGTAGGTATCAGGATTAAAACTATTGTTAATTTAAATGTATTAGAATAATTGTATTATTAAAATTCTTAGAATAAATAAAATTATTAGAATATCATTAAAATTAAAAACATTCTGTTTTATTAGTGTCACTCTTGAAATAGATGTAGCTTCAAGCCATTTTTTTCCTGTTTAGAAATAAAGAGTTGATCATTCCTGGTGGCCTGGAGAAAAACATGGAAGACCAAAATTTGGATGGAAGGGAGGTGTATGTGGGCCCAAGACTTGGCAATGGAGTGAAGCAATGAGTAGAGCAATAAACCCTAGTTTATCATTACAGTTATAATTAGTTTATTATTACAGCCAAACACAGCCAGAAGCTTTGACCTGTCAGAGGATTTCACTGATGTGAAAGATCAATAAAGGTAAGAATCGGAACAGGGATTCCTTTCCCGCCAGATAATATATCTGCCAATACATGTGTTATAGGCAAATAATTTACTCATTCAATGAAAAAAGTCCCCTTTTTTAAAATTAGAGTTCCCCAAATCCTTTAGGCCACTTGATAAAAAGGTTTATTGAACTTTAGTGGATTCACTGAACTTTAGTGAACTTTTGTTCATATTGTAAATAAGAAAAAAAATATGAACACAGAAAAAGAACGACCATTTGTACTATCACATTTTCTCTACTTATAGGCATAATATTATGTTGTCATTATTTCTTCTTCCTTCCTAATGCATGTGTCAAAACTGTGTTGCAGAATGAATGGTTAAATGTCTCCTTTTATTGAAGATGTGTTCCTCTCAATGATCCGTTGACATCTGATTAGGATTCACACAGAAAGGCTGACATGAGTTTCACTGTAATATTCATTAGTACCCCCACAGAAGACGGGTTGCATTGCAGTCTGGGCAGAGTTAAATGTGACATGAAAGGAATTTTAGTTGTCAGGACTATAATTTAGAATTCCATGGTTATCACTGCATGATGACAGGAGAACCATGAATATGTATTCTAAATGTAGATGATCATATATTAATTGCACTTTTCTGGAATCTATTGTACTATACTTCTTTCGACCCCATTAATTGCTTGGACTTTCTCTGAGGAACTTAATCAAACTTAACTGCAGGCTGAAATACAAGACTTTTTCACATGAAGTCATTATTCCACAGCAGTTGTGCAAGATAGTAGATACATATCAACATCAGCACCTTCATAATTGCACCTCTTTCAATTGTGAAATTGTGCCGATTTACCCATCTTTGGTTCCATGTTTGTATATCTGCATACCCGCATAACTGCACCTACCCAAACTTCTGCTGCTCCATAATTTGTTATTATTACTTTAAGCAATTATGCAGCTTAGAAGTGGTTAATAACAAATCCAACAAAATCACTGTAAGTAAAAAAAACAAACAATGTTTTAGAATACCAATGGGGAGGTGGGAGTGGCCGAGAGGAAATCTTGTCACTTTACGTCACTTCAATTCTGGCATACTGGCACAGAAGTGGAAGGGACCCATCATACCGAATAGGTGACAAGAATGTTGCAGGAATGGAAGTTATTGGCAGGTTTTGCCCATCAACAGCAGGTAGCAGGTTAATTGCAGGGAGAAGGTAGACTAGCAATGGGATGCAACAGTATCATGCAGGAAATGCAAGTTGACCTCCTCCATGAGATAAATTCCCTAGATGGCATTGTTCTATATAGCTTATTTTTATGTCCAACTTTTTGTATAAGTTGACAACCAAAGTTTAATTATTATTATCTCACTCTCCGTGCCTTTTACATGCAAAACACTCGTTCTTGGTTCTTATATTTCTCATTGTTAACACACATACATATTCTCATGTAGAGTTGTTGTTGTTGTTGTTGTTGTTGTTGTGTGCCTTCAAGTTATCTCCAACCTATGCCAATCCTAAGGTGAATCTAGCACGAGGTTTTCTAGGGCTGAGAGTGTATGACTTGCCCAAGTAGATTTATATGGCTGAGCGGAGAATCTAAGCCCTTTCTTCAGAGTACTAGTCCAATGCTCAAAAGACGACACCATTTTGTTCTCTTTACTAATGTGATTTTGGGCATGCAGAACAATGCCAGTTCTATTAACTGAAAAGCACAAGATGAACTATATAAGTTGGAAAAATAGATGAATTTTAAAGGGTGGGGGGAGAGAGAACTGAAATCAAGTGAAAAAGGAATCCTAAGTATATATTCCTTATAGTAAAATGTGTGCTTCTTCTTTCCTTGAGTATTAAGACCTGCTCATCTTTTGTGTGATTAAAGAAAAACTGTTAGCCTTGTGTATATTTCATGTATACATAGGATAAATTATACCAGCTCCATCATCTGGATTGGTTAGAAAATATACAGTTGGAGAAATTAAATGAGATCAGCTTTAGGAGAGGAAATGCCAAGTGGACGAGTCTTCAAACAACCCTGTCAGTGGAAAAATGCCATTCATTTAATTGGTACAAAATATTTAACTTGACAGACACACTCTGGGATGGGTGACATATGAAATTGCTGGGGGGTGGGGGAGAAGAAATAAAAGATCAGCTCTGAGATTCTGGAAGAAGTCAATTGATTTCCCCCCCTCTTCGGAATCTAAGGCCTGTCATTTTAATTTGTCTCATATATCTTATTCAGTGTGGGATCATCTGAAACCGAATTACTAAAATGTCTTGAAAGCCTTTTGTCTCAGAGGCCCAAGAGATAAGCAGCTTGTTAGTGCATAAATCATATAACAAGATTGCTATTGTGTGGCATCAAAGAAAGCCATCGCCCAGGACTCTTTCACACTGTATAATAATAGCACTGTGATTCCACTTTAACTGCTTTGTTTCCATCCAACTGAATCGTGGGATTGGCAATTGGGGGATTCCCTAGGATGTAACCATGACAATTAGAGGAATAATCAGGTTATGGTGGGGTAGTGTGGAAGAACCCCTGTTTGCTATATCCTTTTTTTAATAATTAAGAGCTGATGATATTTCTTTAACAGGACATCACAAAATAAATTCCGAAGGTAGTGCTCTGATCATGCATATGGACCATGCGAAGACTAAAAGTTACTCTTTGAGACTATAACCCACCCACACCCCAGTCCTTCAGCAAGCACTGGAACATAGCTGCAGCAGTGCTGGGATTATAGTTGATCTGACCCAGTCTTATAGCATTGACATAGGCACTAACTCACATGGACAGATACAGTAATAGATAAAGCCAGTATGGAATTCACATAGGTGTCAGGTATAAGCTTCAGGTGTTTGACCCTTTCATATTTGTATATATGTTATATATGTATGTTATAAAGTGGTTAAGGTGTATTCTAACTTGGTATTTTAAAGTAAACAACACCATAGGTGTGTTCAACCTTTGTGATCCAAAACTAAAACATGTCTATTTTTGACTAGAGTTACACTTTAAAAACCTATCTGTTCTTACTTACATACAAATTCAGTTTAAGAACAAACTTACAGAACCTGTCTTATTTGTAACTTGGGACTGCCTGTATATCCTGGAATTACATTTGCATATATACTACTAATAGGATGCCAGTCTTGGTTGGCTATGAATGACACAATATTCTCCTTGAAAATGAAATGGTTTCTGTCATGGAGCCCTTCCACACAACCTGACACCTATGTGAATCCCATACTGGCTTTATCTATTACTGTATCTGTCCATGTGAGTTAGTACCTATGTCAATGCTATATCCCAGAATATCTAGGCAGAAAATCCCACAATATCTGCTTTGAACTGGCTTATCTGACTCCACATTCCCATATATTCCAGTTCAAAGCAGATAAGGTGGGATTTTCTGTCTTGACATTCTGGAATACAGGGCTGTGTATTCCCATATTGACAATTGCCCATAATGACAATTTTGTTCAAAAAAAGAGCTGAAGCGTAAAGTACACAAGAAAAGACAATATATTCACATCCCAACTGTAAAAAACAAACAAACCTAAGTATGTCAGTCAGTCAATAAATAAATAAAGATATTTGCTTTGAAGTTAGCCCATTGATTTCAATCAATGTCCTTCTTTCCAGATAATATCATGTAGGCTTATGTAAGTATTCAGATTGCTAATACAAAAGCATACGACTAGGCTGCCAGCTCAAGATATTTATAGCCAGAGGCATAGCACCATCCAAATCAAGGTGTTTCTAGCCAATGGCAGCCACGTTATTTGGCACAAGACACAGAAAATACACCATGCACTTCTATACATCTCCTGCAATAAAGACACAATAATCACAAAACTAGTTAACTAACAATTCATGCCCCTTTCATGGTCTCTATATCTGTTGCCACATTACTGCTAGAAGTATGACTGGCCCAACTCACTTTATACTGTCACCCACCATTGTTGTTGTTAACTGTCATCAAGTCAACTTCAATTTATGCCAATCCTATGAATGAGAGACCTCTAAGTCACCCTACTAACTTCAAGTGTCCCGCTCAGGTCTTTCAGACACAGTACTGTGGTATTCCTGATTTAGTCCATCCACATTGAATACTGTCTTTCACTTTTCCAACTGCCTTCTACCTTACCAACCACTGTTGACTTTTCTACTGCATAGTGTTTTCTCAATGTGGCTAAAGCCTAATAGTCTTTGCTTAGGACTGGGCTGTGGCGCAGCTAGTTAGTAGCCAGCCACATTAAATCACTACTGACCAAGAGGTCATGAGTTCGAAGCCAGCCTGGTTCAGAGTAAGCTCCCAACCATTAATAATCTAGCTTGCTGTTGACCTATGCAACCCAAAAGATAGTTGCATCTGTCAAGTAGGAAATTTAGTTAAATTAGCATTCCCACTTTATGCAGGAGGGCTAATTTAACTAATTTATGACACCATAAAATCTTCCAGCAGAGTGTGTAGGAATGAGGAATTACTCCATCAAGGACTCGCCATCACAAGTGGATAGTGAAGTGACAGCTCCCCCTGTGGCATACCCTCATGAAGCTGGAAAGCTGGAATGTTAAATTGCCTCTGTGTCTGTCTATATATGTTGTGTGTCTATGGCATTGAATGTTTGCCATGTATATATGCATTGTAATCCGCCCTGAGTCCCCTGCAGTGTGAGAAAGGCAGAATATAAATACTGTAAATGAATGAATAAATAAATATTTTGGCTTCTAGGAAAAGTTCTGATTTCATTTCCTGTAGAACCCATGTACTGTTTTTTTTAACATTCTACTGTATTCTCCAGCACCACATTTCAAATGAGTTGATTTTCGCCCAATCAGCTTTCTTCACCTTTCACAGCTTTACATGGAAATGGGAAATACGATGGCACGGGCAATCCTCATTTTAGTATTCAATATGTTGACACATTGACATCTTGTCTAGTTTCTGCATAGCTTCCTTTTCAAGTACTCATTTTTTTCTGAATTCTCGACTGTGGTTTCCATTCTGATTAACAATTGAGCCAAGGCATGGAAAATCTTGCCTTCCTTGTTTACTTTAAAATTATGTAAATAATTTTTGGTCATTATTTTTGTTTTCTTGATGTTCACCTGCAAAGCTTACCCATGTCTTAATGTTTCTTTCTATAGTTTTTGTCCAGATGTTTCAACTTGGCTTTTCTTTTCCTTTCTGTCTGTTGATTGAAATGTTAACATGAGACTCGCCATGTAAGTGGCATTCTCTTATATCAGCACAGATTGTGTGATGCATTATTGAGAAGTGCTTGACTCTGAGGTTATGCGTCTCTCGCACACACCAAAAATAGGAAAACAGTACTACCTTCTTTTCCTCCCTGCCATTGCTTACCTCTACATGCACGTACTCTTCATCTTACTCTTTACCTTAGAGTAAGTTCATTTATTAGGGTAAATCTTACTTCTAGGCATAGTAGTTCACTAGCGGTGAACTTTTGACATTGAGATATTTGTTTTATAACGATCTCTTATAAAGTAGATAAGCTCTTTTCTAAACTCACATGAAGAAGGTGGGTAAAATCTCTTAGCAAGCTATTCAGTTAAAAATGTATTGCTAATTTCAGCATAACTTGTACATCTCCATATTTTGCTTGCTTGGGAAGAGAAAAATCAAAGCCTGCCTATTTCTCAAGCTCTTAGTCAATTGAAGGTCTCACTATTGGTCAGGTTAGGGCAGACAGTGCCTAGAATGAGACTGTTTTCAGTGGTGGTGCCCCAAATTGGTAAAGTTACTCAGTTGTGTCTTCCATATTTCCAAGTGGCTTCTTAAACCAATATAATAATAATAATCATCATCATCATCATCATCATCATCATCATCATCGTGATCTTGCTGTGTTTCAAATAATAATATTTTATTTATACCCTGCCACCTCGCCCCAAAGGGACTCGGGGTGGCTTACAACATAACTTTCTGTTTTCAAACCACAAGGCATAATTCTTATTCTGATCTGAATATATCTTTTGGCTATCATCCTGTCACTGACATAGTCACGTGTGAATCAGGGTGGATTGTTACTCATAGTAACATATTCTACTGACAACAATGAAAGTGGATACAGCAGCTTTGTGGATTGTGTTATGTTCTCCACAACTGCACAACGGCACTCAGTCATTAGCATGTGTTGTTCAAAGTTACATGGGGTGGGAACTTTGGCATAACATATTTCCACATATGACTATTATTGCCACATGGAGGGAATGTTGTTTTGCACTGTAATAGCTGGCATCCTATTGGCCGGCCCCATCCAGAGTAAACCTGATCAATCAGTTGTTTAACCTAATTGATTCAGAAGATTTCTTTTATTTTTATTATTAATAATTTTATTACATTTCTATTCCATTTCATTACAAAATACAATCTCTATAATTCATATATTTATGTCTTCTCATTTCCCCTGTTGTGCTCCACATCACCAGAGTCTTTCTTTTCTTTTCTTCTCATCTTCTTTTCTCAATGGTTTTTCAAAAGATTTTATTCATATGCTTTCAAAATCATTATTTTTCCTTAGGCCCTTTTTACCTTTAAATTACATGTTAATTTATCATTTGTTGCTAATTTATATGTTTCCTTATACCTTTCTTCTACCTTAATTTCTGCTATTAATAGCCTGGCTACCGTTAACAATATCGTTATCAAATTCTTTATGTTTTCTTTCCAATCATCTGTATTATATAAACATAACAATATAGTCACTGGATTTCTATTTTTTTTCTTCATAATGCTTTCTATCTCTAACTTTCCCCCAGAATCTCTGTACATGTTTACATTGCCACCAGATGTGAATATACATTTCCATTTCTTGCCAACCCCTCCAACATTTTTTCGAATGGCTCTTATCCATGTTATGCATCTTTATCGGGATCAAGTACCATTTTCATATCATCTTGTAGTGGTTTTCTTTTATTCTGATTAATAAATCCTTGACATGTCTTGCTCTCCATAATCTTTCCCAATTTCTTTCTCCTATTTTTGTTCCCAATTCCTCCTCCCATAGTTCCCTTGTTTGTGTCCCTCTCCTTTAAAATTTATTAATATTGTATATATCATACTGTTTATCCTTTTTTTCTTCTTTCATCTACTCTTTTAATATTATGTCTTCAAATTTCATTAGCTTTCTTTTCCCCAAGCTCCTTCTTCTCCAACTTCTAAACCATTGATTCAATAGGTCTACTCCAGTTGGGACTAAAAAATAACTTAGGCCATTGTGTTTGTATTCATTAAAAACACGATGATTAGTCACCATTTTCAGGAAAGCATAGAAAACAACTAAAAAAAATCACACATTACAAAAACATTGAGGATAACAATACATTTATCTTTTTTTTTCTGTGTCATTACACACAAGAAGATAAATATGCAGCCAATAAAAATGTCTAACGGCTTAAGATATTTTAAAAAGTTGAAAGTTCACGATGTTTAAAAGCTCTGGAAAAAGTGGGTGCCTACTGTGAAATTACATCAAACTGGGTGTCAGCCAGTCAGTCAGGACTCTCTGGATTAGGCATTCACAGGTTGGGCATCACTGCTTAAAAAATCATTCACCATTTATGATCCAATGATGAGAACAACTGCACAAGAACCCTACATGTAGATTTCAGTACATGGATGACCTAATGTGGGAACATCCAGTTCTTGGGTTTTAAAATGTGATGCTTTTACTGATGGGTCTATGGACCATTATAAATATTGTTGTTGAGGTGGTGGTGCTTTCAATTGAGCCTAGAAGTAAAGAAATAACCAATTAGGTGGATAGATTATCCAAAATCTAAAGGTACAATACATAGATTAATAATCAGAGTTCTCTGGACGGTGCACAGAAAATCTAAAGATGTGGATGTTCCACTGTGTGTTTGACTAGGCAATTCCCTTGACAGCTGGCCCCAGCTAGGCCCCAAAATCTTGTCCTCGCACTTTACTACTGTTGTATCCAAAGGTATAATGATCCTTTTATATTGCTCTTATCTTTACTGCTATTATATGACCTATGCACTTTACTCGCTAGCCCTATCCTCTAAAGGAGAGGTCCTCAAACTAAGGCCCGGGGGCCGGATGCGGCCCTCCAAGGTCATTTACCCGGCCCTCGCTCAGGGTCAACCTAAGTCTGAAACTACTTAAAAGCACACAACAATAACAACAATCCTATCTCATCAGCCAAAAAGCAGGCCCACACTTATTTATTTATTTTATTTTACTTTATTTGTATACCGCTGTTCTCAGCCCTTAGGCGACTCACTTCCCACTGAAATACTAATAATTTTATATTTGTTGAAATTGTTCTTCATTTTAATTATTGTATTGTTTTTTTAAGGGGGGGGGTTTTCACTACAGATAAGATATGTGCAGTGTGCATAGGAATTCATTCATGCTTTTTTCAAATTATAATCCGGCCCTCCAACAGTTTGAGAGACTGTGACCTGGCCCTCTGTTTAAAAAGTTTGAGGAGCCCTGCTCTAAAGTGTTGTGCACCAGTCCACTCCCACATAACGATACTTGAATTATACTATTGTTGTTGGTTTTTATGCTTGTTTTATATATTGTTATAATGTTGTTTTTAGGTTGTTTTATATTGATGTTATGCATTATAATGTGTTATGTTTTAACTCTGTAGATTGGACTTGGCCCCATGTAAGCCGCCCGGAGTCCCTTCAGGAAGATGGAGGCGGGGTTTAAAAATGAAGTTACTATTATTATTATTATTATTATTATTATTACTACTACTACTACTACAAGCAATCAATGACTACAGGCAATACAGAATACTACTAGTAGTAAACAAAATGCAGGCGATAAAAGTTTTTTGATGCTACTTGGCATTGAAAAGCATTCCTGCAGGTGTAGGAAAGCCCTTTCATGTCAGGAGCTCTTGGTCCAAGTATTGATGTTAGGGCAGCAAATTAGACCTCTGTGGGGGAATGGGTGAAGATTTCTAGAAGCATCCAAAAGTACAAAACAAAAAGATAAAAGAACACACGGGGAGAGGGACAGAGAGAGAGAGGCTGGTGGGAAGTCAAAACTGGCTGTTTTTCAATGTTGGGAAGGTGAGCTACAACCTATTAAAATTTGAATGCTACTTTTCAGAGGAGACTATTATGCCTGCACCTTTTTATTGACCAAAAAAAGGTCAGTCTGGGAAATGAAGGTCTGCACAAACAACTTTGGGTCTCTGCGTGCAGCTCCTAAGGCTGAATAATACTATGACCAACTTCATATGAAAATCAAAAAATGCCCAAGGAAATATTGTGACTAGTAACCTTGGAAGAGTTGGTTGGCCTCATATTTTGACAAATTGCACAGAACTGGCATGTCCTCTTTCAGCTAAGAGATACAGAGTGTGTGGCGAGTAGTGGCAATGCGTTCATGGGTTCCTATGCATGCTGGTCTTATTAAGAATCACAATTTCTGTGCTTCTAAAAGCTTTTGAAGCCATAACAGCTGAAAGCTGTTGACAAGTATGGGAGCAAGAGAAGGGAGATGAAATATTTCAATTGCAAAGCTAACAGGCAAAGCTGGAGAAACAGCTGGCCTAGAGAGAAGACGTAAATTATGGGTGCAGGGAAGACCGCACTCCAGTTAAACTTCTAAGGCAAGTGCAAACACAGTGTCATCCAAAAGGGGAGGAGGGAGAAAAGGAAAATCTATATGAACAGCCGTGAAGAAAGTCAAATATGCACTTGCAGAATACACAGAGAGACTTTCTTTGCCAGGGCTTCCTGTAGGAATATGATTAAACAAGCTATATTCCCACTCTTGGAAGCACTCCAGAATCTTAATGGCAGGGTAGCTTCCACAACTTGCTGAAAAGAATGAAAGAAAAACATGTTAGACACATTTGTGATGCTTCCCTCGTGTGGTTTTCCTATATTCTTACCAGCCTCAGGAAAGCAACTAGACTAAAAAATATCTTCCTCTTTCTGTCTTTCTTTCTTTCTTGACTGAATTTAGTTCAGAAATACAGGAGACAAAAAGGAAAAGGAACACATGTAAGAATACAACATCACTAAGAGTATGATGTGATTACAATCTCTAGTATATCCTGGTTATATCTGACAGACAACTAGAACAACGTAATAAGAAGCTCAATAAGGAGTTTATCAATTTTTGGGCACAATAGCCCAAATGTTTTAGGGGGAACTCAGAAAATGCAAAAGAACTCAATACTGGGAGAGAGGAAAAATTAAGCAGCTAGGGGAATGACCTATCGTCTTAGATGCTTCTATGTGAGCATAGGAGATAAACATGATGAACTCGAACTCTTAACAGAGCAAAGCAAAGATGATATAATAGGTATCATGAAAACTTGGCAGTATGAGGCTCATGACTGGAATGTAGTAACAGAGTATATTTTTACAATGTCATAATGAGGAAGGAGCAAGCTTATTTTCAACTTCTCCGGAAACTAATGGCAATCTACACTGACCACCAACCAATTTCAATCTGCAGTGCCTACAAAATGCATACCACCAATGCACACTGCAGTGTGAATTAAGGCTACTGAGGTACATTAAGCAGTCGGTGAGATGTCAGAGTTAAGCCCTTTCATGCACCTCAGTGAGCTGCAAATGTAAGCCACATATCATGGCAGAATTGGCTCTGCAGAATGTGAGGCGCTTTATAGACACCCTTCCCATGCCAAAGCACTTTAGTTTACAGGTGCAGAAAATATCCCAAGAGCATGGCAGGGCAAAAGGAGGCCAATTGACCCTGGAATGGGAAATTGAGTACCTCCTCTGTTGTCACCCATCCACTTTTTAAAAACCTGGCACCACTCTGATGGCCGAAAGCGAGGAGGAGCTGAGGAGCCTTCTAATCAAGGTGAAAGAAGAAAGTGCAAAAGCCGGGTTGCAGCTAAACGTCAAAAAAACCAAGATTATGGCAACAAGAATGATTGACAACTGGAAAATAGAGGGAGAAACCGTGGAGGCCATGACAGACTTTGTATTTCTAGGTGCAAAGATTACTGCAGATGCAGACTGTAGCCAGGAAATCAGAAGACGCTTACTTCTTGGGAGGAGAGCAATGTCCAGTCTCGATAAAATAGTGAAGAGTAGAGACATCAGACTGGCAACAAAGATCCGCCTAGTCAAAGCCATGGTATTCCCTGTAGTCACCTACGGATGTGAGAGCTGGACCTTAGGGAAGGCTGAGCGAAGGAAGATCGATGCTTTTGAGCTGTGGTGTTGGAGGAAAGTTCTGAGAGTGCCTTGGACTGCGAGAAGATCCAACCAGTCCATCCTCCGGGAAATAAAGCCCGACTGCTCACTGGAGGGAAGGATACTAGAGACAAAGTTGAAGTACTTTGGCCACATCATGAGGAGACAGGAAAGCCTAGAGAAGACAATTATGCTGGGGAAAGTGGAAGGCAAAAGGAAGAGGGGCCGACCAAGGGCAAGATGGATGGATGGCATCCTTGAAGTGACTGGACTGACCTTGAAGGAGCTGGGGGTGGTAACGGCTGACAGGGAGCTCTGGCGTGGGCTGGTCCATGAGGTCACGAAGAGTCGGAGACGACTGAACGAATGAACAACAACATTTTTGTATTTTACTGGAATTGCTTACTAGTGAAAAACAAATATATGGGTTGTTTTTTTTACAAGATTGCTTATTTTGAATTAGTCTTTTGAAAAAAAGCTATTACAGTCATTAGTGAGAAAGGGATAGAGAGAGGGAGAGGCTGAATCCACTCCTGCAAAATAACTTTGTCCTTACCTTAATCTGAGTCGTGTTTGAAACATATGAAATGCCTCAGCTTTTGAAGTGAAAGTACTTCATTTAAATACTGGAGAACTTTAATCTGATTTTGCAGTGAACATCCTCCACCTACATCTGGATCAGGGTGAATGTGGGGGTGAAGTTTGAGGGCAGTTAGCATCCTTGTCCAGCAAGCAGAGTCCATCCAGTCCCCCATCCCCTATTTTTCTTTACATTCAGTGTATTCACATATTAAAATACAAGAAAATCTGAGATTCTCTGCTCTCTAGTGTATGTGTGTTACATTTTATTAAACTCAGTTTAACCCCAGGTTCAAGTAAAGATAACTCAGATCAAGTCGCATTTCTAAACCCATTTATTTTCACTGTATGTAAGCAGATAACTGCACATTTGAATATCTGAAGGTCTGAAATTCTCTGCTTGCTGTGTGTACGTTGCATTTTATTAAATATTATCTTCTTAATGTAATTGTTCCTCCTCATTTGGAGATTTTATGGGTGCAAAGGCTGCTGCCCTAAGCCATTTGTATAAGGACTTTAATTACACTGGGGAAGTGAAGCTTGATCTGTGGTCAAACCTTTGCTGGGAGGAAATCAGACTAGCAACATGTCTGGGCCGCTATCATAGGACCAGTTGCCACTGCCCTTCTAGCTACTCTTGCAGCATTGGACTCGATGGGGCTGTGTTTAAGAGGAGCTCATACAGTCCTGATTAGGCCCAGATCCACCAAATCTACCACCACCACATGGTTGATGAAAAATTCCTACCTCAGTTGTGGAGCTCCTTCCCAAGGGAAGTTAGGCTTCCTCATTGCTTCTGAGCATCCAACAGGCAGCCAAGGCCACATTGTTTTGTATGGTTGAGATTGAATTTAGACTAGGACTGTGGATATGGAGGGTCCGAGCTCGGCGAGCACTTACACTCAAGCCTAAATTTTCCAATTAAAGAATACACTCACCAGGTGAAGACAGCAACAAAGGTTTATTAGCAATCTGGCCAGAAAGGATGGGAGTACAGCTAGGCCAAAATGTACAAGCATAATCATGAATACAAAGACATGAAGTTTTATGCATTTGACAGCTATTCAAACTTTCCTGTTCCACCCACCCCCCTCCCCGATGGGCTAGCAGAAAGGCTAGTCTGAAGCCGCACCCTGATTGGCTGGTCCTTCAGTGACGTCACTGCCTCCAGGCAGGGATTCTCTGGTGGAGAAGAGGGGATGGGGAGGGTTGGCCCAAGGAGGGCCAATCATCTATTGAGGGGTGGCTCCCCTAGGAGGAGGCAAGCCATGGAAAGTCTATGTCCACTTTAAGAAATATAAACAAGTCATTGATTTGTTTAATTTCTTCAGTCTTAGGTGATGAGGAAGTTTCCTGGGAAAGACTAGGGTGATCAACCTTGAAACAAAAGGTGATGATTTTCTTCAGTCAAGCTTCAGGTGTTAAATAAAAGAAGCTAACAAGTATACATATCTTGAGTCTCAGTTTCTGTGGCCAGCCATCTCTCAGCTCAACAATCAGCTGGGCAAGTATCAGCCAGCAATATCAGATCTAGAACAGAAACTATCTACTGATCTGTACATCTACACAATAAACCTTGATTGCCACCTTTGTCTAGGGATACCACCCAGCCCCACATGTCCAGGAAATTCTTCAGCAGGAGCAGCAAGGGGGAATGATCCCTGTGACTTACTTAGCTAGAGATCATATCATTAAAATAGATTTTGTGTGTGTGTGTTGTGTGTGTGTGTGTATAGTAAGGCAGGGAGCAAAGAATATTATATCTATCTATATATGGTTATTAGAAAATAATATAGTTTATCATAGGATTGGGAAAGGATCATCTTTGAATGAGTTTCGCTGTTGCAGATCTAGCCAACATATGTGCTGATACATTCCAGTACATATCAGAGGACCTTTAATAAAAAGATATAAAGTGGAAAATAGGCTTTTGTGGGAAGGCTATGGCTGCTGGTTCGTTTCTCGGTCTAGGTTCAAGGTTGGGCTGTGGGGGGTTCCACGGGGAAGGGAAAATAAATTATTTCATTTCATTTGGGTGTCCATGGATTTATTTATTTATTTATAGTGTCATCCACAACCAGAACATTGTATTACATTTCTAACAGAACAAAACAAACAAACAGATAAAAAACAAATAAACACAAATTTTGCAAACTTGGTAGCTGATTAAATGTCGGAGTGCCTCTGGTGTTGCCGCAAGAAGGTCCTCCATTGTGCATGTGGCAGGGCTCAGGTTGCATTGCAGCAGGTGGTCAGTGGTTTGCTCTTCTCCACACTCACATGTCGTGGATTCAACTTTGTAGCCCCATTTCTTAAGATTGGCTCTGCATCTCATGGTGCCAGAGCGCAGTCTGTTCAGCACCTTCCAAGTCGCCCAGTCTTCTGTGTGCCCAGGGGGGAGTCTCTCATCTGCTATCACCCACGGATTGAGGTGCTGGGTTTGGGCCTGCCACTTTTGAACTCTCGCTTGCTGAGGTGTTCCAGCAAGTGTCTCTGTAGATCTAAGAAAACTATTTCTTGATTTAAGTCGTTGATGTGCTGGCTGATACCTAAACAAGGGATGAGCTGGAGATGTCTCTGCCTTGGTCCTTTCACTATTGGCTGCAACTTCCCAGCGGATGTCAGGTGGTGCTATACCGGCTAAGCAGTGTAATTTCTCCAGTGGTGTAGGGCGCACGTAGGGCGTAGTCCGTGGATGACTATAAATAATCAGGTTGGGGTGTCGAGTTCAACAATATGGTCTTTGGCACCAGAGTTGGATTTGGAAACTATTTAATTGTGTGCATTTATTACATTCTTAGGTGTCCTGGTGGTCTATGGAGCTATAAACAAATACTTTAATAAGTAAAAATAGAAGAAAACCTATTTACACAGCTCCAAAACCTAACCCTTATACTGCTAAAATTTAATAAATTGCCAGCTCTTTTCACATTTTCAATCCCCTTTGACCACTGTAGGATGCTGTCATCAAATGCTTCTAAGTGACTAAAAACCTTGCCCTTCTTTATTATAAAACCTTCTTATCCATTTTTGGTACTAATTTGGAACCTAGAGTTGAATATGAACAAGTTATATGCAGAACTATGTGAAATCTTTTCATTGGATTGATCACAATATATTATCTTTTTTCTCTCTGTGTGTGTGTCACATTCCCTTGCCAATAATTGATGTGACTGCATGTTGCTGAGGCCAGAGCTAAGAGTGGATGGGTCATCTCATTCCTCTTTCCACTGTGCATTTTCTTCATTCTTTTGCCATTTTAAAAACCTCCTTCTCATCTTCTGCTTCCTGGTTTTCCCCTTCTTCCTCCATTTTCTGCCCAGCGGACTGTTAGAAGGAGGATAGATTGCTTTTGAAACGATCATTTTGCAGAGGGGGCTTTCAAAGAAAGAGCACAATGCTCCTTACATAGTAGGAGTTTAAGAGTTTCCTTTCTTTTATGTGAAGTAAGAAGACAGAGAATGGATTTCCCTCTCAGAAAAGATCTGTCTCATTCTTCTGAACACATCTTGCCAAGAAAGCCCTGTGATAGGTTCACCTTAGAGTCAGCTTAGGTCAGAAATGACTTGAAGTCACACAACAACAAATTCTTGTAAGGCAATAAAACTATGCACTACCACTTTTGTTACTGGTTGCATGCAGCTTTTAATTCTCTTGCTCTATAGTGGACTAATGATCAATAATGTTAGAAGGCAACTTTTTAGACTGCCACGCCAAAATTCAGCCTTCCAGCATGGCCACATTTCCCAAGTTCTGAAGGTGACACCATCGTAGAATGGATAGGATGTGAAATGAAAGCAGGGATCTATAGATCTGTGTAATAATAGTCGAATTGTCAGGCAAAAGGTCAGACAAGCTTGAGGACAAAATTAGAGGTAAAATAGTTTCACTGCTATTAGTGAGTCTGTGAAGTCTTGACAGTCATGACCTAGAATTAGTGTGGCATAATGGAAATTAAAATTCTCTAGTCATCCTGACTAGCCAAATACCCCAGTAAATGTCAAGCTGCCCTGTACCTAGAATCCACAGCCCACTCCCACTTCTTTCATACCTAATGGGGTGTGTGGCTGAGACTGACATGTGGTGTGAGCAGGATTTTCTCCCTCCTCAGATACACACAGAGGAAAGGTGGGATAGGGCACAAACCCATCTTTGCTGTGGAATACAAGAGGAACCAAGAGGCAGAAAGCCATATGGGAAACTTAAACATCGCCATCTCAAAAGCTCCTGGGAAGTTTAAAAGTACCTCCTCTGCCCCTGGTACAAAATATTTTTTAAAGTCCAGATCATCACCTGGTGCTTTTTAAAATGTCTCTGTTTGTGTGTGTGTGTGTGTCAGAAGCTACTTGAGAAACTGCAAGTAGCTTCTAGTGTGGGAGAATTGGCTGTCTGCAGGGATGTTGAATTACGATTTTATTGCTGTTGTTATGATTTTATTGATGTTAACGTTTTTATAATGTACTTGTGTTTTTGTGGCATTGAATTTTGCCTTTAAACCACCTTGAGTCGCCGGAAGGCTGAGAGGGGCAGTATACAAATATAGTAAATAAATAAATGTTGCCCAGAGGATGCCCAGATGACTGATGTTTTACCATACTTTGGGAGACTTCTCTCATATCCCTGCATGAGAAGCTAGAGCTCGACAGACAAGAGCTTACCCTGCTCCCCATATTTGAACCGCCAACCTGTCGGTCAACCAGACCTGCCGGCACAAGGGTTTAACCCATTGCTCCACCGGGGGCTCCTGGTGAGTCTAGGAAAAGTTTTTTTTATTCAATCTGGACGAGCCCATTCTCAGTTGAAATGGGTTTGATAGTAGCAGACCACTTAATTTAGAAAAATAAAGCAAAAGATAAAACACTGGGGTCTATCCAGTGCAAGGGCCTTTGGTCCAGCCCAGGTTTCCACTTTTGCAATTGAGAAGGAAAAAAATCACCAGTGTCCTTCCTGGCACTGCTGTTCCCACTTTTAAAAACCTATTTCACTCTGGAACAACATGCATGAAAGAGATCAGCCAAATCAAATTAAAGGAACCAAAGAAGTTCACACCCAAGGCCAACATCCTCCAACATTACAGATAACTAGTTGGATGTTGGAAGCAGGACTTGAATGCAACAGCGCCCTCTCACTGGTGCTTTGTAGCCACAGGTATGTAGAGACAGTTGCTTGCAGTACTACAGAGGAGAAATGAAGAGGGTGATAAAGAAAGCCAGAGAGATTTTTTAAATGTCAGGAAATGTGCATACATCATGATTAGAAACCACTGGGAGCCCCCAATCTCCATGACTTTCTTTTTTCAAGCTGCCTAGATGGACAGCCATCATTGTATCTTACAGGAGTGAATTCCATACCCCAACTGCTCCATTTTGACAGAGATTGTCCCTGTTAATCCTGTTTTTATCAGTTGCTTAAAAAACATTCCAAGTTCTCTCTCCTCTTTCACTTTCCTCCTTTGTTTTCTGCTTCCTTCTATTGGTACAAACCGGGTTCAAAGTGCAAAATGCTATCTGCACTCAATTAATGGGGGGGGGGGGGGGGGGAGAGAGGCAGAAACTCAACCTTCCCAATAGACTAAGGAAAAAGCAAACTGGTGCAGACTCTCTTAAGGTGCTTCCAGGCAGGGCTTAAATCTGCATTGTTGTGGGTTTAAGTATCCACACCCTTCCCAAAAACCCGGGCTTTCCTGGTTGGGTGTCCCCATGGCATCTCCCTAACTTCTGGAATGGCATGGGGCCACCCAGAACCTCCCCCCAGAAGCCTCAAAAAAGCATTAAAAGTTTTTTAAAAAAAGACTTACTGGTCCACCATGACTCCTCCAATAGACTTCCTGGCACATAGAAATGATGTGCCAGGAGCCCGGGGGGGGGGGGGGGGGAGCAGAAGCTAATTATTATTTACCAGGAGGCCTGCCAGAGAGGCGGCATGGTTTCTTTTATTTTAAGGGCTTTGGGGGTGGGGGAGAGGGTGTGTGCCCTCCATGGTTTTCTGGGCTTTTGGAAGCTTGAAGAACTGAGATGGGCTGTGGGGATTGACCCCTGGGACTGTGGAAGCAGTCCCGTAGGTCAAGGCCCCAGGCCCCATACCCCATTAGACCTGTGCCTTTCAGGAATCATATTAATTCGGGACAAAGCAGATTTTACCTGCTTTGTTTCAAATTAATCCTCTTTTTCTGGAGGCATCGGTTGGACATCTCTGATAGAAGTCCAACAGAGCCTGCATTTTGGGCCCTGTCTGGAAGGGTCATCAGCTAGTGTGCTCTTCTTCTTCATAACCTCTGCGATCTTCATCACACTTTAATGTTTTCTGGATAGACAACGTTAGATAACTGTTGGAAGAGGGGGAAATTCTCAGTTAAACTATGTACAATCAATGTGAAGAAGTTATTCTGTTTATCTCTCCAGAATCTCCTATCATTCGTCTTCAGGGAACGTCTCCAGCTTCTAATATTGAGAAAAGAGAACCGTTTCTCTCCTTCTCTCATAATGCTTTTTATCTCTTCTAAAGAGAAAAAAAAAACCCTGTTGTGTCAAAGATATTCCATTTCTATTGGGACAGCCTCAGATACAACTCATTCAGTGAATTCGACGTGGTGTTTTGCACAAAACCCACTTATATTGATTGCAGTAAAAGCACATCTGTGTACTTGCAGTAACTACAGCATTCAATTCTTCATATTCTCCAAAGAGGAAACTAGATTTTTGATTTTAAAGAAAATACATTATGGTTGAAGCTATGCCAATAGAAGCGAGGGAATTTGTACTACAGATCAACTCCTTCCCTGTGTTAACATTGTTGGACCTTTCCTGTCTCTTAACTCCACCCCAACTAAAGACAATCCATAATCTAAGCATAATCCATCCCATTCCCTGCATAGCACATCAATAGCTGTGTAGAAAACTAAAATGAAACACAGTCTCTGATAGTGTTAATATACACAAACAACTGATTTATAGCATAGTATTAGACTAAAGTAAATCATCTTTTTTTAATCCAGTCAAATTGATCCATATTTGCAGAAGAGGAAATCTCTTTGTGTTTACTGGATTAGTCCCAGGTGAGCCTAATATATACGATTCCACTTGTAAACATTGTGTATCTTACAAAGATGAATCATTAGATGTAAAGATTTTCTCCTACTGTCTTTTCTCATTGCTTCTAACTGTAAATCATTTCCTTTCTCATTCAAACCTTTTCTCAGAAGGGAAGCTCAGTGACACATTCTGCAACGCTTCTGAAAGCTGTGCTAAATATTGTGCTACCTCAATTGTAAACACACCACTCTGGAAGATAAATAATCACATTTCCTCCAGTTCCGAAACAATGGCACATTGACATTGAGTTGCAAGGCTCTGTAATGCAAGTGACTGGGAGAGAAACAGACAAAATATTGTTACAGTCTAGAGCAGTGATTCCCAAACTTTGATCCTCCAGATGCTTTGGACTTCAGCTCAAAAAAAAGCCCAAGCTTTGGGAATTTTGGGAGCTGAAGGATAAAACACCTGGAAGCCAAAATTTGGAAAGCACTGCTCCAGAATAAGGGGAGGGATTTTCAACCCAAGCAAAAATACGTATTTTAGCACTGAAGGGATTGAGAAATTGCAAGCTATTCACTTGTAGGACTCTTATGTTTGCAGTTATCTGGTATTTATATATTTATTATTTACAGTATTTATATTCCGCCCTTCTCACCCCGCAGGGGATTCAGGGCGGATTGCAATGTACATATACATGGCAAACATTCATTGCCATAAACACACAACATATACAGACAGACACACTATTTAACATTCCAGCTTTTTTCATGAGGGTACTCTGCCCATCAGAAGAGCTGTCGCTTCACCATCCATTTGTGACACTGATAAAGTACGTCCTCCTTCTTTGCATACTTGCTGGAGATTTTTATGGCATTGTAAATTAGCCTCATAGAATCACAGAATCAGAGAATCAAAGAGTTGGAAGAGACCTCATGGGCCATCCAGTCCAACCCCCTGCCAAGAAGCAGGAATATTGCATTCAAATCACCACTGACAGATGGCCATCCAGCCTCTGTTTAAAAGGTTCCAAAGAAGGAGCCTCCACCACACTCCGGGGCAGAGAGTTCCAATGCTGAACGGCTCTCACAGTCAGGAAGTTCTTCCTCATGTTCAGATGGAATCTCCTTTCTTGAAGTTTGAAGCCATTGTTCCTCGTCCTAGTCTCCATGGAAGCAGAAAACATGCTTACTCCCTCCTCCCTGTGGCTTCCTTTCACATATGTATACATGGCTATCATATCTCCTCTCAACCTTCTCTTCTTCAGGCTAAACATACCCAGTTCCTTAAGCCACTCCTCATAGGGCTTGTTCTCCAGACCCTTGATCATTTTAGTCGCCCTCCTCTGGACACATTCCAGCTTGTCAATATCTCTCTTGAATCGTGGTGCCCAGAATTGGACACAATATTCCAGGTGTGGTCTAACCAGAGCAGAGTAGAGGGGTAGCATTACTTCCCTAGATCTAGACACTATGCTCCTATTGATGCAGGCCAAAATCCCATTGGCTTTTTTTGCTGCCACATCACATTGTTGGCTCATGTTTAACTTGTTGTCCACAAGGACTCCAAGATCTTTTTCACACGTACTGCTCTCGGGCCAGGCATTGTCCCCCATTCTGTATCTTTGCATTTTGTTTTTTCTGCCTAAGTTGAACTTCATTTTGTTAGTTTTGGCCCATCTCTCTAATCTGTCAAGACTGTTTTGAATTCTGCTCCTGTCCTCTGGAGTATTGGCTATCCCTCCCAATTTGGTGTCGCATAAGTGGTACCTAAATTTCCTACTTGACAGGTGCAACTGTCTTTCGGGCTGCAAAGGTCGACAGCAAGCTATACAAATTGGTCGGAAGCTCACTTCGACCCGGGCTGGCTTCGAACTCATGACCTTTTGGTCAGTAGTGATCTTAATGCAGATGACTCCTAGCCAGCTGCGCCACAGTCCTGGTACTGGTATCTTTGCCCTCCCCTTTTCTTCAGATGCTTAAATTGAATTTGTAAATGATCAGCCACAAGTTTTCAGTCACAGCCAAGTACATCTTTGACACCGTGCCTGTACAGCAGGGATGGACAAGCTCTGACATCCAATTTTTGGGACATTGTGGACCCTCCATATGTACTCCACTTTTGATTTTGTAAAATATTTTCACAGAGGATGGCAGTCTGGGGCAAAACAAGGCACAGGTCTTAGTCTGAAATGGGAATCTCTGCTCCTCAGAGAATACTGTATAAAGAAGGCCATGTTCCTCCAACCACTTTTAAGTAGATTTCTTTTAAAAACCCACAAAGACACCAACAAAAGAGATGGGATTAGTAGAACCATTTAAATCTGTCTCTTCAAGAGACTGGTCCTACATATATAAAACTGATGTTAATAAACTGCTGTTCTTTTTTTTCCCTCTAGGAAACAAGTTCCAACGTCTAAAGTGTCCCATAACAATCTAATGCTATCTAAGGAATGAGAACAGATTGGTAAATCGCAATTTTACCCCATTTTTCCATTATACATTGCCCACCTCAGAAGATGGCACAACTGTAACATCAGTGAATGACAACACTAAATAAAATGATAGCCAAAAAGGGATCAGAGAAGAGCACAACATCCACCTTTCTTTTCTTTGCTATCATGGATGGCACAGTTGTCAGCAACCACAACTATGTGGTGAATAAACGCTATCCTGTTAATACCGTCTTGGTCTATTTGAAATTACAGATAAATGATTTCTCAATTATTTGTCTGAAATATGACACTTCCTAGGATGACGTTCCCTATTAGACAAGCATCTACAGAGTGAGACAATGAGTTTGGGAGCCCAAATAATGGCAAATGTTATTTTACTAACAACCAATTAATGAAATGTTATTTTACTCTTTGTTTCTGTACAATCAGACTGTACAGAAACAGAGAGTAACAAGTATATATGTTTGCACAACTAACAAAAGACGAAAGCTTAAAGTAAAACACATTGAAATACTAAACGCAACATCTATTACACTAAGTTAAATAAACAGAAGTGAAATGTTGCTTCCAATTAGTATACTAACTCTGTCGTCTCGTTTTTAAAAAAATAATTCTTAGAAAAAATAATAATTCTAATAATAACTCTGGTAAGATTTAAATAAAAGAGATTTAGACTTATTTTGTATTGTTATGGGTAATACAGTCTATATAATTATAATTACTATAATTATTATTACTTTTTATTACTTATTTATTACTATCCTTCTGTTCTCCCTGATTGGGACTCAGAGTAAACAAAAAACATTACATCCATAAAAATAAAAGAGTAGATAGAAAAAAAGAAAATTCCTTGACTTTGGTAGAAGAGTCCCTAATGGCGACTCTCATGCCTCTGCATAAGGCACCTGAGTTCCTTTCGGGGTGAGAAGGGCAGCATATAAATGTTGTAAATAAATAAATAAATAAATTGACTTTAAATATGGTATTATTTTAACTCTGTTTTTATTGATGTTGTGAAATATATTTTATTGGTCTTTTATTGTGATTTGTTTATTTTTACTATTGAATGTTTTATACTATTTATTTGTATTGTTTAATTTATTGTTTATTTTTCTGACATTGAATGTTTGCCTTTTATGTTGTAGGCTGCCCTGAGTCCCCATGAGGAGATGGGACGGGATATCAATAAAGTTTGATTGATTGATAATTTCCTCTTATTTTATTCCTTTATTTCCTTCTGAGGTTTTGTTCCTCATATGCCAACATTAACCTGCCTGGCCTTAACTTCAAGCAGCAACATCTCTTGGACCAACAAAACAGGCAATTGCATCAGGAAGCAATTTTTTTTCACAACCCCCAGACTTTCCTCTTTCTCAAAGGGCAGCACAGCCCAGTACTCCCTAAATAACTGCATACACCCATGTATAAGTCTGGAATTTTTAGACAAAATAGACACCTCCAAGGTCATGTGGCCAGCATGACTACATGGAGTGCCGTTACCTTCCCACTGGAGCAGTATTTATTTATTTATTATGGTCGCTTATACCCCGCCCTTCTCACCCTGAGGGGGACTCAGGGCGGCTTACACAACAAGGCACAATTCGATGCCCGCATTACATGACAACAAAAACATAACATCAATAACAATAGCAATTATAGCAATGATAACAATTAACATAAGCAGTCATTATTATCGGCAAAACATCCAAAAAACCCATAAAAGCAAATTAAAACAATTAAACAATAAAAGCAATACAAACCTCATTGCTGGACAGCGTTTAACAGACTCATAGTTAGGTTCTACTTTCCGCACATTGTCAGTCCTATCCATCTGGATTCCATATCTAATTGTCAGGATGCCCAAAGGCCTGGTCCCATAGCCAAGGCAAGGAGGGATGTTGATGTCCTGATTTCCCCCGGGAGTGAGTTCCACAGGTGGGGGGCCACCACTGAGAAGCAGTACCTATTGATCTACTCACATTTGCATGTTTTCTAACTGTTAGGTTGGCAGAAGCTGGGGCTAACAGTGGAAGCTCATGCTGCTCCCCGCATTCGAACCTGCGACCTTTGGGTCAGCAAGTTTAGCAGCTCAGTGGTTTAACTCACTGTGCCACCAGGCATCCATGCTCAAGCCAAATTATCTTGTAATTCTGGCATAATAAAGTCACCAACCTCAGGGTCATTTATTCAAAGTAGGATTTCTTTTTATACACTTTATGTAATAGATTTCCCTCCCCATCTTTCAGGAAGCAGCATTTTATTTTCTAAGAAATTCAGTCCTCAGAATACAAAGAAGTTAATTTCAAGGTGTTATCGCACTCCAGGGCTTAAAGAAGAAGTAGCTGCCTTTACTTAATCTACTTTATGAGTGGGAATTCAGAAGAATTCCCAGACTACACAAAGAATACAGTTTTGTTGGTTTAGTATAATTTGTTGGTGTGTTTCCTAATGCTACAGTGCTACCTCTTCTCCCCAGGCTCTTTTGGTTTCCCATTTATCTCATCTTCTTTAGGTAAAGTTCAGATTTGATGTATTTGACCATATTTTTTCTTTATAGACTTCTTACAAAATACAGCATATTGAATAGACCGGAAAACACATTCACAGCAGGTTATAGATTCTTAGCAACAACCATTTCTCTCCCCTTTGTTGTTCAAAGTTCGATGGTTTTATGACGAGATCTATTGAATGTGTTCCTTACAAATATTTCAGGTGGTATTTAAAGTGCAACATGTGTAAATCATTGTCCATCCCAATCTCCTTAATCATGTTCAGCCACTTTAACATTCATGTAATTTGAACTCTGAGTTATTTCCTTTGAGGACTCCATCATATTTCAAAAAAGCTTTGCAATATTATGTGCCATCATCTGTCTGCATAATAGCCACTTTCCAGAATTCTCTGCCTTTGTCGTTTTCTGGGCTCCTTTGCTAAGAAAGTGTTGAAGAAAGAAGACGTGGAACAGATTTGTGGGTGGGGTAGAGGCAATGCATCAGCATCTGGATTCAGAACAGAAAGGGGAAGCATTGTTTTTCCCTCAATTCAATCTTTAATGGAAGGGAAGAAATTCCTTTATAGGCTGAGTTCCGGGATGAAATTCCACTCTGCCTACATTTTATTTGTTTTCAGAATCTGAATCTGAGAATAAACCTTTTAATGATGTTTCCCACAACAATGAGGAGCAATGGTACCTTAGATGCCTAGGGACATTGTGGAAAATATAAAGTTTCAATTAATTTATCATCCTTAGTGCTGCTATCAGACAGAACCATAGCTGGAGAGGAATGGGTAGCTATTATTATTATTATTATTATTATTATTATTATTATTATTATTATTTTGTATCAAAAGCATTGCATAAATTAGTATAAAACTGATAAAAATAGAAGGAGCACAGGCAGCTAAATATCTTTTGACCAAAAACGGGCAACAGAAATGGCACTGTCTGTAGCCTCCAACAATTCTTCCTCTGTACATGAGGCAGGACATAGTAGACAAGCATAAAGATGATGAGTTGTCTGTTCTGCTCCACAGTCACACAAGGTATGGGGACATGGAAAGAGCCTCCTCGAAGACTGAGTAAATAGTCGGGCATCCCCCGGGCAACGTTGCTTGTAAACGGCTAATCTTTCCAAACCCAAAAGCATTGCTTTTAAACATTTGGTAGCAGGCTGACACCAGTGTTTTGTTTGTTTATAATACGGTGCATGTAGTAGCTAGAAATCCTGATTAAGGAGCAAGGCAGAAGTGTCTTATGATTTCATCAGACAGGATAAAAATCGGTGGCATATGTCGATTTCTCTTCAGTTTTGCAACAGAGCCCACCAGCTCCCATCCCACGATGTACATCAACATCTGGCGGGACCTCGCCTCAAAAGGGAGGAGGAACCAGCATATGCCACTGTGGTAGCAACACAGGAGGCTTCCCGTGTTGCATTGGGTTCAATGCTCCCCCCCCCCCCGTGGGGTGGGGCCTGCGGTCAGGCGATGCAAGGTGCTGGGCAATGGTTTCCCCATGCCCCACATCAGGCACTGCCGGATTCACTACGATCCGTGGTGATTGAGGTGGCACATATTGTATGAACACCATTTCAAGGTAGGAAAGTTACCCAGGGTCCTAATTTAATCTTGCTCCATTCTAGCAGAGAGAAGAGAGGACTGATGGGAAGAAGAGGTTGAGAAATATCCCTCCCCAGGTGTTTTGCCCCACAACTCCCAGAAACCCAGCCATTTACCAGCTGTTAGGATTTCTGGGAGTTTAATGCCAAAATATCTGGGACCCCACAGGTTGAGAACCACTGCGTTAGAGTATAAATTTACATTGCAGAGGTTGTTGGTTTAAGTATATTTACAACCTCTTCACACAGGCCACCGGAATCACCACAGTTAATCCATGGAGCCCCACTAGAAGTCCCTTTGTATGGTGAGATGGGAGCCAGCAGGCTCTGTGGGTCAGCTAGGACTATAACGGCATATGCTACCAAAGTAAATACCATCTGATGAGATTGATAGGACTTTATCGCATAGTTGGAACCAGGACAGTAGCAGAAATGTCACCCTTGATGACAGTCCCTATCGCACAACATCTTGTGATACCTGTTGCTCATCTGACACTTCCCATAACAAAGCCTTCAGGGGCTGTTAATGAGCAAAGCTATGGTCCCAGGACTTACTCCATGTGATGAGGTTCCTGGACTTTTTGTGGGCACTATCCACTCTTCTCCCTGACAAATTTCATTTTTCACAACAAGTGCTTTGCAATTGTGAAGTCCCTTAAAAAGAAAAAGCAAAGAAGGGAAACGGCACAGCAGGAAGGCAGAGTTATGTAATTGACTGGGAAGTGAAGTTTGCACTGCTGAGGCGTTGCAATCAGACCAGAGGTTGTGCGATGTTGGCTATCATCATAATGGGGAAAAAAACACACTTCCTGTGTCCAAATCCTGGTCTCTCAGAATCCTAATCCAACACTCAAGACATGATGCCGTGTAAGGATAATACGATCCCAAAGCCACATGCTAAATATACCCCTAGTGTCAAAAGGAAGGCCCTTCAATCCTCTGTAGAAGCTTGGGGGGGGGGGGGGGTCCAAGAGAAGTGTCCATCCATTCTATGATTTTATGATCCAAACCTTATGACATGTTAAAGGTTTACTAGGGTATTTTATTTTAGCTTTGTATTAAATATTTCTGAGATTCAGAATTTAGGTTCATTGCTCTTGGGTATTCCAGAAAGAAAAGGTAATAGTGTTTGCCATCCAGTTTTATATTGATGACACTATTAAAATGACACATTCGGAATACATAATCTTATTCTGAAAGGGCACAATTACATTCTATTACACTACCATAAACTTCAAATTACTTAATGTGTTTCACCAGATATGAAACCTAGTTTCCATTTCACAACACACAGTGTTTTCCTTTTCTTAACACTGTGGCTGCTGTGAAATTTGTTGACTTGAAGATCCTTCATTCTACAAAGTGAAGGTAGATGGATGCTTCTTGGCAGGGGGTTGGACTGGATGGCCCATGAGGTCTCTTCCAACTCTTTGATTCTATGATTCTATGATTCTGCCAGGTGCAGTGCCAGATTTATATAGAAACTAACAATTTCATCATACCTCCAGTGGCTGGTGGCAGCGGCGCTCCACTTTGCCATGGGGTGTGGGGAATCCAGCACCCCATGTCCCACATTGCTCAGATCCAAGGGAGGGCGATCACATGGGGAGAAGTGTGAGGGAGCGGGGTGCGTACGGCTTCCCCCCATAGACTGTATAGCAACATGGGAGCCATGCAAGAATCCACAGCTACAGTATTCTCAAGAGATGGCCATTCACATCACATCTGGAGCTTCATCTGAGAAGCCTGAGGTCGGAGCCAGGCTTTTCTGGTACATTTAAGGCGGAAATTGGGGGCTGAGAGGGGAGGATGGCAGTGCCATCCCAGTTCTTCAGGGTCTTAGAGCCTGAATAACTAAGATGACAATGGGTATTGGGCCTTGGGATTACAGAAGGTGATCCTGAGAGTCAATCCCCACAGACCAAACACCTGAAAAGATCCAGACCTTATTGAAATTTCTAGATCTTTTCTAGTGTTTTTTTTAATCCGGAGTAAACCTGGAAATCCAGATTAGCCTAAAGTGTCATTGGTGTCATTTGGATGCCTCAGGATAATCCAGAACCCATCACAGGTTTTGTGCCTATCTGGAAGAGTCTTATGGCAACTTTAAGGTGAAATAAACCTATAACAGAGTTTTCTCGGAATGAGAGTGTGTGACTCATCCAAAGCCACTCAATGGGTTTCCATGGCAAGCAGGATACTGACCCTGGTCCATTGTTCAAACTAATATACTACACCACACTGACTTAACTCCACAAAATAAAGCAATCAATAACCTTAGCATGAACCTCACATAATCTCCATAGCTCTGTTCAGAAGATAGTTGGGAATGCCAGTGCTCTTCACATAGGTTGCTAGTAAATTGGCTCCACTTGCTTTGTTAAATAATTGAATCTTATTTAATTATAGATTAAATACATCTACAAACGCTTCATTAATAAATAAAGTACATTTGTATAAGCTATTTTGAACTGATGCTGTACGTTTTTTTCACTTTGCTGAAATATTAGATGGTGGGCATACATCTCTATTAAGTCTGGCAATTTTATATAATGCTTTGAAAGTTCAAACACATTGCAAAAGAAGGGAGGAGAGATCAAACTCTTGCTCATCTCATTATTTAGTATTGGTATTTTTTCCGCAAGGGTTGAAACCTTCTCCAGTCTTGGTAGACCTCTCCCGCCCCGGCTAGCTTCCTGACACAGTAGCTGTGGATCAAACTACACACTATATATTTAAATGCATCCTAACATCCAATGTGTAGGAATTAAAAAATACAAAATGCAGCAATGGGAAGAAGGTGTTTGATAATTTATGAGAACAGAGTTGGCAAGCAGGGGATATTTAACAGATCTCTCTTCTGATATATTTATCAGGAAACTCCCTCCTTCAAAGCTGGTATACTCTCCAACTGTCCTGATTTGGCAGGGACAGGCACTGACCCACTCTACCAGTCCCCCTCTGGCTTGTTTGATCAGTCAGGAAGGCAAGGAACTAGAATACATGTGCAAAGGCCCTCCTGGCCACTGCCGATACCTGGGCCTCACCTCTCTGTCCACATCCTTAGGCTTGAAAGGGTTATCCATCAACATTGGACAAAGAGGAGCCAAAGTTAAATCCATTGGAACTGTATCAACAACAGCATCCAAGTTGGAACTGTTCTGAGTGACTTTATCTGCAAAATGCGGTGCAAATTCTTCACAGTGGGCTGCTGAATGGTCAAAGATTTCTCTTTGCGGACAGTATGTAATAGCTCTCTGACCACTCAAAACAACTTAGCTGGATGGTTCCTTGCAGATGCAATGTTGGCAGCAATGAACAATTTCTCTGTTGCCCTCATTATCACAGAGTAGGTTTTCAAATACACTCTAGCCTGAGTTCGGTCAGATTCACTTCAAGTTCTCCATCAATATTGCCCTATTATATTCCAAAATACATATAGAGTGATATTGTAAGACTGACAGCAAATTCTAACTTGTAGTGGGTTTCGACTGTAGAGGAACAGGGAAAGAAAGCACATCAAGGGAATAAATATGTATAGATCAGTTTGTTGGTTTGGTTTGCCAGGGAAGAAAAAAGAGTACCCAGCAATATACTATGGTAAAGAACTTTGGGGGGTAGGGTGGGGGGTGGGGGGTCAGCATACTTAAACCCAAGATGAAGTCTTTTAAGGCTAAATTAATAACTTTTACATGTATAACATGATATAAATCAATGAAAAATTCCTTATGCCATATCCTATACATGGGATGCTGAGAATTCAGATACTTATGGTTTGATGAAATCCTAAACATGTTTAAGCAGTCCTTAAAGCAGCATAACCAGAGTTACACCAGCACATGCCACCTATAGCAATGCTACTCAAAATGGTGATTCTTGGACCAGTGCTACTCCATGAGCCATTGGTCTCCAGCAAATTTCCAGGGGAAAAGAGAAATAATTGCAGTCAATGAACACAAATATGATGCTAGTAACTTGCATATGTGGGGGTTGCCTGCTATCCTTCCATGTCAGATATCTGAGGAAGCACTGGCCTACAGGATATCAGCACCTCAAGATAAGGATATTGCTCAGGGCTAAACCCCAGTACGTTGAGTTATATTTTTCAATTATTTCAGTAATCACTAAAACTGTGGGTCCAGAGTCCAACATGCTATGCTACACTAAAAGTCAAATCAGTACACAAACCAGGTTGAAGGCAAAAGAAAAGAGGTTTATTTTTTCAGACCAGAAAGGATGTCAGAATAGAGTCTGTGCTCTCAAATATCCAATATATCACACTGGGAAATACAGAGTATACTTATTCTTTTTAACAGCCAATTGGAGTACCTGCGCCAAGCCCTGATTGGCTAAGAAATGGCACAGCTAGGATCTGGGCTCCTGTTGGCTGAGGATTCCTTCTCATGTCATTGCTGGTTGATGTGTAGTTCCCCTGTAGCAGGAAAAAATAAACAGCTGTCATTTATTGGTTCAAAGTCTTGGGATGAGAACTCTAAGAAAGTGGTGTGATGTGCAAATGAGTTCCTGGTTGACTAAACAATTCAGTTTAGATGCACACAAAGGAGGGGGGTTGATAAAGAGACTGAGTAATAATGAGTTTATTTCAGGACAATGGATGCAGCCTCTCTCACAACTTGTGTGCCAATCCTCATCAGGGGATATAAATTAAAGCCAGAAAAAACTTCTCAGTGACATAAGGAAATATATCAATGAAATGGGAATTTATCAGTGGGAAACATTTCAATCAACTGATCTCATGTATGGGAGGTGCTTTTGAGTGCACCTGAAGTGCCCATTCCTTTCTCCCCATTTCCTATTGTGATGAGACTATGTAAATTGGGTGCACATCTAAGTGAAGACGAACAGACATTCTAGGCTACAGCTTTGGGAAGAAAGGGAGGAGAGGAGGCACAGGCTGTTTGGCTCCCTTCAGGGTTGCAGAACCTAGAAAGGCAATCCACTGACATTGTGGGATTGTGGAACAAATATTAGATATACATTTATGAATGAACCACCATAATTTATGAATGAGTACCAGGGATCACATGGAGCCCCCGGTGGATGGAGCCCCCGGTGGCGCAGTGGGTTAAAGCACTGAGCTGCTGAGCTTGTTGATCGAAAGGTTGCAGGTTCGATTCCGGGGAGCAGCGTGAGCTTCCGCTGTCAGCCCTAGCTTCTGCCAACCTAGCAGTTCAAAAACATGCAAATGTGAGTAGATCAATAGGTACCGCTCCGGCGGGAAGGTAACAGCGCTCCATGCAGTCATGCCGGCCACATGACCTTGGGGGTGTCTACGGACAATGCTGGCTCTTCGGCTTAGAAATGGAGATGAGCACCACACCCCAGAGTCAGACATGACTGGACTTAATGTCAGGGGACTACCTACCTACCAGGGATCAAAACAGACTTTGCAGGTTCCTGAATGGGGAAAACTTATGAATGAGCTTGGCTTGTTCCTGATCATATCATGGAGATTGGGGTGCTTAGCCATTTCTTTCTAAAATAATTTCCCCAGGCAATTCTGATTAGTAAAATGGATTGTGTAGATTTCCTCTTGTGTGTAACCAGTCTGCTGTGGCTTTGCTAGTTCATGGAGATTCATTTTATATAATTCACTGGGGGAGGTGTACGATTTCCTGATAACCATCTGGTGGCTCAGATTGTTACTAGTTACTATAAAATTCTGATTTTCTCTGAAATACAGCCTATGATAACTAATATTCCTTGGTGGTCCCACCTCCTTGTCAACCAGGCCTGACCTGCAACTCCCATCAAACCACATGAATGGCTATGCTAGTTAAGACTGATGGTAGTTTCATCCAATAGCATCTGGAGAGTTGTAGTTGTACATTCAATACTCTTATCACTCTAAAATATTAAGTACACTTTGTCATGATAACGTTTCACATGGTAAAGATGGCAAACAATGAACTTGTGTGCCATATGGAAAATCTTTACTAGTAGATTTAATTAGACTGATTTTCTCCAATGATCTCATAGCACATCTGTTCCTTTGGTGTGGGTAGGCATGGAGGGGCTTATGTGCTGATGCTATTTTACTTACAATTACCTTTTTGACACAGAGCACTTTTTCAAACACAGAAATGTTGTTTAAATGTTTCTCAGTGACAGAAAGCAGCATTACTCTCTAATGCATCATCATAATAAAAGAGTACAAAACAAAGCAATCAGTTTGTTTTGTATACCTTGTGTCAGCCTGTGCAATACAGTGACAAAAGACTCTAGCAGTTTGGTGGGGGGGCCGGGGTGGAAATACTTTGGAGCTCTTTTATATATGCCCATCCATTTCCCCCTTAATACGAAGAATAATCTTGCTGATAATAGAGAGGCGGTGAACATCGAACCATTAAATTGACAGTGTGATTTATCCCACTTCACACTGCTTTTATAAGCAGAACATATCAGCTTTGCGAGCCTTTCTTCCGCTTCAAAGAATGGTAAGGAATATACCTCTTACCATTACTTATATTGATAAAACACAGCTTACCATCTCTCATTCGCCTCACCCTGATTCTCTTATCACAGCTGAAGTGCAATCGGGATTTGGATGTCTCAGAAAATGATGGCAGCATTTCCAGATGCCAAAACATAAAACGTCCCTGGTCACATGGAAGTGGCAGTCTCATTTTTAACTTTGAAATGAGACTTCAATTGAGAACATTCACTATTTCATTCACATTGCTTAGATTATTGTGGAAAGTGGGATCAGGAATATTCCTTCATAAAATATTTAAACCTCAAACAAATTATATCCGAACGTATCTCCTTCTACGTCCCACCTCGGAGTTTAAGATCTTCGGGGGAGGCCCTGCTCTCAGCCCCACCTCTATCACAAGTAAGGCTGGTGGGGACGAGGGACAGGGCCTTCTCGGTGGTGGCCCCTCGCCTGTGGAATTCACTCCCCGGGGAAATTAGGTCATCAACATCCCTCCTCTCCTTCAGAAGGAAGCTGAAAACATGGATATGGGACCAGGCCTTTGGGTAGTCTGGCAGACTGACAAGGTAATGACGACCAGAAATTGGAATGGACTATGGTAATGCTGAATGGACTAATGGATATTAGAACTCGGTGAACGTTGGCCACTAGATTGGCTTTTAATTGTTATTGTTTTAATTTGATTGTTTTTAACTATTGTGGTTATTGCTGTTATGTAATTTATCTGTTGAATTGTTGGCATCGAATTGTGCCGTTTGTAAGCCGCCCTGAGTCCCCCCTAGGGGGTTGAGAAGGGTGGGGTAGAAGTGCCCGAAATAAATAAATAATAAATAAATATTGCGTTATCTGAGCCAGCATGGTGTAGGGATTTGAGCATTGGACGATGACTCTGAAGATCAGGATTTGAATTCCCCACTTGGCCATGAAACCTACTTGGTGATCTTGAACAGGTGACACTCTCTCAGCCTCAGAGGAAAGCAGTGACAAACTTCATCTAAACAAATCTTGCAAAGAAATCCCTGTGGCAGTTCTACCTTTGAGTCACCATAGGTCAGAAACAATTTGAAGGCACACGACAACATAACAGCAATATCTCCATCCCATCTTTCCTTCAATAAGTTATGTATCTGGCTGTCTTCTGATTATACCATCAAAACAATATTGTATGCTAGATCAGGTTATGAAATAGAGAGAGAAATAGGATGAGGAAGAAAGGGCACTTATTTACTTAAGGTAAAGGTAAAGGTTTTCCCCTGACATTAAGTCGAGTTGTCTCCAACTCTGGGTCTTTCTAAGACAAAGAGCCGGTGTTGTCCGTAGACATCTCCAAGGTCATGTGGCCAGCATGACTGCATGGAGCGCCCTTACTTACTTACTTACTTACTTACTAAGGCTACCTTGTAAGTTTCTTTGCTGAGTAGAGTCTTGAGCTTGGATCTTCTCAAGTCCTCAGACTAATATTCCTTTAGCCACTAAACCTTACTGGCTCTCCATGGATTCTGACAAAATCACGCCCCTGTTCTTGGATTGTAACTCACAGCCACCCTCATCAGAAGAGCCAATGGCAAGGAAAGATGGAAATTGCAATCCCACAGCATCTAAAGGGCAATGTATTTCTCACTTGTACTTTGTTCATTAGCTACCCTGCATGGTCACTCAGACCCCTTCCACACAGCTGAATAAAATCCCACATTATCTGCTTTGAACTGAAATATATGGCAGTGTAGACTCAGATAACTGAGTTCAAAGCAGATATTGTGGGATTTTCTGGCTTGATATTCTGAGTTGTGTGGATGTGTGGAAGGGTCCTCAGTGTCTTTTTGCTCTGTGTCATAATTTTGGGTGGGGTATGTCTGATAATTCCCTGTAGTAACCTATGGATGTGAGTGCTGGACCTTAGGGAAGGCTGAGCGAAGGAAGATCGATACTTTTGAGCTGTGGTGTTGGAGGAAAGTTCTGAGAGTGCCTTGGACTGCAAGAAGATCCAACCAGTCCATCCTCCAGGAAATAAAGCCCGACTGCTCATTGGAGGGAAGGATACTAGAGACAAAGTTGAAGTACTTTGGCCACATCATGAGGAGACAGCAAAGCCTGGAGAAGACAATTATGCTGGAGAAAGTGGAAGGCAAAAGGAAGAGGGGCCGACCAAGGGCAAGATGGATGGATGGCATCCTTGAAGTGACTGGACTGACCTTGAAGGAGCTGGGGGTGGTGACGGCCAACAGGGAGCTCTGGCGTGGGCTGGTCCATGAGGTCACGAAGAGTCGGAGATGACTGAACGAATGAACAACAACAACAACATGTCTGATAATGATGTTGAGAGGACAAGGAAATGATTTAGTCCTTCCTGCATGCCATTTTAAACATTCACAGCTTTACTTTGCTCCTGCATGGTGTTTTTATGATTGGCCATAATGTTAGCATTCTGTGTTATGTGTTTCTGCTGGGAGGCTGAAGAAACTCTTGACCTTCCCTGGAACTTCCTTTGGTATGAACTAAAGAGCACAGGAGGCACAACTGAGGATGATTATATACATGGCTGCACTTCCAGATTATTATGCATAGATGGTCCTTGTTTGTATTTCTAAACCTGTTTACAAAATGCACTTGTTTAGGTTCATGTTGGAGAACTTTGCCATGTTTGCCCTCCAGTTTGCCTCTGGCTAGTTTTTACTCCATAAGCAAAAAGGCAGTTCTGAAAAAAATGTGGCTATTTGGGAGATTGGGTTAATGATAAGGTGAATAAAAAAGATCCTCCCTCAGCCCCAAAGTAAATTGAAATAGACAGCTTGAGTCTTGGGTCTTGATAGCCTTTGAACAAGAGAAACAGGGACTCCTATTTTTCTTGTAAAAGAACAGATAAGGATTTGATAACAGGTTTTGACATAAATGCATTAACATGTATGAGCTTCTTCATTTTTACAGTGGAAAGAACTTCAGATTTAAAACATTTGAATGTTGGAGAAAGCAAAACTGACATATTCCCTTACCCAGGTGAAGGACTCAAGTCCTGAACCCACAAAAATCCAGGTTTGGCTCCCTGTGTATTTAATTCACAGTATTGCTGAATCCTGGCAACTCTTTTTATTTTCCTTGAGACAATCCTCGCAATATAATAACAGGAAATTATGGCATGATTTTCTCCATGCCGTTGTTGAATTTACCAAAATGAAAAGAATTTAAGGTCTCAAAAAGCAACAGTAGTAAAGAGTAAAGGTTTTCCCCTGACATTAAGTCCAGTCGTGTCTGACTCTGGGGGTTGGTGCTCATCTCCATTTCTAAGCCAAAGAGCTGGTGTTGTCCATAGACACCTCCAAGGTCTTGTGGCCAGCATGACTGCATGGAGCGCTGCTACCTTCCCGCCGGAGTAGTACCTATTAATCTACTCACATTTGTATGTTTTCGAACAGCTAGGTTGGCAGAATCTGGGGCTGACAGCGGAAGCTCACACAATTCCCCGGATTCGAAGCTGCGACCTTTCAGTCAACAAGTTTAGCAGCTCAGCGGTTTAACCCACTGTGCCACCAGGGCCAATACAATAAAAAACATCTCTCTACAGTATGTTTTGCTTTCAAAATAGCACAAAATGTATTTTAAATGTTAATGTACTCACAGCTGTCAATTCAAAGTATAACCATAAATATTCACTATTACATGTACTCATTGAAATGAGAAAGGCTCTTTTTGCATAGGTGCTTTAAAGTATTTCTTTAAAATAAAATTCCTCTGTTGAAGTACTGCAAGTTTTTGGATTTCCAAAATTTCAAAGATTTTTCCTTTTTTTTAAAAAAAAAAAGAATGACTACATGTGATGGTTCTGAATGTGGGCAGCAACATGGCAAGCTCTGGGATACATGCATGAGTGATGGAAAGCCTATAAATGAAACTAGACGATTTGGGATCTAAAAGTACAATTTGCTTTGCTTGCAAGACGACCCACATGTCACTCCCCCTTCCCATAACTCATGTGATGAGGTCCTAAGTAAACATGGACTTGGAAGTCAGCATGACAGAGGCATTTTCCTAGGGTCTACTGCCATGTCTTAGTTATTGAGACTTAGGAGGAATGTCTTACTCTCTTGTAAAGCTAGTCTGAATGATAATAGGGAGGGAGGGAGAAAGAAAGAAAGAAAGAAAGAAAGAGTGCTGAGATTGTAAGTGAAGAGATGAAGTTATGAAATGCAAGTAACCTCCATTTTACGATTTCGTAGAACTATTTATTGTATAATCAATGAGGAATTTACATCTAATTTGAGTTCAACATTTTCCCCTTCCAAAATACTTCCCGGGTCCCTGAATCTCATCTATAGGAAAGAGCCACACTAGTTTAACAGACAGTGGTTCTTTACTCCTACCCCGCACATTCCACACCACTTGCTTGACTACCATCAGATCCTCTGAAGATGCCAGCCACAGATGCAGGTGAAATATCAGGAGAAAATGCTGCTAGAACACGGCCATACAGCCCGGAAACCACACAACACTCCAATAATTGTACTGCTAAGTGTTATAATGTCAAACAATCTGGGGCCTTTTAAGTAGAAGTGTATTAAAATATATTATTTTGTTTGGACCCCACTCTTGAGGGTTTGATCTTCTCTTCAAGAGTAGTCCCCAAAAGAGACAATTTAGTCCTCAAAATACATCTCTAACATCAGTCTTCTCAAAACCTTTTCATTTTTCTGGCATCTTGTGTGCAGTTCTGCTCTTTCCTCTCACATTTTCAAGCTTGTATTTGCATTTTGTTCTGAGGAATATGAAGTGCAAATACCAAGGAACTTTGGGTCTGGCATTTGAAACCAAGATCTGAATTGAGCAGAAGGCCAACACAATATAGTCTTTTGAGTGCTGGCCTCTCTTGGCCTCAAAAAACAGCAATGGCAACCCCTCTCTGAACAAATCTTGCCAAGAAAACAGGAATTGGGCCATTATATGGTCATCGTGAGTTGAAACTAACTTGAAAGCTCAACAATGCCTTTACAAAAAAGCTTGTCAGTCAATTCCATTGTGTGTGTGTGTGTGTGTGTGTGTGTGTGCGTGCGTGCGTTCATGTATGTATGTATGTATCTATGTATCTATCTATACATACATACAGTGTCAGGAGTGACTTGAGAAACTGCAAGTTGCTTCTGGCGTGAGAGAATTGGCCGTCTGCAAGTACATTGCCCAGGGGATACCCAGATGTTTTGAAGTTTTATTATCCTTGTGGAAGACTTCTCTAATATCCCCGCATGGGGAGCTGGAGCTGACATAAAGAGCTCATCCACTCTGTCCGTAGATTCAAACCTCTGACCTATTGGTCTTCAGTCCTGCTGGCCCCAGGGTTTAATCCATTGCACTACTGGGGGTTCCATTGAATATTTATTTATTTATTTTATTTATTTAGTACACTTGTATACCGCTAATATCTCAGCCTGTGCGGCGACTCATTGCGGTTTACAACATATTTAAAAATACAATATTCACTTTAAAAATATAAAATAAAATATAAAAATACATACATATACATACATAGTATTGGGCCACCAATACAGACCGGAACATCTCATAGTTAAAGTCGTAATCCAATTCGTTATCCTTGATTGCTAGTCCATGATCAAAACATCATCACATCGGAATTAGTTGAAAACTTGCTCGAACATCCAAGTTTTCAGTTTTTTCCGAAATGCCATTAGCGAGGTGGCTGATCTTATTTCAGTAGGGAGGGCATTCCAAAGCCGGGGGGCCACCACAGAAAAGGCCCTATCTCTCGTTCCCGCAAGCCGCACTTGTGAAGCAGGCGGGATGGAGAGAAGGGCTTCTCCTGAAGATCTTAGGGTCCTGGTGGGCTGATAGGCCGAGATACGTTCGGATAGGTATGTAGGGCCAGAACCGTTTAGGGCTTTAAAGGTCAAAGCCAGCACTTTGAATTGGGCTCGGTAGCTAATCGGTAGCCAGTGGAGCTGGTACAGCAGAGGAGTTGTATGCTCCCTGCGCCCTGCTCCTGTTAATATCATGGCTGCCGCCCGTTGGACTAATTGGAGCTTCCGGGCCGTCTTCAAAGGCAACCCCATGTAGAGAGCGTTGCAGTAGTCAAGGCGGGATGTAACCAGAGCGTGGACTACCGTGGCCAAGTCAGACTTCCCAAGGTACGAATATAATGAGACCTACTCATGAGCAATTACATATGGCATTGTAGCATTAAATGCTGAAATTGCACACTGCCCATTATTCTGCGTGGTGCTCTGGAAAGGGTTTTCAGAGAGTCCAGGTTGATGTAGGAGGAAAGAAAGGAAGAAGAAGATGTGTGGTAGAAGCTGCCTTTTGCTGTCACAATCGCAAGGTAAAACCCATTTTTGAGTGCTGACTTTTATGACTCTGTTCTGCTGTTACTCTGCCGGTATTATTTTAGATAATCACTGTAAGCTGTGTTCCAAAGGCAACAAGGAGACTATTTATTATCTCCGTTGGTCTTCTTCCAAAAAATTCTCTACCTCCAAAAGAAATTGGACCAGAAGGACTTTTGTGGGAGCTTAATAAAGTCTGCTAACCAAATAATTGAATAGGGTGTCTTCCAGTAATATTCCTGTTAGTGAAACTCCGAGATTTTTTTTTTGTTGTTGTTAAAATGTATGGGGAAAATATTTCCACTATGAAATTCTTCACCCGGAGAAGCTGCGTGAGGCACAATGGCCTCTCTTCACACATTTAAGTGCAACAGAGAGAACGTTCTCTATTAAATTGTCCAGCCCTACCTAGTCGACAAAGCAGGTGCCGTATTTCATTTTAGCTGTGGTTGTACAGAATGCTTCCTATTGGTTGGTTGTCTCCCAGAATATGGCTCAATACTCAATAAAGCTTCCTATACAAGATAGCTAGAAAGCATTTGGGAAGCTGAACAAGTGAAATAGCTTGTATAAAATGTAAGATTAACATCTGATTCTTTGCTACATTATTCATTGATTTTTAAATTATCATTTTCTCCAGGCAGGGAAGGTGTTGTTGCATTCTGATAGCGGGCAACAAGTAGTAGCTAATGTGATATAACGTGTCTGAAAGAGTAAGGGGGAAATCAATTAAAGTGACTACCTGCTGCTTTCACTTTTGATAGCAAAAATCAAATGTGACCTAATATTTCAGGTGTGAAAAGAGAGAACCCAACTGCAAGTGGTCATGTTATCTGTGGAATGCAGCTACTACCTTTTATTTAAAAACTCCTTGAGGTCCTATAGATACAGTTCTCTACCTGTACTGGGAGGCATTTATTGCACAAGCCGTGCCTCAATCAGGGGAAATCCTGCTAATTACAAATAACAATTGGCAAAAAATTGAATATTAGAATTTCAATGAATAATAATGAATCTACACTAGTTTCAAAGGAATATTTAAAATCATGATTCTGGTCCAGATTTAAAATGACCGGTTGTCCATCTTTATTTATTTATTTATTTTATTTAGAACTTTTATATACCAGTCTTCTCACCTCCAACAAGGGACTCAGGCCGGTTTACAACAAGGGGGTTCATACACAATAGTTTAAAAACATCACATCAATAATACACTAATATAAACACATTAAAGTACTATCATATAATTATATAAAGCCAAGTCGTTAGCATAAAAATCACTATCTTTAGAGCTCCTTTCCATGGTTTCAGTCAAGGTTGGCGGTTCGAATCCACGAGAGGGGATGAGCTCCCATCTGTCAGCTCCAGCTTCCCATGCAGGGACATGAGAGAAGCCTCCCACAGGATGGTAACACATCCGGCTGGGATTTATGGGAATTGTAGACCAAAACACCTGGGGACCCTCAAGTTGAGAACCACTGCTCTAGTGTGATGCGGTGTATGTAGGATCCCCATATTCTGCCAATTTGGGATCCTATCCAATTTTTGTCCACAAGTGTCCCATTGGTGATAGGTTCATCCACTGTTGACAAAATATCACCCCCTAAGATAGTAAAATGAAGGGTTGCAAACAGAGGCAGCTCTAGATAATTTTCAATGGTAAGCAAACAGTATTTTGGTGCCCCCCCCCCCCCTCCCAATCACTGATATATATTTTCTGTTCGTCTTGGGAGTTCTGTGTGCCATATTTGGTTCAATTCCATCATTGGTGGAGTTTAGAATGCTCTTTGATTGTAGGTGAAGTATACATCCCAGTAACTACAACTCGCATATGTCAAGGTCTATTTTCCCCCAAGAGTGCCTCAAGAGCAAATGCTTACTTTCCGTAATGGGTTGAGCCGCCCCTGGCTGCAAATATAAGTTGGATCCTGTGTCATTCTACTCAATAGTGGATACATAGTAGTTATCTTAGCAAAGAAAACATAGCATCCACCCCCAATTCTGACTGACTAGACAAGCAGCAAAACATTACTTCAACACTGGTCATGGAAGAAGGCCCCTCCACCACACATGGGGCAGTTTACAGGATCAGAATCATATGTAGAGGACAGCTCTCAGTATTCCAGTTGTTTGGGACTTCAACAGGCGGACAGGCAGGCATGGAGACAGACAGATAGTAGCTAGAACTCCCAGAACCTCTAATAATCTGTCCCAATATTTCTGAATTCTAGAAATGAAAGTGGACCAAAAGTTAAGAATCAATGACTAAACATACTACTCTTTCTTCCAAGACAGTGGATGTGCCACAGAGCTTAGAATCAACATCTGGTGTGTTGCCACTGCTGCCCCCCAGTATTTGCCATCTAAAGCAGATTATTCATTTTGCTCCATAATAGAGTTGGTACTAGTTAAGGAGAGGTTAATGTACGGTATTGTTTGATATGATTGTATATGTGTGTGTTGAGCTTCATTATGTGTAAAATGGATTACACAGAGGTACTCAAAACTGTGACTCCACTGAAGCCTTGTCATGTCATTTCCAAGGGAAGAAAGAGTTGTTGACAGTGCTTTGGAAATTAGGATTAAGCCGCTAGTACTTTAACTGCAAGCCAGTCAAGCGGGCAATGCAATGATGAAATGTGAGAAGACAGTCTTATCTGAGGCTGACTGTATCTCCATGTCATGCAGGCTGCTCAACAGGAATCTTTTAACATGATTGATTATTTTTTTAAATTTCCAAGAGTTGAGTTTTCCCACTTCTTCCTTCACAGCCTTCTATTAGGAAAATTAGGCAATTTTGATATGTTGGTGTGTGCTATTCTTTCACAACCTAGTAGATAACAAAAGAGAGATTGAAACCCCTAATGCCTGCCCCCTCCCCTCCCCCCCCCCCCCCCCACACACACACACACATACACCTTGGTACTATGCAACAGAATATATATTTTATGTATGATTATTTCATACTTGTTGCTATATTAATTTGGTGCCATACTTTCACAACCTAGTAGATAACAAAAGATACCTGCCCCCCCCCCCCCACACACACACACACATACACCTTGGTACTGTGCAACAGAATATATATTTTGTGTATGATTATTTCATACTTGTTCTTATATTAATTTGGTGCCATACTTTCACAACCTGGTAGATAACAAAAGAGAGATTGAAACCCCTAATTCCTGCCCTCCCCCCATACACATGCGGATACACCTTGGTACTGTGCAACAGAACATATATTTTCTGTATGATTATTTCATACTTGTTGTTATATTAATTTGCTGTGTGCCCCTGAAATGTCCCATAACAATATAATACAATTAAAACAGAATTCCTGTATCGTGCCTGTGAGTATTTAATTATTCTTCCATTTGGGGGATCATTCAGATTGGTTACATGACTCATTACGTTCTGTTTTCCAAGTACCTGAGTCCCTCATGACATTGTAACAACATGGGGTGACTGCAATCGAGAGCACACTCAAGCCTATCAACAGCTACTGGTTTACACAGCTAGTCTGCCCTAGCGGATAGCTGTTCTCCAAGGGTCTGGACCTATAAACCCTTGACAAGCAAACTATGAGTTCAACTGCCAAGTGATGACCCATTGAGCAACGGGATTTGGAGTGAACCGGTGAACGTCAAGAGGTAACTATATTGAATTTTTGTACCTCTTACCTCCTTTCTCTCTATCTTGTTTTCATTTTGCCAGATCAGGGCTTTGTAGATCAAAGTTCCAATGGTATCACTGTAAGATATTCTTCTTTCTCCCTCCTCTCATGACAGCAGAAAGAGAAAGTGTTGCTGGCGATTCCATAGAATTCATCTTTTTCCTCCCATATTCTTGTTGAGGGAAAGATGGATATGCAGGAAGAGCTGAATTGTTTATAGAGTTTGCTTCAGAACCTTCCACATCTAATTATGTATGATGAATGAATTAGACTAACCATGTCGGGGAGGAGGATTAGCCTGAAAAATGGTTAGAAATATTAGCAGGAAGTATTTATAGGGAGTACAAAGGCTGGTGAAAAAAACACATAGGAAGAGAATCAACTCATTTGAAATATGGTGCTAGAGAGGAGTTCTACAAATAGTCTGTACAATTAAAATACAAAGGACCTCTTCACACTGGCCACTGCAATTGCCATACACTGTGGTCAATCCAGTGACTGCTGTTGGGGACCTGGGAAACCTGTTGCCCCACACCTCACATCATCTGGCTTACCCACAGGATGATTACACAGGGGGAGGCATCAACTGTCCAGCTTCTCCCCGTTGCTCCAAGGCAACACTGGAAACATCCTGTGTTGCTGTGTAGTGGCATGCTCCACTTCACTGCCTCTTTAACCACGGAGGCCTGCTAGAAGTAGTGTGTTATGTCATGGGAGCTGGTGGGCTCTGTGCTTAAAGAGGCAACGAAGTGGAGCATACCTTTGATTTTTCCCCAGTCTGATGAGGTCATAATGTTGTTGAGTATTTTAGAATGGCTGTGCATTAGGCCCAAGCCATTGTGGGTAGCCTAGTGAGAAAAGAGAAGCCAATATTCCAGAATAAATCTCACCAAGTTGAAGAGAAAACCACCGAGATATTTATTTCATTCCAGCTGGAAAGGATGACGATTGCAGTAATTCTGCCAAACAAATCAACATGCCTGCTAGGCAGGTAAATACAGAATATATAGATTTCAGACTCAAAAGTTTCCATGCCCACTCCCTGAGCCAGCTTCATTGTGATTGGCTGTGACGTTGGCAAGCCAGCAGGATAGCCAATGGTGGCCTGAGCTCTGCTTTGGCCTCTCAGCCAATGGGGTGGGAGGGAGGCGGGCAACAGGAAAACAATGAAGAAATGTCCAGTTGACTGGTTTCAATGACTAATGTTTGCAAAATAGTTCAGTGATGGCGTAAACCTTTGAGCTGGCCAGGCTTTATTGTTTAAGTTCCTTGGAATCATCATCTGTAGTCTGGTCTAAATGGCCAGGTCCTTTGTTTTATCATCCAGAGATATGGGGGTGCGTTGATGAAGTTTGGAACTGATTTTGGCCAGCAAGGCTGACATAATGGAAGAAGCTGTAGTGAAGTCCTAATTCCTCACAGACAGGAAAACACCTTTGGTGTTGGTGGATCAAGATGCCCAGAGGTCTTATCTCCAGATGGACTAGCCTTGTGCCCTCTGAGATCTGGTTGATAAGAACCATTTGTTTTATTGTCCATGCAAATGGGTGTGGTGAAACCTTTTGTTAGGGGATTAGTAGCTCAGGAAGCATGAGGGGAATTCCTGAGCTAGGTGAATTGCTGGATTTTGAAAACAGTGGCTTTTCCTTCATATTTCATAAATATAGACATACATATAATGAGGGAAGGGAACGTACAAGGAAATCATAAGGGATAAACTTATAACTTTTGCCATCTTAGCTACATACTAATGTTGCTCAGACACATTTGTCCTAATGTTCATCTGCGAAATATTAGAAACTATACTATTGGCAAAGCACAGAAGGAAAAGCAGCTGTCAAAGAGAAACAGGCAGGAGTGAGCCAGCTGGCTGACAACACTACTGAAGAGGTAAGACTGACCCAAGACATAAGGTGGAGCAGCAAATGACAATAATCCATCAGACGCACACACACACACACACACACACACACACACATTAAAATCAAGATGCTAAGACCAAAGCCAGACTAAGTATTCTGGCACATGAGGTTGAATTTTTTTTCTCCATCTCTGGCAATAAAAATGTGATTGTAACAAGTTAAAAGATTGACAATTTGGCAATGTTTTGTGACATCCAAAATCCGCTGGCCAAGGTGGCTGCTTCCTTTTTCCTAAAGGTAGGACTGGCCCTGTGGAAAGATGTGAATGCCTTGGCGAGAATAGAGAGACAGGGAGAGCTTTGCAGACATGCTGGTTACAATCAAAGAGAGGGAGCTGCTAAAACCAGAAAGACCAAGCTGTGGTGCCTTTCCTGTACCCAGTTTCCTCTTCTGCTTGCACTAGGAAAGAGGAGTGAATCTGCTTTTCCGATGGCTTTCCCTACTCCTTTTCACATGGCATTAGTCCAAAATGAGAATTAATCTGTCCCCTCCAAGACGGAAATTGTCTGGCAGTGCTTGTTTGCAGTGTTCAAAACGGATCTTGCATGTGAAAGATGTGTGTAGGGAATGCATTGGACGTCTCACATATACACATACCCAACCCTGCAGTGTGCCCTTTCTCATCTGATGTGGGAGCTTGCTGCGACATCTAATCCCCCATCTAATTCTATCATCTATTCACAGAAAGGTCTTGCAGGCACATGACATCAACTCATAAGAAATGCAAATATAAAGAAGGAAATTGAAGTTTTAAACCCAGTTGGCAGGGAGAGTTGGCATTTGCAGTTAAAGGAGGCAAACCCTTATCTGCAACACATCATTTGCATACCACAGAGGGAAAAGTTAGCAACACCAACATGAAAAAACAATGGGGTGAGGGGGTGCGAAACCTTTGGCATTTGAATGCCTTGCTAGGTCAGAATTAAGTGTAAGAGGGGAGCAAGATAATCATATTTCAATCACACCTAGGCAGTCCACAAACACTATTTTCATTGTTCACTAGAGAAACCGAAATGACAGCAAATCAATTAAGAAAATTGGTAAGAATATAAATCACATATTGTCATTTCTTGCCATGAGATTTGTTTGAAATCCTGAATATCGTTATACATGGCAGTTTTACTACCAGGCGTGATTTCAAGAGAGGGAAGGGAGAGAAAAAAGACATCACCCCATTCCTACTTCTCAGAAACATTCCCAACCAAACCACCAATATGAAAAGCAATCCAATAAGAGGGTTCAGAATATCATACAATAGAAGAGGAAAACATGAAACGAAAAAGAAATAGGGGTTGGAGGTATCCTATTCTTCTTTCTGAATCCTCTAACCCTGGAACTCTGAATAATGCTTGGGGCCTCTTCACTTTGAAAAAAGTAAACACAGCAGAAGTACACGAAACTGGTTAAGCAGTAGCATTTCCCTCTTTCATAATAATAAACTCCAGGTTTATCACTGAAACTAAGTGGGTGGGCAATTCAAGAAAATAAATAAATTAAAAACAAAAATACAGAGATAAACAAGAACACAGCTGTACAGTGGGAGTGTTACAATAATAACACATTGCTTTCTCTCCAAAGCATCAATTCCATGTAATTCATGAGACTGTGCTAAAAGAAAAGGTCCCCAAAATTGCAATAATTGGTCATATAGGGAAATGTTGTTCATCTGAGTAAACAATAAAGGGATAATATGTATCTGCAAAATCAGTACTTTCTCCTTCTCTGTTTGATTCTCTGGAATGTTAAATGTTGAGCTGGTACTTCTTCACATAGCATACTATCAGTCTGTGGAATCCGTGGCTATGAAATGTAGAAAGAGATGCCAATTTGAACAGCATTAACAGTGAAGCGGACACAGTGAAAAAAGTTGATAAGAAAAAAAATCAACTAATTGACAATGTCGTGTTGGAGAAGAATTCTATGGATACTCAAGCCATGAGGAGAGGCAGGTAAGAAATAAAATTGTTGTTGTTGTTGGGATTATTAATTGAAACACAACAAGATGAGTCCACAGCAAACAAAACCACTCTACTGGCTGTTGTATTGAATCACACATTGGACACTTCCCAAGTGTCTAGGTCTGTGTGATGTATCGGCGAATAATACAGATCTCAGTAAGGTGGGCTTTTGCAAATGGCAAATTGTAATTTTGTCAGTGCCGATTGTGTTTAAGTGCTGGCCTAGGTCTTTAGGCACTGCACCGAGTGTGCTGATCACCACCGGGACCACCTTGACTGGCTTGTGCCAGAGTCTTTGCAGTTCGATCTTTAAATCCTCATATCATGTCAGCTTTTCCAGTTGTTTCTCTTCAATCCTGCTGTCGCCTGGGATTGCAACATCAACGATTCATACCTTTTTTTAACATGATTGTGAGGTCAGGAGTATTGTGCTCCAAAACTCTGTCAGTCAGAATTCGGAAGTCCCAGAGGAGTTTGACGTGTTCATTTTCTGTAACCTTTTCAGACTTGTGATCCCACCAGTCCTTTGTCGCAGGCAGATTGTATTTGTGGCACAAGTTCCAGTGGATCATCTGAGCAACAGTGTTATGCCTCTGCTTGTAGTCTGTCTGAGCTATCTTCTTGCAGCAGCTGAGGATGTGATCTATTATTTCATCTGCTTCCTTGCAGAGTCTATATTTGGGATCTTTTCATTGACTTTTCAATTCTGGCTTTGATGACATTTGTTCTAATGGCTTGTTCTTGGGCTGCCAGAATCAGACCCTCTGTCTCCTTTTTCAAAGTTCCATTTGTGAGTCACATTCATGTTTTTTCCTTGTCAATTTGGCGCTTATTATTATTATTATTATTATTATTATTATTATTATTATTATACTGTGGAATGCTAAAAAGGTCAATAAATGGACCCTAGAGCAAATAAAATCTGAAATCTACCTAGAAGTCAAGATAACTAAACTGAGACTGCTGTACTTTGGACATATCATGAGAAGACATGATTTGCTAGAAAATGCCAAGAGGAAAATGCCAAAAAGGCAAGAGGCAATTGAGGAAAAAACTCCCTCACAGGTGGATAGATTCAATCAAGGAAGCCACTGGGTCCTGGGTCTACAAGACCTGGGATAGGGTGATGTTGGGTCTCTCATTCATTGGGCCACCATAACTCAAAGTTGACTTGATAGCAGTTCACAACAAAGACACAAGGCATAACTATGGGGAAATGACCACTGAAATTTTCTTTCAGTTTTCAAATTTCTAGCATTCCAGAGAGCGAGACATTGAAAATCATTGATATCTAGAACATTTATAATTGGTGGTTTTCCATTTCCTTGGTCACTTTGTCCCTTTTTCTTTGGCTGCTTAAACTATAGTTCTAAGTACGGAATTGAAATGTTGAATTATTGCGATGTGAGAAATTTGGAAGAAATTTGGGATGACAGAATTTCTATTTGCGGAAGAGTGCCCTTATTTTTCCCACCCCCTGGTAGCTACGCCTCCAGGACTGAAGATAAGGCTCTTGATGGCTACCTATAGCCCATCTAAATGGCTAGATATTACCTCCAACAACAGTCTGTATGACTTGAAAACTAAGTGCTAGGGAACATGAGCAGCAGTGTGCTATTGTGCTCATCTTCTCCTTTTTGGTTTCCCATAGCCAAACAGTGATCAATGGAATGTTGTTCTTGTTTTTAACGCTTGGAAACCCTAAGGTGAACTTAACATGGGATTTTCTGGGGCTTAAAGTGTCCGACTCCAAGGTCACCCAGTGAGTTTCCATGGCTGAGTGGAAAACTGAACTCTAGTCTCCAGAGTTGTAGTTCAATGTTCATACTGCTGCACCACGGTGGCTCTTGGAATACTGGACTAGAACGGTATTTGGTCTAGTTGAGCCTAGCTCTTCTTTCAGAACAGTCTGATTTTGAGAAGTACTCTGGTTAGGAACTGGAAATAGACCAAAACACTTTACATGGATTCCCCACTTGTCATTATAATTACATTTCCTTTATATAGAGGAGAATAGACCTTCAAAACACATTTCCAGCAGAAACACAGATCACATGGGCAAGGCTGAGGATTTGGTTCCTTTCCCCACCCTGTGGGTATTGGCAGTGCTGATGTGGGAAGAAGCTTTCTTTCTGTGGAAATCACTTCTGTTAAACATTACTGGACAGTGAAAGAGCAGCCACGCTCCTGGTGGTAATGTATGCGACCAATCTGGGAAAATATATGTGAAACACTTTGATTACTCTCTAACCAACAATGCTGGTAGACCTCAGGGCAAGTCAGCGCTGACACTTGAAGTAAGTGCATTCTGCAATGTGCTCACATCATCCATTTCTTTCATGCTATCAGAGCAGCGGGAGAGAGCCATGACACAACAGGCATTCGTATAGCTCTGCTGGCAACGCATAAACAAGTGGCCCTCGCAGACAAAAGAAAATGCTTCATCACACAACACTTACTTAATTCATGAGGTTTGCTATCACAAACCATAACAGTGGCTGCTATGAGATTCATGGGCAGATTAAGAATGGCTGAGGGCTCAAAGTATTACTGACATATACACACATACAGACACTATCTTTTATGTTTATTGAGAGCTCATAGGTAGAAAAAAATGAAATGCAAAGATACAGAATGGGGGAAGCCTGGGTCAACAGCAGTGCGTGTGAAAAAGATCTTGGAGTCCTCAGGGACAACAAGTTAAGCATGAGCCAACAATGCCATGTGGTGGCTTTAAAAGCCAACGGGATTTTGGCTGCATCAATAGGAGTCTAGTGTCTAGATCAGGGGTCGTCGAACTTTTTAAACAGAGTGCCAGGTCACAGTCCCTCAAACTGTTGGAGGGCCAGATTATAATTTGAAGGGAAAAAAACATGAATGAATTCCTATGCACACTGCACACATCTTACTTGTAGTGCAAAAAAACCCACTTTAAATACAATAATTAAAATAAAGAACATTTTAAACAAATATAAACTTATTAGTATTTCATTGGGAAGTGTGGACATGGTTTTGGCTTTTTTTTTTTTTTGGTCGTGTCAGGAGCAACTTGAGAAACTGCAAGTCGCTTCTGGTGTGAGAGAATTGGCCGTCTGCAAGGACGTTGCCCAGGGGACGCCTGGATGATTTGATGTTTTTTATCATCCTTGTGGGAGGCTTCTCTCATGTCCCCGCATGAGGAGCTGGAGCTGGTAAGAGGGAGCTCATCCACCTCTCCCCAGATTCGAACTTGCAACTGAAGACCGACAGGATGCTTTTGGCTGATGAGATAGGATTGTTGTTGTTGTGTGCTTTCAAGTCATTTAGACTTAGGTTGACCCAGAGTAAGGGCCGTATTTGGCCCCCAGGCCTTAGTTTGGGGACCCCTGGTCTAGATCCAGGGAAGTCATTTTACTCCTCTATTCTGCCTTGGTCAGACCACACCTGGAATACTGTGTACAATTCTGGACACCACAGTTGAAGGGAGATGTTGACAAGCTAGAAGGTGTCCAGAAGTGGGTGACTAAAATGATCAAGGGTCTGGAGAACAAGCCCTATGAGGAGTGGCTTAAAGAGCTGGGCATGTTTAACCTACAGAAGAGAAGGCTGAGAGGAGACATGAGGACCGTCTATAAATATGTTAGAGGAAGTCATAGGGAGGAGGGAGCAAACTTGTTTTCTGCTGCCCTGGAAACTAGGACGCAGAACAATGGCTTCAAACTACAGGAAATGAGATTCTGACTGTGAAAGCTCTTCAGCAGTGGAACTCTCTGCCCCAGAGTGTGGTAAAGGTTCCTTCTTTGGAGGCTTTTAAGCAGAGGCTGGATGGCCATCTGTCAGGGATACTTCGAATGTGATTTTCCTGCTTCTTGGCAGGAGGTTAGACGGGATGGTCCACGATGTTTCTTCCAACTCTATGATCCTATGATTCTATAATTCATCCCATATATTAAGCCCTGCCCCCATATATTTCCTAACATTCATAATTGACAAGATGAACTTAATAGGGGATTAGACCAATTGACTGAGGCTATTAATGGTTATGGGTTACCTCCCGGTTCATAGGTATGAACATTGAGGTATACATTGACACATAGAATCATAGAGTTGGAAGAGCCCTCATGGGCCATCCAGTCCAACCCCCTGCCAAGAAGCAGGAAAATCACATTCAAAGCAATGGGTGAGAAACAGTGAAAGAGAGCCTGTGTACCTTACTTATATTTTGCAGACCTCTGTGGGGAAAGGGGATCCTGAAATAAAAGGAACAATCTAATATAGCTGTTCTGGTGTCTTCATGTTTGTACAACCACCTTATAAAGTACAGAGCCCAAGAAACATGAGAGATGGAGAAAGTTATTAATGAGGAGGTTGCTCAAGCTAGGAGGTGCTGCAGCTTGAGCAACTTGAGCTTAGTGGGGAGGGGAAGATCTTCCCTTCTCCTCTTTTCTCCTCACCACCCAGCCCTGAGTTAATAGAATATTAACTATGTCTGCATTTTGTACTTAGTTTGTAGCAGTTGAAGTAAGCTTAGGACAAAGGAAGAAAGTACAAGGAAGAGAGATAAAATGGGACATGTTGAAAGTAGCTGAAAAAGTAGGCTATCTTTATCATCTCCATATCACATATATATGGCTGGATCTGGTGAACAAGTCCAGCCATGCCATTAGGAAGAGTCAAACGTCATGATAATAAATTGTTAGTTTTTAATTCGTTATTAACATATCTTTACTACCAGCAGTGGGATTCTCAAGTTCCCTTATATCTAGCGGTGTAATAAAATGGTGGCCCTTATATATAATGGCAAAATCAAGGTTTGTTTTTTAAGTTTTTAAAAAATATTTCTGAGCCATGGTTGTTTGAATCTGTGGGTTGTTTGAATCTGTGGAGGTCCAACTGAGTTGTTTATTGATGTTTATTGATGGCTATTGATGTTAATTGCTTAGTGTATTATTGTGTTAATTGTTTTTTAAATGGTTTGTATGATGTTTGCATTGAATTTTTGCCGCTGTTTGTTGTTAACCGCTCTGAGTCGCCTAATGGCTGAGAAGAGCGGTATACAAATAAAGTAAATAAAGTAAATAAATAAATAAACTGCAGTATCCACCTTGACTTGGGTAGACGGAGTGAGGGCACTGTTTACATCCTGCCTCCGTCAGTAAAATATCTGTACCCAGCCCTTCATGGGATTTAGGAAGCTTGTACCTTCCTTCTCTTCACAACCTCTGCTCTTATGCTATATTTATTGTAATATTTATTGTAATACCCTTGTAATATATAATAAATGTTGAGGTAGGTCACTGCGGGTCTAACAAGTAAACCTTAAGCAGCAAAGCTATAAGGGAGCATCCTCTGAGAATCACTGCCAAGACTGCTCTGTTTATTGTTCAGCTGCCCAATTGCCTGGTTTCATTTCCTCCACAGTCTGTAAGTTATTTTAGTTCATGGCCCTAAATACTTCCTCTTCCCTTGACACAGATGACCTGTTGAGGACTGCTGCTTTGGAAATAATAGGGATACCTTGACCTCATTCACCTATTCCCTTACCCTCTGACATTTCCAATGGCTGCGTCTTCTTAAAAAGCTCCAGGCCTTCTTAAATCTTGATGTAATTCAACATCAAAGTTCACATCCAGCTGTGTCAGCTATTACTTTATAGCGCTCAGATCCAAATCTGTCACTGCATTTCCAACTTTTAACTTTTTTCTCTCACCCTTTTCAAAATTCTTTTGAAATATAACTGCTTCTGTGTTCCCTTTCCTAACCTGCTTTAGGTTTGTCCTCAATCCTCAAATGAGTCCTCAATTTCTTTGTTGTTTTAGAGTCCTCCATCCTCCAGCATCAGCCTTCTAAAGAGATATAGGCCCCTTATACACTGCCATATAATCCGATTTATCCAAACAGATAATCCACATTATCTGCTTTGTACTGTATTATATAAGTCTACACTGCCATATAATCCAGTTCAAAGCAGATAACGGATTTTATATGGCAATGTAGAAGGGCCATAGTTTAGGTTTCTTGAACCTTTGGGAATCTCCTGGTCCCCAGTTTCCACAAGCCTATGCAGGATGGTTGTTAACACTTGCCAATTTGTTGACAGCCTTTATTGCACTTTCTGGTCCTTCTTGTAGACTACAGCGCTTGGTGGTCTCCCATTCATTGGATCGACATCACTCATAATTGACTTGATGACAAATAACAACATTCAACTTATGTTGGAGTTTCACTGTTATAATATGAGTTGTAAATCCATCTTAAAGGTAGGTAAAGGTTTTCCCCTGACAGTAAGTCCATTTGTGTCCATCTCTAAGGGTTGGTGCTCATCTCCATTTTTAAGCTGACGAGCCAGTGCTGTCCATAGACACCTCCAAGGTCATGTGGCTGGCATGACTGCACGGAGCACCATTACCTTCCCGCTGGAGCAGTACCTATTGGTCTACCCATTGTCTGGATGAGGATGACCAAGCTGAAGATCAATCCCGACAAGACAGAGATCCTCCTGGTCGATCGTAAACCGGATCAAGGTATAGGGTGGCAACCTGTGTTGGACGGGGTTACACTCCCCCTGAAGTCACAGGTCCGCAGTTTGGGTATCCTCTTGGATTCATCACTTCCTCTTGAGGCTCAGGTGTCAGCGGTGGCCGGGAGGGCTTTTGCACAATTGAGACTCGTGTGCCAACTGCGACCGTACCTCGTAAAGGCTGATCTGGCCGGGGCGGTCCATGCTTTGGTCACCTCTAGATTGGACTACTGTAATGCGCTCTACGTGGGGCTGCCCTTGAAAATGGCTCGGAAATTCCAACTGGTCCAACAGGCGGCGGCTAGGTTGTTAACTGGTGCTCCTTACAGAAAGAGGTCAACCCTCCTGTTTAAGGAGCTCCATTGGCTACTGTTCATTTTCCGGAACCAATTCAAGGTGCAGGTGCTCACCTACAAAGCCCTAAAAGGTTTGGGACCTGCCTACCTGCGTGACCACATCTCCGTATATGAACCCACACGATCCCTCAGTTCATCTAGAGAGGCCCTGCTCACGATCCCACCTGCGTCGCAAGCGGGTTTGGTGGGGACGAGGGACAGGGCCTTCTCTTTGGTAGCCCCCCGACTCTGGAACTCTCTCCCCAAGGACATCAGACAAGCCCAAACGTTGGCAGTCTTTAGAAAGAGCTTGAAGACCTGGCTGTTTCAGTGTGCCTTTCCAGAATTGGAAACTCCCAGCATCATGTTCCAAACGCACTTTATTAGAGATTTAAGATTGCCTGCACACAGTTTTAAATGTTTAAAACTGCACACAGTTTTAAATGTGTCATGATGTTATTGTTTTAACGTTTTACTGTTATTGCTTTAATGTTTATTGATTTGCTTTATGAGTTTTATTGTTGTATTTGTTATGCTGTTGTTTTATTGAGGGTCTTGGCCTTTGTAAGCCGCACCGAGTCCTTCGGGAGATGTTAGCGGGGTACAAATAAAGTTAATAATAATAATAATAATACTCACATTTGCATGTTTTCAAACTGCTAGGTTGGCAGAAGCTGTGGCTGACAGTGGAAACCCATGCCGCTACCTGAATTCAAATCTGAGAGGAGAGGAGGGAAGGGAAGGGAGGCCGGAGCTGACAGGCAGGAGCTCACTCTGCTCCTCAGATTCGAACTGCCAACCTTTTGGTTATCAGTCCTGCCAGCACAAGGGTTTAACCGATTGTGTCACTGGAGGCTCCTTATTTTTTAAAATAAAATTAATAAATTTCTGCTGAAATATTGCACATTTTTTGTAAACAGTCATTTTGGTGTCACCTCTTCTGACAGTGTCATCCTGTGAAATCTGCACCCCCTGCACCCCCTAATGATGCAACAGCAGCAGCAGCAGCAGCAACAACAACAACAACAACAACAACAACAACCACCACCACCACCACCACCACCACCACCACCACCACCACATCCCCTATCCCCTGATTGCTTGCAAGGACTGACACTTTTTTTAAAAAAGCTCTGGAAAAGCCACCACAATCAACCCTTTAACTTCAATATGTGAGTGTAAAGGCCATTTCAAAATGTGTGTGTTTGCACACAGGATTGTAATGGAAATACATCAAGATATATAGGAAAAGATAGGGACAGTCGATATTTCACTCTGTCTTCATAGAAATTGCTGCCATCTTGTGGGAAACGGTCACCATTACAGCGAGTCCTTTTGTCCCTCAAGGAATGACGGCAGAATTCATTTAATTCCTGCCAAGTACAGAGTGTTCAGCTGTAAAGGTGAGCCGTGCTGATGTAATTCCTTGTGTGGCTCGCAAGGAGGGTCGGCATTCACAAACTGCTACTGCTAGAGAGGAACAAGAGAGGAAAAGTAATACATTTTGCCTCCTGCTCCCCGGGATCTGAAGATATTGTCACACAAAAACACTTTGGCAGCCCATTTGAGCCTCTCTTGTGGCATTTGTGTGGTGTGAGGCGGTTGTTAAGTTGGAAAAGTCAGCAAGAGAGAATGCAATCATATCTTTCCGCCAGAAGAGGTTTTATGATCGTTTTGCTGAAAGCAGCCACACAAAAGGAGTTTTTGCCTTGTGTGTCAATATGTAGAGAAAGAAAAGAGGTGAATGTATGAGTGAGTCAGAGGCCTTCCCCTGTGGGGTGTTTTCTAGAAGCTATTGCCATGAGAGAAGAACAGGAACACAAATGTATGGGAAGAGCTTCACATTTAAAAATATCAGGGCTGGACAAATGCCCACAGAACTCCATGAATATTTTTTTCAAGCTGGAAAAAGTTGTTGTCCTAAAACGGGGACCCCCGAAAATACTGGATTCCAGGAATGACTGCAAGTTGCCACTCAATTCAAAAGACTAGGCCTGGGTAACAACGGAAAAATTTGTTTCTAAAATCGATTCGTTTTTTGGGGTTTTTTGCGTTTCGATATTTAAAAGAATTCCGAATTCTTTTTAAAAAAAAGTTCGATATTTACGAAATTTCGTAAATGGTAAAAAAATTACAAAACAATAATGAAACAATAACGAATCGATTCGTTAATGGCGGACGCGACCGCGCAATACACTAAAAAACCTCCAAATGGGACAGGGGGAACTTCTGAAGCTTCCCTCTCCCTCTGTTGTTGACTGTTGGTGTGATATTATAATTTTTTTACTAATTAAACAAAAAACAACTATAAAACTTGCCCCAGACATGCAGAAATAATAACGAAACGACCTCAAACCAATAACGAAACGAATACATAACGAAATACGAAGCATTTACGAAACAAATTGAAAAATTCGTTTCGTTTTTAAGCTGCTCCAGAATGGTTCGTTATCGTTTCGTTAACAAAAAAAATAACGAATTTTTAACGAATTACGAATTAACGAAACGAAACCGCCCAGACCTACAAAAGACCAAGGGGAATAACACAACTGACTCCACAGCCAACTCCTCATTCTTCTCCTAATAATTCGTAAGTACTGACAAGTGTGCAGCTCCAGCCTTTCGCAAAATAGACTATGAGAACACCACCTTTCCATCCTTCTTTACAATAGATCTTTCAATGAAAATCCTAAACCCATTAAATTTCATATATCACCTGTCTTATCATGGGAATCTTATCACCTAATGTCACATTGTCAGGGCTCTGCCGTATTCAGATAGAAATGAATCAAACAAACACCCAGTTTGTGCTAAACCATTTAATTAAAACAGCACTTACTTCCTGACTGTTTTAATACTCAAAAATATAAAACATAAAGATAGCACTGAGCCACAGAATAAACAAAAACCAACAGCATATACTGTTGCAGGTTCAAGATAACACCGTAGTCAAAAGGTCCAGTCCAGTGGTCAGATGCCGAGAGTTCAGTGAGCAAGTCCAGGGATGAAGAGTCTGTACCGTAGTCAGAAGCCAGTCCAGAGATTCAAGGTTCCAGAGTTCCAAGAGTACGGGAGACAGATCAGGATACTGAAAATACACAAACCTGGGGGAAAACCAGCAGCATCTACCACCAAGATAAAGACTTTTCTCCCCCAAAGGTCAGTCCCAAGGTTAGCTCCTTAAATCCAGAAACACCCAGCTGCAACTTATCTCTTGCATACCTCCACCCTTAATTGCTTTCACCCATGAACTCTTACTTACAGATTACTCAATCCTTTAGAATGAAGACTTACATTGTTCCTTCCATCACCAACTGCTAGGCCTGCCACCACCAACCACCATCAACTGCAGAACATGATACATTACACCTAACATCTGCTGAGAAGTAGCAGATGAAAGGACCAAGGTAGTGACATTTCTGGCCCATCACATGTTCAGATTTCTGCCAGTACACCAACACCTTAAATCAAGAAATAGTTTTCTAAGATCTACAGAGATACTTGCAGGAACGCGAGAGTGAAAACCCAGAACCTCAAGCCATGGCTGGTACCAAATGAGAGACTTCCCCCTGGGCACACAGAAGACGGGTGACTTGGAAGGCACTGAACAGACTGCACTCTGGCACCACAAGATGCAGAGCCAACCTTAAGAAATGGGGCCACAAAGTGGAGTCCATGACATGCAATTATGGAGAAGAGCAAACCACAGATCACCTACTTCAATGCAATCTGAGCCCTGCCACATGCACAATGGAGGACCATCTTAGAGCAACACCAGCTACTGGTCAAAGGACATTTAATATAAGGCCAAGTTTTTAGCTTTGTGTTTTTAAATACATTACAACTGTATCCTTGGTTTGCTTCTGACACAATAAAAATCACAGGAATCTTGCCTTTTGCCAGTGATGTCAATTAATAAGCATTGTTTATCAAATTAATCCCATCCTGTAGCTGATGGCAGAAAGAGGCAATGTAGATACAAGAGACAGACTCCAGAATGCCTCCAATAAATCCTTATTACATTTCCCACCACACCATGCACCAATCACAACCTGTAAATGAATGTACTTTTTAACCAATGGGGTCAGGGATGGTAATTCACGCTAATCATAGCAAATGTCTGTAAAATGTCTATAAAACGCCCATGTCTGTCAATGAGATTTATATCAGATTTTGGAAATTCCCCTGACCAACAACACAATAAATTGGGTTCTGATTCTGCCCTTGGTCTCTTCATGCCTTCATCGGAGTCGATTTGGAGCCAGCACACTGGGAAAGCAGATCCCAAGATTTTGGACATCACAGAGAACTGGAAATGCACTTGGTAGTTTTGGAGACAGTCACCTTTTCATAGCTTCGCCAATCCCACTGGACTGTTGTAGGGATAAAATGGACAGAAGATGTGTTTGTGCTGCTAGGAAAAGACAGAAAATAGATGTTGGTAATAAATAAAGCAACATAAAATAAATCTGCAATCAGGATACGGAAACATGCTAACTTCCTGTACATGTTCCCAGCAACTAGTGTCCTGACACTGGAGATAATGCTTAGCCATCATGACTGCTAGTCACTGGTAACATTGACTTCAGTACAAGGTGCATAGTGTGGACCGTGTCATACTATTAATCTTTGTCTCCAGACTTCGTCAACAGCATTTGTATTTCCTTTCAAAAATATTACTCAATGACAAAGCTGCAAAAGTATAAAAATCACAACACACATTGACCATTCTGTATTACATTGGAAAAATCCATTTGCATTTTGCAACATCAGAATGAAAAACTGCAAAATTCATGTCTCTGTTGGATGAGTGTTTGGGGGTTTTTTTCCCACTTTTCCATTATTTTTCTAATTTCTTGACATTTTGCAGAGGGGAGAGAAATACAAAAAGATATTTTTTTTTTGCATAAAAATGAATAGCACACTGAATTTTCTCAAATCTCCAAGTGTACGGTTGCATGATTGCCACAAGTATTCTTTGCATCCCTATTACAAACATAAGAAATGTATTCAGCTAAAAAACCAAAAAAGCTGATCTGCAGAGGAACTAGGCCACAACGTGCTTTACAAGCAAATTTTTATCATACCCCGATTCACATTTTCTTCTGATTTGATGGGGACAGATGCAACTCAGTTCAGTTCAGTTAGGCGATCCCTCATTGTTCAAGTATGATGGCCTTCCAAGTGTAGGTCTTGGCGGTGGCTACATAGGTGACCATGGAGCTCTATTCTTGGCCGCATGTTCTTCCACAGTGAGGACATTGGTTTCTAGGTGGAAGGTGGTTCCAATCCGGGTTGGCTTGACGTGCCTTCTTCTTGAAACGTTTCTCCCTTTTGCCCTCCATTCATGCCTCTTCAAATTCCACAGCACTGCTGGTCACAGCTGACCTCCAACTAGAGCTCTCAAGAGCCAGGGATTCCTAGTTTTCAGTGTCAATGCCACAGTTTTTAAGGTTAGCTTTAAGCCCATCTTTAAATCTCTTTCCATGTCCACCAACATTCTGGTTTCTGTTCTTGAGTTGGGAGTATAGTAACCCTCTGTTGTCTCATTTTTTAAGCTACTTTTAAAATCCATCCTCTTCTCTCTTTTTTTTCCTCCCCACTTTCCTCCCCTGTCCTCAGCTTTGGACCAGAGACAACCTTAGGTGGTATTACACAGGATGCTTGTACACCTATTAGTTCTGCTGGACATCCCAGTGACATTCTATAGCTATCACCATTGTTTTTTTCCCATTCAAACTACTGCTGATTGTCTATAAAACCTTATTCAGTTCAATTCCAGATTATATGGTCCTGCTCATATACTGACATTTTTTACAGGGGTAGCTCATATTTGGCCCACTTACCCTCATAGGTATAACTGGGCAGAAACAGGAGACTCTTGAATTCTGTTCCTAGAAAGGCTACATTGGAGTCCACCTTACTGTCTTTCTGGAGGGAGCCTTTCTTTTTGTTATTATGGCAGATCCTTTTGGAATCATGGGTAAAGTCTCTATTAATGTGCTGTATTGTCTATATTTGTTGTTTTTCCTACTAAATGAGCAATCTATTCATTGCCTTAAATTCTATTGATATTTTAGTTCTATTTTAACATTTGTATAATGTAAACTTTGTAGGTGTATCGGCTTCAACTTTTGTAAGTCGCTTTGAATCCTAGGCCTGGGGGAAAGGCAAGATGACCTGATGATGATGCTACCTAAATGGCCAATGAATAATTATTATGTACAAAACTAGCAAGGAAAGCAAGATATGGTTTTTTAAGGTTGTAGCACCATCTATTGGAAATTCTGACATTATGATAGCAATAAGGCAAAAATATCTCATTTCTCAAAGGGGCATGTCAAATAGAATATTTCTGGAAAAAAATCAGCTTCCCATTACAAATGTAACCCAAGTTAAATTCCCCCCTCTGAAGAATTGAATTGCTTTAGCTTTGGAGTTAATAAAAACAAATGGATGTACAGACTCATAGCCCAACCCACAAACTATTGCATCATGCTGGCTCTTCCCCTGTCTACCTACTAACTTATAAATTTAATGTATGCCTTTCCTTATTAGAGGCAACAACAATACAGGGTGAGCCAGATAAAACAACAGCACAAGAAGCCAAAACTAAAATCGAAAAAAGTTGCTACATTAATACAAGTGATTCCAAACATATTTCAATAATATCTCTTTAGCTGGGTTGCTGTGAGTTTTCTGGGCTATGTGGCCGTGCTCCAGAAGCAGTCTCTCCTGATGTTTTTGCCCACATCTATGATAGGCATCCTCAGAAGTTGTGTGGTCTATTGGAAACTAGGCAAGTGAGGTTTATATATCTGTGAAAGGTCCAGGGTGGGAGAAAGAACTCCTGTTTGCTTGAGGCAAATGTGAATGTTGCAATTGGCCACCTTTGTTAGTTTTGAATGGCTGCTTCCTGCCTGGGGGAATCCTTTGTTGGGAGGTGTTAGTTGGCCCTGATTGTTTCATATCAGGATTGTCCTAATATGTATTGAAATGGACCCAATTGCAAGAACCAGTTCTCCCATTATTGACTTGTCTACTGTTATAGTCAACCATAAAAAGATTATTTATTTCTCATATTTGTATCCCATTTTTCTCCCCCCGGAGGGGGGACTCAGGGAGGCTTCACAACAGGCATTCATTCAATGCCAACAGTAATAAATAATAATAGCAATTAAAACAATTCATTAAAGCATTAAATTACTAAATTACTAAAACATTATTTAAAATAACTCAGGTTTAAAATCATAGTCATAACTTTTGGAACTTTTCAGGATAGTGATATCCCAATGTTTTCATTGGCTTGGTACTGCTACATGGCCTTTCTTTCTACCTAATTCTATTTAAAACCACAATTTGAGACAGAACTTTCAAAGAGTGCTACTCAAAGCAATGATTGACAGATTGATGCTGGTCCCAAGATACCAGCCAGTAATTTTCCATGCGAGAAAGGAACGATTATAGCTAACAGACACAAATATGATGCCATTTTCTGGTACACTGAAGGGGAAAACTTGCTAGTCTCCCATATTAGATCACTTTAGAAGCACTGGTTCATAGGCCATGTATTTATTTCCATTACTAATTGAAGAATTGCCTGATGATTTAAAATTTAAACGATTACTATCCTTGGGTAGCAATTTAAAAAAAGAAAGAAAAAGAAATGACTCATTGGTGTGGCAGTGATGGCAAAATGATCTTGGAATAAACATTACTTAAATGTCTAAGCTGTTTTAACTTCTATCAACATTACTCAAAGTTCATTTTGCCTGTATAGGAAAAACACTGTTCTTACTATTTTAGAGTTTTCTGATTCCCACCATGTGCAATAATCTTGACCCATATTCCTAGTTTGACAAGAACAGAATGAAAAAGCACGGGGAGAGTGGGTGGATAGGATGGAGCATGCACTAAAACACTGGTTCACATATGCATATCAATCACTTTAGAGACGGCAGCATTAGCTGATGCCTTGAATACAAAACGAAGTCATCACAGATCAAATGCCAGGAAGAGAACATCAAGCATGCTGCTTTTTCCGTGATTGCTTAAGTGAACTTGATTGTTTTTGTAAAATGAAAAAGTCTAAGAAGAGTGACTGGTGCACATGGTTGTAATGTACTTGCAAATCAACACCCAACTTCTGGCAACTCCACCATGGAATTTTCTTGGAAAGATTTATTCAGAGGAAGTTTGTCATTATCTTCCTCTGAAGCTGTATCCACAGTGCAGAATTATAGCAGTTTGGCATCACATTAACTGTCATGGATCAATGCTATAGATTCTGAGATTTATAGTTTTGTGATATATTTACCCTACTCTGTCAGAGCTCTGGTGCCATAACAAACTACAAATCCCAGAATTTCATAGGATGGAGATATGGCAGTTAAAATAATATCAAACTGCTATGATTCTCTAATGTGAATAGCCCATTGACACTGGCATATTATTCAGTTTGAATTGCATTATAATGGTCAGTGTAGATGCATATAATGCAGATTGAACTGCAGTGAACTGGAATATATGAGGATACACTGCCATATAATCCAGTTTAATGCAGGTAATATGCATTCCGAAATTGGATTATATGATAGTGTAGATGGGGCCCAAGAGAGTGTGACTTGTCCTTGTCACTCAGTGCCAAAATGTGGATTTTCAAAGAGGGATAAGACAACCTGGGATCTGTCTGCAGGTCCCCACACAGACCTGCGGGTCCTGGGCTGTCTTCCCCCACCATCCTCACAGCCCCTTTTTTGTCTCAGAATAAAATGGACAGGGGGCAAGAGACTTCTGGCAAGGAAAGAGGGAGCAGTGCGGCACATCTGTCACCTCGAGTACAGCTCCCTTTCATTATGCTTTCCCCATCACATGGGGAAAGCATCACCCTCAAGGGAATTGTTCTTGGGGACAGGTCCCATTGGGGAAGTTGTCTGTGTTGGGGTGAAAGCGTCCAGCAATGCTTTCACCCTGGTTGGGGAAAGACCGTATGTTGGAAATCATATACCGTTGTGTGATGTCTGATGTCAGCCTTCGTTCCCCAGACAAGGCGAAAGCATCCTATGGCACTGATTTCACCCCATCTTATAAGGTCGTATGAAAGCTTATGCCAAATAAAGTACATTCATCTTTAAGGTACTACAAGAAGTTTTGCTATTATATGTGAATAATAATTTTCTGATTTCCTATCAAATGAAAGCCCCTTTCTTTAGAAATATCCTTCAATTTAAAGATGAAGAATCCCCAGAAGGGTGAGCCTCAAAGGGGCCATGAAGGTGCCCGTTAAGTAGTCATTGTTTCTTCTATTATCTCCTGCGCTTTTATTTACATCCAAGGATAGGTAACCATAATGTTGGGAGAAAAATCCAAACCCACTAAGTCCTATTCCTCACTCCTGCTTCTGCTACAGACTGACCTTGCTGCTCCACTGTTGCATTTGCGCGGCATGTAAAGAAAATTGTGAACTGCCGGCGGAACAAGGTTGTGTGGTGAAAGTGGGATTTGTTTTTAATAGAACTGCACTTCCAAGAAGCAGTTCTTCTTTTACAGATCAGTTGCAGGTGAGTTTATTCATCTATATATATATAAATGCTCTTTGCATAATGAGTACCTTAAAAACAAAAGAACCAATGAATGAAATCACACCAAATTTGGCAATAAAACATCTCACAACACAAGAAGTGACCATCACTCAAAAAATTATTATTTTGTCATTTGGGAGTTGTAGTTGCTGGGATTTATAGTTCACCTACAATCAAAGAGCATTCTGAACTCTATCAATGATGGAATTGAACCAAACTTGGCACACAGAACTCCCATGACCAACAGAAAACACTAGAAGGGTTTGATGGGCATTGACCTTGAGTTTGGGAGTTGTAGTTCACCTACATCCAGAGAGCACTGTGGACTCAAACCATGATGGATCTGGACCAAACTTGCCACGAATATTCCATATGTCCAAATATGAATACAGATGGAGTTTGGGGAAAATAGACCTTGATATTCGGGAGTTGTAGTTACTGGGATTTATAGTTCACCTACAATAAAAGAGCATTGTGAACCACACCAGTGAGAGAATTGGCCCAAATTTCCCACAGAAAACTCCCATGACCAACAGAAAATACTTAAGGCCATCCAGTCCAACTCCCTTCACCAGGGCAAGAAAATGTAATCAAAGCCCTCCTGACAAAGAGTCATTCAGCCATAGATATAGATAGATATATATATTATTCACACACAGAGAGATATAGTATCATAGATTTGAAAGGGACCCCTAAAGAAGGACAATTATATGTTGCATGTTCCGGAGTAGGCAAACCACCTCAACAATGACAAAGAAACAAGAAGAAATACTGTTTACCCACAAGCATAAATAAATTACATATATTAGAAACCAACACTTTCTCATTACTTTATTTTCCAGATAACTAGACAGGGCCACAGCAACGCGTGGCAGGGGACAGCTAGTATCACATAAATTTGGTGATGCACTGGTGGGAGAGTAGGAAAAATGGGTGGGAATTTTATGGAGCACCCAAATCATGTGCAACTGGACCTCTGTATATATATAGGCTTTGACCTTTGCAAAGGCTTTGACTTCTACACAGGACTCAATCCCAGGAGGAACTGGGATATTATATTCCAGTTCCCCCAGGGATTGAGGTCTCACAGCTACCCCAAACCCCAGGGATCCTCTCCTCAACCTCCCAACACATCATTTTGATGCACTGGGAGCTTTCTCCAGAGGGGGCTGAGCATGGTAAATTCTGGGGGAAATGGAGGGGAGGTGGTGCCATTTCACTCCTTCAGGCTCTTGAGTATGAAGAACCAGGATCACTGTGGGGATTGACTCCCTGGAATGTGAAAATGGTCCCTGGGATCAATACACACAGGGACTACACCTGAAAAGATCTGGACCTTACATTAAAGTCATTTTAAAGTACTATTTCCCCATTATTTGGGGGTCTTGTACTCCTAACTGTATTACATATATTGTACTGCCAACCCCTGATTGACAATACCTATTTCTAAAACTTCACTTATACCTCTAAATTAGTGTATGCAACTTTTGTTCAAAGCAGTGTCCTCTATGGCAATGTGGAACCGGCCACTGTCTCTGTCTCCCAAATAAGTCCCAGAAAATGTGTGGGATCTCTCTTTACCACACCTATGATTGCTAAAAACAGGGTACCATCCTTTAGATAACAATCCTACAACAATATGAAAAAAATGTCGCTATAATAATGACCTGGGAGCTGTAAAATATTTCTAAATAGGCCCATTTATTTTCAAGCACAGGAGGGCAGTATTCTTCAAAAAACTGTTTCTTTATGTTTTAAGAATTTCTTATACTAAAATGGCTAAAGAGAGAGCAGCACTGAATGGGATAAGAGCAAGCATTTTGCCAGAACATTAGTTTATTTAACAAGTACCTAATTGTTGCTTTGTTGCCATTTTATGATGGTTTGCTAGCCACTGTAATGATCAAAGTTGTGGTGGACAGTGTAATATTCTATTGCTACAATTGTGTCGGCTGTGTCATCTCATAATATCCCAAAAGTGGTCAGAGGACTATTTCTGATTATTATTTATTTAGATAGTGTCATCAAATACTGCCACAAGCTAATCCGACTGCCAGATGAATCATAGGCCCCACCTATACTGCCATATAATCCAGTTTCTGAATCCATAATATCTTTTTAAACTGGGTTTTATGGCAGTGTAAACTGTTATAATCCAGTTCAAATCAGATAATCTAGATTATCTGATTTGATAATCTGGATTATATGACAGTGCAGAAGGGGCCACAGTGCTGAATATAGGAGAGCATCTTCCATCCCACCTGAGAATAGGGACGTTTATGGGATGCAGGGTAGGTTCTGTGGCATATAATGTCCTCAAACAGAAAGCAATGTCAGTGGGTATCAGAAGGAATAAGTAGATTGTATTTATGGTCCCCCAGTATCTGCTACCTAGTTAGAAGGTTCTTGATATAGGGAGAACTATACAGTCAGCCCACCACATTCATGGATACCATAGGATACCATAGGATACCTGGAAAAATGAGAAAATTGAGATTTTTTTTAACCTTACAGAACACTTATCTAGAAATCCCTATGTCCTCCAGTGCATCTCTGCTAGAAGTTGATCATAGGACACTGGAGGAGCTACAAATCCTAAAAAAGTAGCCTCTCTGGGATGTTAATCATAGAATCGCACTGGAGAACCTAAAGATTCCTAGAAAAAAACATATTAATCAAATCTACAATACTGAAACCTGAAAATTTGGAGGGCTGACTATATAGATTTCTTACCTTAGCTTTTTCTTTTTCATTCATTACCATTTAAATTTGTACTTTATTAAAAAAGCAAGGTATCCTTGTCTCAACCTACTTTCTTTGCTGAATCATCAGACCACCCCTCACCCAACCGCAAAACAGCTCAATAGAGACTTCAGACATAAAGCCGATTTATTTCTAACCTGATCTTAATTTTGTTCAGCAATGGTGCCAAAGGCTTACTTGGAAAATATCTTGAGTCTGCATAATGGATGATATTTCTGTACATTCCAAGGACATTAAAAGCTCTGCACAAACTACAAAATGCATCTGAGAACTACAAAATATATGCCACAGAGATCAAATTGGCAAGAATATTAGTTTTTAAAAAGCAGTAATGGCTTCACAAGCACTGCATCAGAATCTAATCAAATAAACCTGGGACAAGACTTCTGAGACTGCAGTCCTAGCCAAACTTACTTGCAAGTAAGTCCAACTGAAGTCAATGGGGCTTATTTGTAAGTAAACCTCATAGGCTCATTATAAGACAATTTTACTATCTAGACATTTTGTTCACAGTTTGCTGAAGCACACATGAAGATTTTGGATTGTCTGGACTCAAGCTGTATAGGGCTTTAAGTGGGTTATAACTAGCACTTTTGTTCTGGTCAAAAGTGGACCGGAAACACACATGAGCACAGCTCACATATACATCACTTTCATTACTGGAAACCGTGTTCCAAGATACATAAACTGGATAGGTAGCCACTTAGAAAGAAAGAGAAAGAAAAAGAGAAGATGAGTGAAGATAAATTTGGGTAAAAAATTGCATGTATGGTGTGTATAATGTACTCTTAGAAATCATATCTGATTTTTTTTAACAGAAATACAGTGTGTCCAAATACAGTGGGTAAGACTGTGACCAGAAGCCCTTACATGTTAGAACTATGGTTCCACTTTAAGTGGCATGGTTCTATTTAACAGAATGCTGGGATTTGTAGTTAAAGCACACCTAAGTGTTCCCTCTGGGAATCTCTAGGTACACCAGGATAATTCTATGGTCAACCTTTGGCCGAAATTGACCATGGAGTCACAATGGAGGACCTGGAGATTCCTAGAGAGATATTCATCAGGTTAAAAAATGTGGGTTTTGAAATTTGCAGTTCTTCCACTTTTGCAGGATCCCTGTACCTCTAACACCAGCAAATGTAGAGGGCTAGCTATATATGGTTTCCACTGCTATGAGAATCCATCCTCGAAAGGCAACAAGTGATTTCATCTATTTCATCTATTTCCCTAATGAAGTATTGGAAATGTTAGTACCCTTGGAAATTGAGAATACTGGAAAGGGTCACAAATGGGAATGTAACTGTATTATATAGCAATGAAGGAACAAAATCATTATATTTGCACACCCAAGTTGCTGTCCACAGACAGAGGCTATATTAAAGAAACAGTCAGGTCAAGCATTACTATTCCTTTGTAAGGCTGTAGCAGCATCTACACAGGGCATCCCAGGAACCAGTTGGAAGCTGGGATGGTAGCCACAAAGATTCACTGATTGAGAATCAGTCCAATTCAAGGACTTTCTTTCCATCTCATCTGGCAGGATGCGGAGATCTGAAGCAGCCTGTCCAATGAGAAGCAGTGCTAGATCAATTCAGGGCAAAGCAAGAAAGGGAAACTGAACATTCCCATTGGAATGTTATGGTTTCCTCTGGGGAAGGGAGTGTTTGTTTACCTTCTGTCCCATCTGTGTTTCTGGCTTCTTCCCCCAAAATGCTTCAACTCTAGCCCTGTCCTCAGAGGCGCTCCGCATTTTGGTCACAAGTTCCTGCTCTGTGTAGGATATGCATTGCTCAAGTGCAGCAGATTTTATGACCTATTCTGGAATTTCTGATGGTTTCTAAAATGTGATGTTTCTGGCTGAATGTGCATTGCAGGGTGCATTGGATATGTATGTTTTGTGGACACCCCAACCTCATGCTAGTTTCAAATTGGAAGGATCCTGTGTTGTAGGAGGAAAATACATGGGCTCATATTTTAAAAAATACAAAAAAAACCTGCCCCATGTGTTTGTACTTGCACACAAATCTATCTTATTTGTTCTAATTTGGGAATAATTTTCAGGTTTTAAACTCCAGGACAAATCTGTGTTAGTCTCTGTCTTTCCTCTGCAACAAAAATTGTTACCAGAAGCTGTTATGAAAACCTTGGTTGACTTTCCTAAACATCTGTTTATAATCATCACATTTGATTATCTTTTAAGTCGCTTTTAAAAGACTACCTTTTTTGCTTATTTAAAAAAGCACTAGTACTCTTTTTGTTAAGCTTCTGAGAGTTCACAGTAGATTTCCTGTTTGTACTTTTCACAAACAGCTTTCTTGTTACTGTATAATATAAAGGGGTAAAGGAAAGAGAAAAAAATAACAATAATAACATCCCCGCAGCACAGAGAGAAAACTGTTTTGAATGTTCAGTTGCAATCAAAATGTGTAATCAAATAAATTGCAGGTACTGATTAGATATGAGGTAGGCCGGTTCATGAATCTGCATTTCACAGTGTATGTTTTGTGCTTTTCAATTCCTTTCACAATTTTTTTTTGGTGATACAACTGAGTCTCTGCAATATGGATGAACATACAAGGAGGACTTGCTCGCTTAGCTAGCCAACTTTATTTTCCTGCTGGGACTCTTTTGCTTTCAAATACTTCAACTTTTCCTCTCCAACATCTCTGCATGGGACTGAAACCACAATTATGTAGTCTCTCATTCTCGTACATGTAGAAGTTAAAGACACAAAGCCTCACTATGAACACTGGGACTCTGAGGAGGATCTAACATGTTATTCAAATGTGGCACAATAATTGTGTGTGCATGGGCTCTTGACTAAGTTTTCTGTGAAGCCAGAAATTTTTCCTGAACTGTTGGAACCAAATTCTTCCAAATGTTGCTGCCGCATAACTCCTGTTGCTTTTTGCAATAGTCCATGCTGGCTTGGACTTCACAACATTTGGGAGCTATGGGGGTTCTCCATCCTGTTATAATTCAATTCATCTAAGAACATAAGAACCACTCTTCTGGTACAAACCAAAGGCCTATCTAATTTATTCTTTCATCCTTCAGTAAACGACCAGGCAATTCTGGCCAGTCCGAAAGGAGGACTGGGGATAAGACCCTTTTTTGTCCAACCCTATTCCTACAAGGAAGGTTCTTGTTAATCAGGAAACTGCATTCACTACTGTGTCACTGATAGAATTATGCATTCCACACATTTGTCTAATTACATGTTCATGCTATTCCCTTGTCTACTAGCAGAGGAATCAATAAACCTATAAGTCAGTAATACATCAGGAATGTGCCAATCCTCATATTAGGCTTGAATCTTCTGCCAGTGGCAAGACACCCTCTCCCCCAGATACACATGGTCCTCCAGATGATGCTAGATGTCAACTCTCATTGGCCTTGCAAGTACAGCCAAAGACGAGGAATGCAAGAAAGTTTAGTCCAGTGACATCTGGTAACCATATCTTTTCATTGTTGCTGCATTTTACATTGTGTACTATTTTAGCAAACTAAATTATCCTGGAGGTTTCAACATACCCCAATATTTGGATCACTGGATTGAACTTCTTGTGTTAGACCATCTAAGATTATTTTGCAGTATTAAACCCACTGATGCCACAACACAACTGAACTCAAGTGGAGTTGTTTTGGCAAAGACATGGGTATGATTGGGCTCACGTGGACAAAGAAGCATAATCTTGACACCATATGGCGACTTATCTGCACATGAAGACAATAATGTATTATTTTTATTTTCCTAGAAAAGCCTTGGTAGACACATACATTACATGAGATCCCCACCCCACGCCTCCATGAGAAAGCCTGATCTCTGTGATATGAACTTGACTGAGTTCTTTACAGAAAACCTGACTGAGTTCTTTACACATCATTAATGAATTGCAGTATCTGGAATCTGGAATTTGTCATGTTTTGAAAAACATGACAAATTCCAGATTTCCCCAACTAGCTTGGCCAGCCATAGGCTAGAGGACTGTCATGCAGTCTGCAGGATTCTGAGAATTGTATTCCAAAAGCATAATCCCTGAAATAAGGTACTGGAGCTATTAATTTGAACTCACTCATGCCTACTGGCCTGTTGTTATTTTGGTCCAAAACATTTGCTCCTTTCTCACTGATGTCAAATGGACAGCCTGGCATCGCTGTATGTCTCATCCTCAATCAGGAAGTCCTTTTCAGAAAAGGAGCTCGCTTTGCCGACAGCCATATGTCTCTTTATTCGTGGGCACCTGCTCTCAGTGTGTCACAAGAAGATGAAATCTTCCTTGCAGGGCAGCAGTGGCGCTCTCTGAAAGTTTATCTCCATTTGCTGCCTGCCAGCAGGGAATATAGCACTGCGGGGAGAGCATGAAGCATTGTGTAAAGGCAATTCATTGCTTGTACTCTCCACATTCACACTAGCCTCTAGCTGACACTCTTCTGTTTTGATCATTTAGCTGACAATATGATGTTAGAAATGTTTTGACCACTGAAAGATAGCAGGCTCAACCCCAAAAGTGACTTCTTTTTGACACAATACAATCTGGGTTTTTATTTTATTTTATTTTTTATTGTGAGCCTTTTCAGTGCAAAGGTGAGCCATGCTCATAGCTGTCAGGCAGGATTTTTCCATGCTCTATGTCAATGACCTCTTCCTTAAAGCTTTCTTTGCAAACCCCAGCCATGGACCACACTTTCTCTACCTCTACTGTATGGGCTATTCTTGCTGGAAATCAAACGTATTTGAGATATGCAAGTTCTTTCCCCTTCCTCTTGCTATTTCCTCCTTCTGGTGCAAGTAGTAGAAATCATTTCTCCCTTAGATGATAAAGAATTCTTACCTATTCTTACACAACAAGGATAGGCAACCATTTGTGGTCTCCTATAAAGACTACAAACCAGCAGTAAGGTAAAAGTAAAGGTTTTCCTCTGATACTTCATCCAGTCGTGTCTGACTCTAGGGGGTGGCGCTCGTCTCCATTTCATACCGAAGAACCAGCATTGTCCATAGACACCTCCAAGATCATGTGGCTGGAATGACAGTATAGAGTGCTGTTACCTTCCTACTGGAGTGGTACCTACTGATCTACTTACATTTGCATGTTTTTGAAATGTTAGGTTGGCAGAAGCTGGGGCTAACAGCGGGAGCTCACCCCACTCCCTGGATTCAAACCAGTGACCTTTTGGTCAGCAAGTTAGGCAGCTCAGTGGTTTAACACACGGTGCCACTGGGGAAAGCCAGCAGTACGAATGGCTTAATCTAGTGGCAGATAGGGCTACATCCCAAAGCACTTCCTAACCTACTTCAATGCAATATTATCTCGACAGTACTTGCCATATGCAAAGAATAAGAAAGCTTTGGCTCTCCAGATGTTTTGAACTTCCAAGTTCCAGAAATCCAAGCCAGCATGGCCAACAGTATAGAATTTTGGAAGCTGAATTTGAAAACAACTGAAGGATAAAATATTCTCTTTGGGCTTTATACCTCATCCATACCTGCTAATATTGTTTAGTGTATATCTCCAAACAATTTCCACTTCATGGTGGCCCTAAGGCAAACCTATCACAGGGCTGCTTGGGATGAGAGTGTGTGACTCACCCCAAGGCCACTCAATAAGTTTCCATAGCCAGACAGGGGATTGAACCCCGTACTGAAACCACTACAGTACGTTGCCTCTCATACTGCCTTTTATGCTCCCCTTTTATTTAAACAAGATTGACCCTGTTATGCAGAGTTCTTTATTCATTTGTACAGCCCTGAACACATTCTTTGTAATAGCCTGTGGCATATGGGATTCCTCATTTTACAGATGGAGAGCTGCAACTTCTCCACTTTCTGTTGTAACAGACGGTTGTCAGTCAGCCAGCCGATGCTATTTTAAAATTGCACAGAAGCACTCTCTTCCTTTTAAAAATGCACAAGCCAATTCAGCCTTCAAATACATCAGCATAAATCAGGGGTGAGGGTATTATTCCAGTAAGTCAGTGCAACTACTCTTACATAAAATCAGCAGAAAGCAAGGTCAGAATCATTGAGATTAGATGGCTCAGAGGACTGTAGATGAGATGGTGTATTGTTTAATTTCAGGGCACTGTTTCATAACTGAGATTAACCACCTAACCGCTATTCAGTAAGCCCACAGAAACTACCTGGTGTTTCATTAAAGACAAGCGAAGAGGCATTTTGTTCAATTTCAAATTTATTTAAACCATCACGGTTAAACACTGAGATACAGAGTAGCAGCACCATTCTATTTATATTACGTGATGTTCCTGGTTCTTTTAATCTGTTCTGAAAACATCTGGCTCTGCTGTGAAGCGCAACTGTATTTTTGGACTGACATAATGTAGTGCCAGGTGGTAGGGTCAATCACAAGTTAATGCAATACGATTTAAATAGGTTAGCATGGCAAATTCTATGTAAAGACATTTCCTGAAAAGAAATGTGAGCATCAGACATCAAAGGCCGTTTTATTATATCAACTAAGGACTGCATTGAATTTGACAATGATGTAGAAAGGACAGGAAATGTTATGCCTCATGCTCTTCCATTTCTTCATCTTTCTTAAGACAGAACTTGACATGTTCCCCAACCACTGAAATGAGCAAGTATGGAAGACAAGGGCCCTACCACACAAAAGAAACAAGAGAGAATGGGTTAAACGTGGGTGGAGGGAGTGTGTGGCTAGATGGTGTTACTGGTACGATGGACGTTCATTAAAGATTTCTCTTGACCCACTTCTATTTATCACAGGACACTGAAACTGCTCATGTGTAATGATCTAACTCTCAATAGGTTATGTGCCAATTTACAACCCAGAATTGATAATGGTCGTGATTTCACAGGTGCTGAAGGGGTGTGAGGTTTGATCATGGACCCAGCGGAATACAGAGCAGTCCTCAAGTTCCTTTACTTGAAAGGCTGCACACCAAAGGAGGCATTCGAGGAAATGAAAGAGATTTATGGTGATGATTACCCATCATATGATATAGTCAAGAATTGGCATTGTCAATTCAAATTAGTTGGCCTTCAGTGCAAACAGCTCCAATTCTAGGGCAATCCCACTCTACTATTGATCCAGCAAATAGAGATCGCCGTTTTGGAAAATTGCCACATAACCATTCACCCCCTAGCCCAAAATGTCAAGATTAGTGTGGGGTCCAAGACCATATTCACATGGATAAGGTATCCGCTCGCTGGGTTTCCCAGCTGCTCACGCCTTTCCAGAAGCAGGAACGAGCCAAATGCTGTCGGGTAACGATGTGCCATGGAAACCAGGAGAACTTTTTCAACAGATTGATGACACAGAATGAAAGCTGGGTCCATCACTGTGATCCTGAGACTAAAGACCTGTCAATGCATTGACTCATCGCCTCCAAAGAAGGTATGCGCCCAACTCTCGGCAGGCAAGGTCAGGCTCACAGTATTTTGGGACCAGCACGGAGTAGGATTGATGGATTTCCTAGCAAAGGTTACCATGATCACTGGGGCATACTATGCTCCACTGCTATGGAAATTGTGGGAGGCCATGGAAACCAAAAGATGTGCAATTCTCAACAAAGGTGTCTGCCTTCTACAAGACAATGCACCAGTTTACAACTCACATGTTGCCCAATGGAAGCATGCTCCTGTGACTTTGAAATTCCTCCACATCCCCCTTATTCACTCAACTTTGTACCACTGAACTTACACTTCTTTCCAACAATGAAGTTACTTTTGAAGGGCAAGCATTTTTCAGGTGAAACTCTGATTTCTGAAGTCACAACGTGGCTTTTGGAGCAACTATGCAAAAAATGTGTGTCCCTAGGGGGCACCTATGTAGAGAAGAGTATTGAAGGAACCAGCAGAAGTAGTTTCAGAACCACTGGTGATAATCTTTGAGGATTCTTGAAGAACAGGAGAAATCCCAGCAGACCGGAGGAGGGCAAATGTTGTCCCTATCTTCAAGAAGGGGGGAAAAAGAGGATCCAAACAACTACCAGTCAGCCTGACATCAATACCAGGAATGATTCTGGAGCAGATCATTAAGGAGGCAGTCTGCAATCACTTAGAAAGGAATGCTGTCATTACTAAAAGTCAACCTGGATTTCTCTAAAGCAAGTCATGCCAGACTAATCTTATCTCTTTTTTTGATAGAGTTACAAGCTTGGTAGATGCAGGGAATGCTGTGGATGTAGCATATCTTGATTTCAGTAGGGCCCTCAACAAAGTTCCTCATGACCTTCTTGCAAGTAAACAAGTCAAATGTGGGCTAGGCAATGCTATTATTAGGTGGATCTGTCATTGGTTAAGTGACTGTACCCAAAGGGTGCTCACCAATGGCTCCACTTCATCCTGGAAAAATTAAAACATTTAAAAAACACCAAGATATCTCTACCTTACATTTGAAGTCTATGTCATGTCATGAACACAGTAGGTTGCTGTTTCTCAAGTGAGTGACTCAGTAAAATTTGGAGCCCCCAGTGACGCAGTGGGTTAAACTGCTGAGCTGCTAAACTGCTCTGACAGGAAGGTAACAACACGCCATGCAGTCATGCTGGCCACATGACCTTGGAGGTTCTACAGACAATGCTGGCTCTTCGGCTTAGAAATGGAGATGAGTACCACCCTCCAGATTTGGACACGACTGGACTTAATGTCAGAGGAAAACCTTTACCTTTACCTCAGTGGAATTTAATGTGTGTGATGAAGTAGTAGGACAAAGTACTGTGAAGCAACTGGAAAACCAAGATGATGATATACTTATTCATCATTTTTTATTAGAGTTCTTCATTGTTGACTGGTATATCAGGACAGAAGAGGCTTTATGTAGGAAAGTAATCATTGGCAAGAGATAGCTAAGTTAGAACTGGAATTATTCTTAAAAGGTCAGAGATATGAGTGAGCAGAAAAGTTTGTGGTAGGTTTTGAAAAAAGAATCCCAGAGAGCTTATTACAATGTTTGGGAACATTTTGCTGATGCTGACCTCCATGAAGTAAATGGCACTTCTCATAATAATTTGAGGACGTTGGAGTCCAATGAAGGCAAAGGCATATTATATGCCATCTGCTGCAGGAAGAGTATTTTGCAAACAAATTGTTCCTTCTCTTTCAAAAAGTCAGACTTCCATAGGTGGTTTCTGTATACCGAAGCATCTTTAGTCTTGCCTTTCAGAAACAAGAAATGCAGGGGATAGCATTCCTGCGGTGAAAGTGCCTGCTGCTTCATCAGCAAAATGGTTTATAGCTACAGCATCTCAGGAGATAAGTGTTATATTTCCTCCTATGAGATAAGTGTTAACACAGTTAGTCCTTCTATGAGACAACTGAACTGTGGCAATTTCAGCAACATCTCACTGCGTTCAAATGGAAATGCTAATTAGCAGCACAGCATTTTCACCAGACAAGGCTTGCATGAAAAAATACTATCCTGAAAAGGCATACAGCCACATTATTATTTTACTGTTCCAGTCTTACAATCCTATTGCTTTTCATGTGCATTTTGGCTGACATTTTGGCCTTTTTGAACTAAAGGTTTTATTTTCTCAGCTAAGATGGCAACAACTTCCCAGCTATTGACTTCAAACTGAAAAATAGAGCTAAAGTCGAGAATCTGCAAGACGCCAGTTTTAAAGGAATTGCACTGGCTGTTTATATTCAAGCTGCTGGAAATAACATTAAAACCACGTTGGGACCTTGATAGATGACAGTGGGCCTGAGATTTGAAGTCTGCTGGAGGGGCCCTCCTTTGAGTTCCACTTGTCAGGCCAATACATTGTGGGAGGACATAAGATGTGGGGGGGAAAGGGGGAAAGGCTGGTTGCAAAAAGAATAATCCAACCCAAAATACGTTCTTTCTATCTACTATATTTGATCCACACTATAATATTTGAGTGTGTTTTTTCTGTGGTGACTTTTGGTTTCCTACCAGTGAAAACAGTGAGCACCCTGTCCTCCTGGCCAAGTTGCTAAATGCTTAACTCATATCTGCACTTCATTTTTTTTTTTTGTCGTGTCAGGAGACACTTGAGAAACTGGAAGTCATTTCTGGTGTGAGAGAATTGGCCGTCTGCAAGGACGTTGCCCAGGGGACGCCTGGATGTTTTGATGTTTTATCATCCTTGTGGGAGGCTTCTCTCATGTCCCCACTTGAGGAGCTGGAGCTGGTAGAGGGAGCTCATCCGCCTCTCCCCGGATTCGAACCTGCGACCTGTCGGTCTTCAGTCCTGCCGGCACAGGGGTTTAACCCACTGCGCCACTGGGGGCTCCATCTGCACTTCATGACTTGTCTTCTTCTGTCCCAAGGAATCAAGGCTAGAACTTCAGTGCAATGTTTTCCTCTGAGGCTGTAACTGATTTATACAAGATTATTTATTTTTTATTTGTGAATAAAATAAGGAAATGAATAAGGGAAGGGACCACGTGGTTCAGAGAGGGAACGGCACACTGAGGGCGGGAATATACTTCATAGCTGCATTTGGTGGAAGGATAGAAAGGAGGGGAGAGTTAGGATAAGGTTTAGAATAAAGTTTATGGTTTGGGTTAGGGTTAGGGGTTAGGCTTACGGTTAGGGAAAGAGTTAGGGTTAGGGTTTTTTGTTTTTCTGTTGCCATGTCAGGAATTACTTGAGAAACTGCAAGTCGCTTCTCATGTGAGATAATTGGCCATCTGCAAAGACATTGCCCAGGGGACACCCGGATGTTTTGATGTTTTACCACCCTTATGGGAGGCTTCTCTCATGTCCCCGCATGGAGAGCTGGAGCTGATAGAGGGAGCTCATCCATGCTCTCCTTGGATTTGTGAACCTGTGACCTGTCAATCTTCAGTCCTGCTGGCACAGAGGTTTAACCCACTGCGCCACCGGGGGCTCCAGGGTTAGGGATTAGGCTTAGGGTTAGGGTAAGGGTTAGGGTTTGGGGTTGGGTTTTACCATTAAAGAACTCTTGGTTATAGTATGATAGCTGGGTCTGGAAGCTCCGAGCATTCCAGAGATGCTGCAAGGCGGCTGTGAATAAGGGAAGAGAGGGAGCAGTGAGAGCGGGGAGAGCGAGGGAAGGATAGAGAGGAGAGGACGCTTAGGGTAAAGGGTAGGACAAGGTTTAGGGTTTGTGTTTGGGTTAGGTTTATGATTAGAGTGAGGGTTGGGGTTACATTTAGGGTACACTTTAGGGTTTGGGTTAGCGTAAGGGTTAGAGTAAGGTTTTGGTTTAGAGTAAGGGTTAGATTTAGAGTTTGGGTAAGGGGTTAGGCTTAGGCTTACGGTACGGTTCAGGGTTAGGGTTTCCCCATTAAAGAACTCTTCCATTCCTTGTATATTATCTGTCTCCGGCCTGGCTTACATTAGCTAAGTCTCTCTTGCGCAAACAGCGCTCCCGAAGGAGCGATGTGGCATCTCCATAACGCTTGGAGCTTCTGGACCCAGCTATCATACTATTACCAAAGTCTTACATCCCTTCTATAATATCTGTGTCCGGCCTGGCTTATATTACCTCAGTCTCTCACTCTGCCCCCGTCTCGGTCACGTGTTCTGTACCGTGTTACGCAAACAGCGCTCTCGAAGGAGCGAAGCAGAAATAGTGTAACACTCGGAGCTTCCAGACCCAGCAATCATATTATCACATGGCTTTGTCAAACTACAACCAAGGATTCCAAAGCATAGAGCCATGGTAGTTAAAGTGGGATCAAACTGCATTAAATCTACAGTGTACATGTAGCAACATAAGTCTTTGGCCTGCATGAGAACACACAGGAATACATCGGTGGCGCAGTGGGTTAAAGCCCTGTGCCGGCAGGACAGGTTGCAGGTTCGAATCCAGGGAGAGGCGGATGAGCTCCCTCTATCAGCTCCAGCTCCTCATGCGGGGATATGAGAGAAGCCTCCCACAAGGGTGATAAAAACATCAAAAATCATCCGGGCTTCCCCTGGGCAACGTCCTTGCAGACAGCCAATTCTCTCACAACAGGACACTCCTGAAACGACAAAAAAAAATTGCAGAAATGTTTGCCTAAGAATCCCTTTGGAAGGGGACTAAACATGATTTGTTTACAAATGTGCATGTTAGCTAGGAATCCATAAGCATTGAACGCTAATCATATAATTGAAACCCAATTGTCATATTTATTTATTTATTCATAGCAGCACAATCATTAGATTTGGTTAAGGATGTCCTGCCAAAACAAAGGTTGTGGAGTCTAATCAACTTTTTCCCATGTTTTGATGATAGAACCAATTAGGAAATGACACTTTATAGCCCAGGAACAAAAATCACTTTACATAAAATTAAAGCTAGATTAAGGTAAAGGTTTTCTCTTGACATTAAGCCCAGTCGTGTCCGACTCTGGGAGTTGGTGCTCATCTCCATTTCTAAGCCGAAGAGTCGGCGTTGTTCGTAGACACCTCCAAGGTCATGTGGCCTGCATGACTGCATGGAGTGACGTTTAAAGCGAGATTAACATGGGAAAATAACCATCAGAAAGGAAGGAGGGAGTCTTTGTTTGTGTGTCTGCGTTTTGTTGTTATTTTATAATGTTTTGTTCTGTTTTTATATAGTTCTTGTTCTCATGTGCGCGCGAGTTTCTTTGTGAATAGTAGAAATGGCTTAGTTCTAGAGCTGACTCTGTCCTAGTGACGTCACTAGGGCCACAGATCCCCCCCCCCGCCTAGAAATACAATATTTATTCCTTCCGGAAGTCCCACCTTCTGTTTTGTAGCTGATTGGCAGGCGAATTGGCGGAAGTGGCGTCATCGCAGCAGCGTCAGCTCGCGCGCTCAGTAATGGCGGAGCTCTGGAGCTGACGGTAAGTTGTGGGGAAGAAAGGGAAGCGGAAGTTTCAGTTTGGGACCCTTCCTCTCTCTCTCTCTCTTTCATTGTCTCTCCGTTCGAAGGGAGGTGGCGGGAAAAGGACAGGAGTTGCTTGGCAACGGCCTTCCCGTTTGGGAGGGCGAAAAGGCTTCACATCTGTTCACTGTTCGCCTTAGTTCCCACTCCCTCTCCCAAGTTGACTCCCCAGGCCGCTTGAACTCCCAGGACTCGGTGGAAACCTGCGAGCTGTGGGTTGATGAGGCGCCGGCGCTCTTCAGGCGAGAAGGCTCAAGGCCTTGTTAAACTACGACTCCATTGCATTGAGCCATCGCAGTTACAGTTGTGTCACACCTCATTAAACCTACACTGTAGCGAAGAAAGCTGAGAGGAAGAAAATAAACACGTCAAAGTGTGTTCTACACTTCTTGCATAGCCAAAAAGACAAATCAATGGGTCCTGAAGCAGATTTGATAATCTGAATTATATGGTGATAGCCATCCCCAGCCTTGCGTTGCTGTGGCCCACATGGGGGTTCTGTGTGGGAGGTTTGGCCCAATTCTATAGATGGGGTTCAGAATGGTCTGTGATTGTAGGTGAACTATATATCCCAGCAACTATATATCCCAGCAATTCCTGCTTCTTGGCAGGGGTTTGGACTGGATGGCCCATGAGGTCTCTTCCAATTCTTTGATTCTAACTACAACTCCCAATTGTCAAAATTCTATTTTCCCCAAACCCCACCAGTGTTCACATTTGGGTATATTGAGTCTTCGTGTAGAGTTTGGTCCAGATCCATCATTGTTTGAGTCCACAGTGATCTGTGGATGTAGGAAAACTACAACTCCAAAACCAAAGGACACTACCCATCAAACCCTTCCAGTATGGGAGAACTGTGCCAAGTTTGGTTCAATTCCATCGTTGTTGAGGTTCAGAATGCTCTTTGATTGAGGTGAACTATAAATCCCAACAACTACAATTCCCAAATGACAAAATCAATTTTTTGCATGAAGGACATACGTTGGGTTGTTAGGTGTCTTGTGTCCAAATTTGGTGTCAATTCGTCCAGTGGTTATTAAGTTATGTTAATCCCACAAATGAACATTACATTTTTATTTATATAGGACTAGCTGTCCCCTGCCACGTGTTGCAGTGACCCAGTCTGTTGATCTGGAAAATAAAGTCATGAGAAAGTGTTGGTTTCTAATATATGTATTTCCTTTATGATTGTGAGTAAACAGTATTTCTTGTTGTTTCTTTGTCAGTGTTGATGTGGAGAGTGTCTGGTTTGCTTACTCTGGAATATGCAACATGGACATTGTCCTTCTTTAAGGGTCTCTTTCAAATCTATGATACTATATCTGTGTGTGAGAGAATCATATCTATCTATCTATATTTATGACTGGATGGGTCTTTGTCAGAAGGGCTCTGATTACATTTTCTTGCCCTGGTGAAGAGAGTTGGACTGGATGGCCTTAAGTATTTTCTGTTGTAAACTCCATCTGTGTTCATATTTGGGCATATGGAATATTCATGCCAAGTTTGGTCCAGATCCATCATTGTTTGAGTACATAGTGCTCTCTGGATGTGGCTGAACTATAATTCCCAAACTCAAGGTCAATGACCACCAAACCTTTCCAGTTTTTTCTGTTGGTCATGGGAGCCCTGTGTGCTAAGTTTGGCCCAATTCCATCATTGGTGGAGTTCAGAATGCTCTTTGATTGTAGGTAAACTATAAATCCCAGCAACGACAATTCCCAAATGACAAAATCAATTTTTTTTGTGTGGTGGACATACATTGGACTGTTAGGTGTTTTGTCCAAATTTGGTGTCAATTCCCCCAGTGGTTTTTGAGTTCTGATGGCAGCATGAACTAACACTACATTTTTATTTATATAGATTGTAGATCCACCTTGAGTCTGCAAGGGCTGTTGTGGATAGTAGGGTGAGTTGCATGCCTTTTATGCATGGGGTCACCATAAATCAAAGTTGACTTTGTAGTAATTAACAACAACAACCTCCACCACCCTATGTCAGGCTATGCAGATGTTATTGTTTCTTTACTGTTATTGGAACATATAGAAGAGGGAATTTCAGTAGATGTTACTTGCCCCATAGCTGGGTAACAGTCAAAAACTTCCTGAAGTTTCTACACAGCCATTAAAGGAATAGGAGCCCTCTCTAGTTTTCAGTCTGGCTTCCCTAAATTGGAGGCTGTTTTGCAGGGTTGGGTGAATATGCTTCTTTGCCTCCTCTTTCCTCAACCTCTCAATGCCATGGAATAATTTCTTCTGCGACGTGTCACTTCGGATGTGCTGACTTGCTCATTTCTCGCAATTTGTGTGAATATGTATGTGAATGTATGTGAGATCAGTAAATGCAAACCAGTTTTCCGATATCTAACCCCTCCAAGCTGTAATCTGGCCGTGTGAGTTGTACCCATAACTACATCTTTCATCTATGGCATGGTGTGCCTTTCTTTCTGTCTGCCTTGTCTTTTGCACTTCTGCATTTTTTGTGGCTCCACATCATTTTCTACACACACTGACTAATGAATTACCAAGAAAATAATTTTGTGGGTATTTTTAATCTATGAACATTTTTGACAGGTTATAATAGGTCTAGATTAAATAGGAGACTTGCAAAATTGCCTTAGTTGCATTTTCTGGTGTTTTTTTTAAAAAAGATGTTGTTTTTTATTTACAGATGAACTGTTTTGCCTGGAAGAATAACAAATATCCTTCAACTTGATTTCTGCACATTGTTCATTATCAATTCAAAGCTTGTAGTGGATCAAGAGGAAGAAAAATGAAGAGTGGGGTGACACAGGTGAATGTAAGTTCTTTATTGGCTCTGCAGGTTGGCATTGGCTTCATTGGCTTTGCAGGTTGGCAAGGAAGATGGTTGTTACTTCTTTCATAGAAGGAACAAGGTAATGGAATGAGTGACCAGTTTCCTGCTCTTTTTGTGTATTGCCATGTAAAGTGATGGCGGAGGAGAAAAATTAAATGGAGTCTGCTTCCCTGCTTATTCACATTCTCATTGAGAACCATGAACACTTTTATGTGTGCAGAAGATGAGAGAGCAGCCAGATATGCATGTGCTGCTCTTAAAAAAAAGAGGACTGATTCTTGGCATTTTATCTAGCTGGCACCAAATCCCATCTGATATTGGAGGAGATATAACTAGGACCTGTTCATTTCAGTTATGTTCAATTAACATTCATTTCTTTGAAACCATAGTGAGTCAGATTCAACCTGCAGAAAAGGTGGAAATGTTGTATCCAGTGTAAATGAGTTCTTTTAGAAGTGAGCTATGGGAACACCGACTCCTCCTAATTATTGGACTGCTGCTCCCATGAACTCTAGTCACCATAACCAGTGGTGAGGGATGATGAGAGTTGAAATCCAGAAACATCTGGAGAGCTGCATGTTCCCCATCCATGGACTAGATTCTCAAAACCACTTCATGAGTGGCAAGTGGATGGTAGGAGGGAATGGTGTTTTTTCTTTTCTGACTGGAGTCTTTTTGTCCAACATCAAGTGCCTCTCTACACCACTCTGTATATCTGATGAACAGCTTTCTTTCATGTGCAAGGGAATGTAATGGGGAGGTCTTAGAATACATGTTGCGCTCTGGCCGATGTATTTATACTTTAATTTTAAAATTTGTTGTATTTATAGTCCAGTTCCAGTTATGAAAGGAGAGAAACTAACAATCTTCGACAGAGAAGTTTGTCTCCAGAAGACAGGTAAAAGGTTGTTTTTTTTTTCCTTTTACTGATAGCCCTCCACATTCAATGGGGTTAGAACACAGGACACCCTTGAAAGTGGGAAGGCTGAACATTAAACAGTGTTTTTTTTTCCAACTGAGATAATATCTCTCTAGGAATCTCTAGGTCTTCCTGTGCAATTCTGTGGTCAACATCTGTTGGAACTTGACTATACAATCATATTGGAGGACCTGGAGATTCTTAGAGAGTCCATATTAATGATATATGCCAAAGTTAAACCTGGAAATGCTGTACTTGGCATCCCACATAACTAAAGTTCAATAATATTCTTTTGAATAGTTTCATTTAGTATACATGTGGATTACATCTAAGGATACTGGTTTAGGGACAGTCAATTATTTTGAGAATGGATACTAAAAAATATAACCACAAGCACAAAAGCTAAAATCACTGCAGGGACTAAAGCAATAGATCTGAGCTATTAACAGTGTTAGAATATTTCATCAAATGCATTATGTGTTAAAACAATAAGAACTTAAACTGCTCTCAAGAGGCAGATTAGCTGTGAAGAGAAGGCAAATGAAACAGTACCTCTGTAGAAACACACATCTGACACTCTAACAAACCATGGCGGCATTAGTGAAATGCCTGTCTGCTGCTTCGTACATCCATAACCCTTCCCCCTACGCAATAGACGAACAAAGTCATATTCCAGAACAATTCCTTCACTACCATGAAATGATGCAAACTGACATGTGTATTGCCCTTGAAACCTCAGGCTCTAGATCTGAGAACCTTCTGTCTCTGACATGGCACGCACATGCATATGTGTACACCTTAAAATGGAAGAGGGGGTCAGTCTGTGGTAAAAAGCTGCTTCCACATACAGTTCTTGTTCGTTGAACAACAGCCTGTATTGTTATGTCTACTCACACTCTACTCCTGTGTGAGTCCTGTTAGCAGATTTCAATCTAAGGAGGGTGAGAAAGGCCATACATAGTAGTTGTAGTAGCAGTAATAATAATAATGACAACAACTTTATTTATACCCTGCACCATCTCCCCAAAGGGACTCAGAGCGGTTTATAGCAGTGTTAGTAGTCCTGTCTTGACATTCTCCAGATTGGGTGAGCAGGCTTACAAAGGGATTATATGTGTCTTTGTCAGACATGGGCAAACTTTTAAACTGGGGGGCCAGAGTGTGGTGGATGGGCTGGGCAGGGAGGTAAGGTTTCACACATGGCAGCTTGCCTGGTGTATCGCAGTGCCCAGAAAGTTGTGCTTCAGCCCTGTGCAGAGCCTCTTTCTGGCCTGCACCTTGGCCTCCACTGTCACGGGACTCAGCTGCTCCTTGCAAGCACACTCCCCTTCTTTTGGCCTCTGCCCCCAGTGACAAGGAGGGCAGCTCCTCTTCCTCCTCCACCACCGCTACCTGGGAATACAACCGCCTAGGGCTCTTCTTCCCTTCCGTCCTGCTCGCGTTCTTCTTTATGAGGGGGAACTTGTGCTTGAGGAAGGTGGTGGTGTTAGAGAAAGAGGAAGAGGAGGTGAAAGAGGAGCTGCCCTCCTCATTGCCAGGAGTGGAGGCCTCGAAAACAGGGAACGCACTGGCTTTGTGCTCGCCAGTGAGGAGCAGCTAAGTCCTGTGGAGGTGGAGGCCAATGTGCAGGCAAGGAAGAGGCTCTGCCTGGGGCTGGTGCTGCAGCTGTGTGTGACTTCCCTGGTCTCCTCTCAGCATGAGGACATGAGTGGCCCACCATGTCCTCATGCTTATAGGAAGGTGAAAGAGAGCAGGGCCTGAGAAAAGAGCCCAAAGGGCTGCATCCGGTCCCCGGGCCTGGGTATGCCCATATCTGGTCTATGTGAACATGCCTAGAACCTCTCTTCAGTCCTTCAGACATAACACCAGAAATTTAGAATTTACGGGGAATTAGGAGGTGGGGTCACTCCTCTATATATTTTTAATGCCCAAATAGGGTTGTGGTCCAATTTAAATTAATTTTCATTAGAACATGTTATGAAATCCATGAAGTGCTTTCAGCATAGAAAAATTTACCGACTCACTTATCCATGGACCATGGTTTCACTTATCGTCCGTCCCAACGCCAGATCCTACAGCCCTATTCTATAACATGCTTCTGGCCTAATCAAAATACAGGGTTCACTTTTATCCACAGCTTCGGTATCCATGGAGGTCATGGAATGTATCATAATAATTGAGTTGAGTCAGTAAAAGAATATAGGAGAGATAATAGATTTGCAATGTGTTAAAGACCTATTCCGGTTTGTGGATGTCACTCATCCCCATCTGTCAAAAGTTCACATTAACAGACAGGCTAAATATACTTTTGTCAGATTTCAGACAGGTAACAGAATGTAGAGTAAGAAGAAGTGGGCTGCATCACAGGGCACCCAACAACAGGCTGAGGAACAAAGTAATTGTTCAAGTTGTGGCACAGAACACAAAAGCTCCAGTGCTTAAGTACTAAAACCTCTATTACATGTCACCCTCTCTATTTTTGTTGGTTTTGCAGCATAAGACACTTCCCTTAATTTCAACTATTATGAATGAAAAAAGTAATTTAGAAACAATAAATATGTGTCGGTTTGAAGTACTGGAGTTTTGACATCAATACATAGTTTCCAAAATGTGCAGTTTCCATAATATGTGAAAATCCTTTAGTTTTTTAAATAACCCCCCCCCCCCCCAAATATTACAGTTTTTCTCTCAATCTCGATGTAGGTATGCAGAACGTGGGAGATCTCGGTCACCATCAGGCAAAGGTTATTCAGATCATAGCAAACCTGACCGAGAACATTCAGAAAAGGGACGTTATGGTGACAAATACACGGAGTCAAGGTGAATGTCGAGCATTGATGAACTAATTAATGATCAGGCTGCTTAGATTTGAGATAGCTCTTTTGGTTAGCTTCTTTTCTATTTAATTCAGTTTAATAGTGTATCTGAGGCTGCATGATAAGAATCTCTTATGAAGTTCCTTTCCAAGAGATGTTAGGCTATCTGAATGCTTGTTATATATACACTGGTAAATCTATTTTAGCTGGTTTTCCTCTCTGACTGCCTGTTCTGGACACTGGTTATGAAATTATTTTGGTCAACTTCTAAATATTTTTTCTTTTTTTCTTAATAGACAGTTGTAAAAGATTGAAAGGGAATATATGTTTTAATAATATGATTTTATTTCTATTTTAGTATGTAGATTTTTCACTGAAACTGTTCAAAACTATATTGGAAGCTGCTTTGCATCTCAAAATCATGGAGAAATGCAGAATATAAGTAGAATTTACTTGTGATCTCTGTAAAGTCATCCAGATGAGTTTTAGCATCTGCGCAGAAGCCTAAGAACATTCTAGAGCTGAGTTGTTTTTGGTGAGAGGCCTACCTCTCCCTTCTCAACACACATATAAAGCATTCTTTGGCTAAATCTCATTTTTTTAAAAACCCACAGTGTTAGTATTTTCTGTTGGAACATTCTCCGTGTTGCTGAGTGACTTACCTCATGATCCTTACAGTATAATTTCCCCATAATTTTCTTAATATTATTTAGTTTATCTTCTATTTTGAACTACTTTCAATTAGTTTATTTACTTTCAAGTTATAGTGCAAATATTGTAGTAGTGTGAATGTTGTAATCGTTTTTATGCTTCAGGGGGAGAGAAAGGCAAGAAAGAGAAAGGGAATCGGATCGGAGAAAATACCGAAGATCTCCTTCACCTGACAGAAAACATGCAGCAGATAGATCAGCACCGCATGATGAACCCGTTCCAAAAAAGAAGAAAGAAGAGGTGGATCCCATTCTTACCCGCACAGGGGGTGCATACATACCTCCAGCAAAGCTTCGAATGATGCAGGCACAAATCACTGATAAAAATAGGTAAGTCTTTATTAAACCAAAGAAGTAATGTCTACTTTCCTTCACTAGGATTTCAAGCTCATCTTGTTTCTTTCCCAAACTCTGTACATTATGGTACAGGCATCTAAAACTGATTATTATCATCTTCTGTTCTGTTATGAATTCAACTGTGGTTTCCACTATTTCATTCAGGTTCTCTTCTAGATTTCACATCATTTTGTTTAGAGTCTGCTTTTATATAGGTGTTTGATCTATCCTCTCCATCCTCCCAGGGATTTAGTTTAAATTCGCTTTGATCAGGTTTTGCCAAAAATGTTTTTCACGGGGTCTAGTCCATCTGTAGCCAGTAGTCCTTTGTCTAGGACAGGCATGTCCAAAGTCCGCCCCGTAGGCCCTTTTCAAATTTCCATTAGCTCTCACTCTCCAGGCCAACTCCCTCCTTTCCTCCCTCCCTTTCTTGACTTCCAATCTTTGTTCATTCATTTATTCGTTTTTGGATCAGCGCTCCTGAAAAGGTAGGCTCCTTGGGAGGAGAGAAAGAGAGATGGCGGCCTCTTGTGTTCCTTCAAACCGATTATGTGTCGCCTTCTCCTCAGGTAGCTCTGGTCTCTGGCATTTCATCCCAGTGACCCCTTGTCTCTTTCTGTCTTCCTCCGCAACTTTTTCTTTATTTCTTTGCAAAGGAAGGCTCCTTGATTACCCTACTTGCCCCAGGTGTTCACTGCTGCTGCTGCTGTTGCCTTCTGCTTCTTGGCCAGGAAGAGCAGGCCCTGGAGGCTGAGCACCTGCTTGGCTTTCCACCCTCCCTATCACCCTCCCTTCCTCCTCCACCCCTCTTTCCTCTGTCGTCGCCACCTTGCATTTTCCAAAAGGCAAATTTATGATGATCAGATTTGTTGTGCTTGACTTGCCGTATAGTTATCAAGACATTCCCGAACATGTGTGAATAAAGTCAGTTGTTTAATTTTAATTGGGATGGTCCAGATTTGTCAAAGGCCATTGCTAACCATATATAAAACACTCTGGGATGACAGATAGCTAGAGAGTAAAACTTTCTTTCTTAGACCTCTTTTACACTGCCCTATATCCCAGGATCTGATCCCAGATTATCTGCTTATTCCAGATTATATGGCATTGGAGATTTATATAATCAAGTTCAAAGCATATAATCTGGGATCAGATTCTGGGATGTAGGGCAGTGTAGATCTAGCCTTAGTTGTCTCATGATATGCCTTTGGGGGTGGTTGTTGGGAATGGTAAAACTAAGGTCATGATTCAGTGTTATCAATGATATCGATTTATTGGCGTAGCATGTATTCAGTGTGGCTAATTCTTCTGCAAATAATTTGCTCATAAATAATGGAAACTGGCAGGTAGATGTGGTTTTATGCATTATGCTCAGGAAACATGACCCCCAGAAAGTGTTATAATGGGTTAAGTATTCAAACTGACTAAGAACCGAATTTGTAATTCAAGTCATTTTACTATTTTAGTGCATAACTTAATTTGTCACGTTTGGCACACAGTTTAGCGTATCAAAGGATGAGCTGGGAAGCATTGAAGAAATCTATCAATGGTCTCATCAATAAAGTGAATGTTTCAAATATTGAGAATATTATTCATGAACTCCTTCAAGAAAATATTGTGAGAGGAAGGTGAGTGTCTGGCTCTTAAAACAGAGCCATCTGGTTATTTTATATTCATGGAGCGAATCTTATGTTGTCCATAAGGTTTTTTGTTAGTCAGTTCTTATTTGGATAATATTTAGGGGTTTTAGAGCAGTTTGATCTTCCTTCTATCAGTCTGAAATAAGGTTATACCTGGGAGAGTTCTGTGGGTCTCAAATAAGGCTTATCTGGAAATAAGACCTATTGAATTAAAACGTTTGATCTTTCTTATTTTAAAGGCTTTGTAATTGAATGTGGGAATAAGTGAAATTGATAATAAAGTTGCCACTGCACTTTTCAAATCAAGCACCAAGCAGTTTCTGTTGTTAGAGTATACAATTATAGAACTTGATTTTTAAAATTAGTAGGTTTTTTGCAAAGCTTTATGAAATTCCTTCTGGTCCTCCTAATTCAACTTGATGTTTTCTGATTTGTGATTGTAAACATAGTTTTTAGATAGGAGGAGTTTTTGTGGGGCTTGGGAGTGACCAGAAAAAAATAATTATGTAACTTGGAGGGGAAGGAGGAGAGGATAGAATAGAATAGAAAATAATGGGTAAACATTAATTAGTGACATGAAATGCATAATATTGAAGAGAGCAGCAATTTGTTTCTGTAACACACTACTCAATCATTAGCTGTCTCATTTTCTTCTTAAATTATAGTTAGCTCTAAGGGAACATCGCAATTCTGTTAGAAGTTATTGTTCTTGAAGAAGAATAAACTGGCATAAGATGATCTAGTAGTCCACAAAGATCCTTTTCTAATATCCTTCAAGTTCCTTAATAACACATTAGAATGTGAATGAACATGTTTCTCCAGGACAGTGGGAGCTTTGTAAATATTTAAAACTTACGGGAAGTCATGAAAATAACTTTATGGCTGAATTAGGAGGCAAATTATATTCATTGGAAATAATTAACGTTTGTACTTTAATATCAACTCTTGACTGGATTTCAGCTTGCATAGTACTTAAATGCATTTGAGCTCTAGCCAAGGCATTTTCCCTTTGCCAGGTTACTGCTCAGCTTGAGGACTAATTTACTCTTTTACTTGTCTTAATTTTTTAAAGGTTTCAAGTGATTTCCTCCCAATTGTGTAGCGACCTCCCCTCTTGTTTTTACAGTGGTATTTCCTCAGATGATAGTTTTGGAAAATACTGTAGGTTTTAACACAAACTTGTTCTGGCAATGTCCACTTGATAGATGAGAAAGCAGTATGAAATGGATATTTTTCAATAGACGTTTAGATGGTTTTTTTTTGTGTCAGGAGCGACTTGAGAAATGGCAAGTTTCTTCTGGTTTGAGAGAATTGACCGTCTGCAAGGATGTTGCCCAGGGGACACCCGGATGTTTTACCATCCTGTGGAAGGCTTCTCTCATGTCCCCACATAGAAAAATGGAGCTGACAGACAGGAGCTTATCTCGTGGTCTGGATTCAACTGCCGACCTTTCGGTCAGCAATCCTGCCAGCACAAGGGTCTAATTCATTGCACCACTGGGGGCTCCATTAGATGGATGTGCAATGGTTTATAGCAAGAGCAAAGATGTGTTGATTGTTGCTTTCAAAAATGCTAGCCCACTCAAAATACAATGTCTGAACGCTTGAAAGACTAGATGACTGCAATATAAACTTGAATTAAGGATCATAGTGGAGCAGTGAAGAAGCCGGGGTGCTCTTAATGAGTATTATGTAACTGTATTTGGCACAGGACCGTTGGTGGAATTGAAATCCCAAGTTAATCCAATCTCCTTCAAACCACAGGGATATATGCAGACATATAACTTACAGAGTTAAAAAAATAGCTTAGGTCGAGATGGAGGTACATGCTATGGGGCCAGCATCCTTTCTTCCCTGCAATAATTGTGTCAATATCCCCAAATGGAGGCACAAGGGATGCTATTGAGCAAGACAAACTGTTGTGCAGTAGATTAGGAGAAGAGTCCCTTTACAAAAGATGCATCTTATCAGTTTTTCTCAGGACTCTTCCTCTCAGTCGCTGAAGTCATAGTCTGTCCCTCTCAACAGGGTTACTTGATCCTCAGGACAGGATTTTAATGGGGTTGAAGGGGCTGCTGAAGAGGAGTAAAGGGGCTGCTTTTCCCCAGCCCTCTTGTCAATGCCTTTGTGTAAATTCAACCTGTATACTTCTTTTATTTTTCCAGGAAAAGTACTTCATGACTGTATTCTCATTTACAGGGGATTACTGTCAAGATCAATTCTGCAAGCTCAGAGTGCTTCTCCAATCTTCACTCATGTTTATGCAGCAGTTGTAGCAATCATCAATTCCAAGTTTCCAAATATTGGAGAACTGATACTCAAGAGGCTCATTTTGAATTTTCGCAAAGGATACAGAAGGAATGATAAGGTATGCAAGAAAAGTTACTGTGCAAAGTGATAGGGAAAGATTTATTGGGCTTTTCTCCCTTCTCATATCTCAAATAGTACTATGAAGAAGTGACATTTATTGAGTGAGATTGATTTTCACATTAATGGGTTTAGGAACCTTGTGTTTTCACCACAGTTTTTGGAAATGTGAAGCCAGAAGTCGGTAACGCTCTCTTCCCCCACCCCATGCAATGGATCTGCTAAGAAACTGAAATATATCCAGTGCTTAATTTCTTGGCTATGAATCTTTCCATGAGAACATACAATGCATTACACTAACTTAGCAGATAAAACTGCACTCCTCCTGTATTTATGAATTTCAAAAGTAAGAACATGTTAATTTTATTCAAAATAATTACAGACTTAGAACTCCCAGAAATCCCAGCCAGCTTACCAGCTGTTAGGATTTCTGGGAGTTGAAGGCCAAAACAACTGGGGACCCGCAGGTTGAGAACCACTGACCTAAGTGTTTAGGACTCAGACTCTTACAGTTCTTACTCTCATAACAGTTATATCATTATTAGATTTCACAGCGTCTTAAGTTCCATATTTGATCCATGTGCTATTGGTTTAGAGACTCTTTTGGAAGAGATTATACATTTTCATTATAACACTGAGCTAAGAAGGCTTTCTGTGTATGAATCTATGGATGGCGAGAATTCAGCAACACCCCATCACTTAAAATCTAAATGAATTCTGCTTTTTTCTCAGTTGCAACAAGTGAAATGTTTGGAGTTTGTCCAGTACTTTATGCCTGATGAGCACATTGCATGGTGAATTCTCAGAAGGAGGGTGTTGCTTAATAACTTGCTCGTTATAAAATTAATCATTTTCTAGGAAAAGAGAAATGAACTATCCAATACATGTTGTTGCCTATTTAAATTCATTGTTAGATACTATCACTGTTGCTGTATTCAGTTAAATTGTATATGCAAGTCACTTAAAGTCCTTGGAATAGCAAAATATATAAAAGAATAGAAACACCTTCAAGTGTTTTTTAAAACCATAATAATAATACATTTGTGTATTTATTTGCAGCAACTTTGCCTGACAGCTTCGAAGTTTGTTGCACATCTAATGAATCAGAATGTGGTAAGATACTCTTGAGTTACTAATAGTGTATCTGAAATAATTGTAGCTTCTGATATACCCTGTGGAGCCAACTTCAATGTCTGATTTTGTTTCAAGTGCTCAAGTAGTGAGGTTTTGTGGATAGCATTTTATGAATGCAATTTTGAGGCTTATTCCCCACCTGGGTGGTATACATACATACATATTTATTTATTTACAGTATTTATATCCCACCCTTCTCATCCTGAAGGGGACTCAGGGTTGGTCACAGAACACATATATGGCAGACATTCAATGCCGTTTATACATTGACAAGACAGACACTTGTACAAAGATAAAGGTATATGTAGATTTTTCCCCATTTTTGTCATCTTGGAGGCTTGTGCTCGGTTCCAGCCACATGGGGTGCTGTTGCTCCATCTCCCTGTCGAAGAGCATTATTCGTAAACTTCACTTCCAACCATGGGTCTTGTTATATTTATTTCATTTATTTATTTGTCATATTTATATCCTGCACTTTTCAACCACGAAGTTGACTCAGAGCAGCGCACATAAAGGCACAATTCGATGCCATACACACATCTCCAGCGAATAAAACATATACAATTGCCGTTTATACATTGACAAGACAGACACTTATACAAAGATAAAGGTATATGTAGATTTTTCCCCATTTTTGTCATCTTGGAGGCTTGTGCTCGGTTCCAGCCACATGGGGTGCTGTTGCTCCATCTCCCTGTCGAAGAGCATTATTCGTAAACTTCACTTCCAACCATGGGTCTTGTTATATTTATTTCATTTATTTATTTGTCATATTTATATCCTGCACTTTTCAACCACGAAGTTGACTCAGAGCAGCGCACATAAAGGCACAATTCGATGCCATACACACATCTCCAGCGAATAAAACATATACAATTTAAACAATTGTCAAAACGTTTCAACATTAAAATGATTAAAATCATATAATCCAGTATCATAATCCAATGCCATTCTGATTATTATTGCACAATTCCACTTCCCACTTATTGCACTCATAAATTATCCAAATGCTTGGTCCCACATCCAAGTTTTCGGTTGTTTTTTTAAAGGTCAGGAGGGTTCCATAGCCGAGGGGCCACCACTGGGAAGGCCCTGTCCCTCATCCCCATCAACTACACCTGCGAGGGAGGTGGGACTGAGAGCAAGGCCTCCCCAGAAGACTTTAATCTCAGAGATGGTTCATAGAGAGAGATACGTTCGGATAGATACAGTGGTTGAAAAGTCCAGAGAGCCACTTCTGATATGCCCTGTGGAGCCAACTTCAAGTCCTAAGGCAGATCTAGATAGCCCCTTTATTGCAGAAACTTCTGCAATAAAAACGGGGCTGTCCAGACAATGTTCTGGACAATCCTGAATTAATTCGCCACAAACCAGGAAAACCCTAGTTTGTGGTGAAAAAATTTGATAATTGATTTATTCCACGCCTTCCAAGAACTCCCTCCCCAAAAGCCCTAAATTGCCCTTTTAAAAATAAAAGTACTTACCCAACCTCCACTGGAAAGCTGCGACAGCTCTCCTGGCATGTAGGAAAGACATGCCAGGAGAATGAAGGGGGGAAGAAAATCGTTCCTCCCCACCCCCCTTTTATCCTGGCATGTCATTTCTACGTGCCAGGCAAGCTGACGCAGCTCTCCAATGGAGGCTGGGTAAGTAATTTTATTTTTAAAGGGGCCAGTCATGGAAGAACATGTGGACACCCACTCCAGAAAGCATGCACTTTGTGGGGTGTGTGTAGACAGGGCCCTAGGAACATCCGCATTTTTTAAACGCAGATGCTCCTGGGATAAAGTGCTGTCTGGAAAGGCCCTTAGAAACTCCCCTGAGCTACTGGAACTGGGGCTGTAGCTGTTTTTTGAGAACCAATTGCCCCAAACACTGCTTGATTAATTTCAGTTCATTTCGGAAGCAGTACTGATTTTTTGTTGTCAAGTCTCTTAAAGTTAGATGTGAAAAATGTATAGTCAAATGAATTTGGTGTTTGTTGTTTAACAAGAGTCTTTGATTTGTTATTCCTGATAAGAGTCATGAAGTTTTATGTTTGGAGATGTTGACATTGCTTCTGGAAAGACCCACAGATGACAGCGTTGAAGTGGCTATTGGGTTCCTTAAAGAATGTGGCCTCAAGTTGACTGAAGTGTCTCCAAGAGGTGTTAATGGTATGAATATACTTCTGAAATCTTTCTTTTGTGACTTCCATTGTTTTATATGATGTATTTCTTTCCTGTCTAAGTTTAGTGAATTTCAGAGCAAGGTTAAAGAAAGAGATGGCTAAAATGGGCCAAGTTATTAGGCTAAACTACAATTAAATAGTCATAGTAATATTGTATATTATGCTTTTATGGTTTTAAATTGTATATCGTTGATTGTTTTTTATCCTTGTAAACCGCGTTGAGTCGCCTGTTGGGCTGAGAAACTGCGGTATACAAGTAAAGTAAAGTAAATAAATAAATATTAAAGAACACTGGATCAGATTTTTATTATCAGTCTGTTTAAAAGCTCTTTTCCCCACAGCTGTCAATTGACCTTTCCCTTGGTTCTGTTTTTAAATTAACAGCCATCTTTGACCGCCTTCGTCATGTTCTGCATGAATCCGAAACTGACAAGCGAGTTCAGTACATGATAGAAGTCATGTTTGCTGTGCGCAAAGATGGGTTCAAAGATCACCCAGTAATTCCAGAAGGATTGGATCTTGTTGAGGAGGAGGATCAGTTCACCCATATGCTGCCTTTAGAAGATGACTACAATCCAGATGATGTTCTTAGTAAGTACAACACGGAACTGAACTTGTCAATCTATAACTCTGAATTGTTTATACTGTTGCTATTTGTTTTCTTCGTGGTAATTTTCTTTTCTCTTTTTTTCTGAAGATGTGTTCAAGATGGATCCTGATTTTGTGGAGAATGAGGAGAAGTACAAGGCTCTTAAAAAAGGTAAGTAGGTCAAGCTTATGCTGGTTTTCCTCCTGAAACAAATCCCTGAGTCGGCTAATATTTTGGATTTAGCAGTATTCATTTATACTAAGGATAAATGAAGGCAACTTGAGCTTTTGATTGTCTTACACAAGTAGTTCAGAAAGCAATTTGATGTTTATTTTACTCAAAAGTCAGAATATGCTTTACTGGTTAGCCATTTTTTCCCTTTCTAAAAAAAATAATCTAGTTGTGATGTTGACAATGCTACCTACACATTAGAGTCCCATATTCAGTTGATTGTGTGGGAACATTACAGTCCTTTGCCTATACCAGAGCTTTCCAAATATTTCATGTTGGCAACACATTTTTTTTAGACAGGCATCATTTTGCAACACGGTAATTTGTTTTTACTGGCAAACCAGAGGTTAAACCAACCCTTATAAAAAGGTATGGACACATTACATACATTGTAATAACAAAATGTTCAGGGACATATCATACCTCCTGAAAAGCTTTCATTTGTATTTTTAGATATATATGATTTGTAAGATAATACCTTGCATTTCCAAGATTTTTGTCATTTCTCATGTGTACATGATACGCCTACACATGGCACCTCACACATTAATGTGTTGCAACACACAGTTTGGAAAGCCCTGGCACACACAGTTAGAAGGGTTTGTTTTTTTTAACTTGTACCCACCACTGGCCCGGCCCTGGTTTTACTGCATAATTGATGTATTGTTTTATTGCTTATGTTTTATTTTGCTTTAAATTGTACTGTTATTGTTTTGCTGTTGTTGTGTTGAGGCCTTGGCCTTTGTAAGCCGCATCGAGTCCTGCAGGAGATGCTAGCGGGGTACAAATAAAGTTTTAAAAAAGGAAATTCTACCAGGATCACGGAGTCTTGCTTCCAAATGATTTATTGCTGACCGAGACAGCAGTGTTTCTTATTCCCCTTCTGAAGTCCCTTCTTCCCAATTTGTAAGCTCCCGATTCTTCATACCTTCTCTACCAATGCAGTCAAACCTAATCTCAATGTTTCCGTATATTTTATTCTTTTTTGTAGAAATCCTTGATGAAGGTGACACGGACGCAGAATCCGGTGAAGATGCTGGTAGTAGTGAAGAGGAGGAAGATGAGGAGGAGGATGGGGAGGATAAAGAGGAGGATGAAGATGGTGAGTGTAGTAAATGGATTTACTGACTGCTGCAAGCCATGAAAGTTCAATGTTGATGTCCAATAACATGACCATTGTTCACATTAAAATGTCTTTTATATTGTTTGTACTGTGTGCTGCATACACTATATAAATTAGTGGATGCTTTTGTATCAACCTCAAAGAGATGCAGTTTGTGATTTGATTTCATTGGCAACAGCAAAGCCGAATATGGCATATTACTATGTTACTTAGGCCTCTTCCACACAGCTTAACAAAATCCCATATTATCTGCTTTGAACTGGAATATATGGCAGTGTGGATTCGGATAACCCAATTCAAAGCATATATAGTGGGATTTTTTGCCTTGATATTCTGGGTTATATGGCTATGTGGAAGGGCCCTTAGTTGCCCTTGCTAGTCAAAGTAAAGGAATTTCTACGGTTTGCTATTTAAAAGATGCCCAGTCAGATTTTTTTTTAAAAAAGTCATCTGCCTTTATATCTGCCTTTGAACACTCTTCACTTCAAAAGTGCTTTTCCCTTTGATGTGGGGAAGGAAAAGGAAACGTCCATTGCTTCTGCGGCATTGAGAATTTCTTAACTTTTTTTGAAACTCCAGCCTTTTGACTTTCAGAAATACCACCCACCCACCCCCTTCCAATCTGCTTGTGTCACCAGACAAAAATATGCACACTCTAAGGTTTTTGCTCAGAAGCACATCAGGCGTGTTCAGTTTTCTTTGCTACTGGGGATTATACTCAGTATAATCCTAACAGCCATTTTGTAATAAAGTGCTGTGCCGCGTTGTGTTCTGTTTCTCTTTTTAGCCTCCACATGTCTATGCAAGAGCATAATCTATCCAAAGTTAAGCAGTTTTCCCAGATCTATTGAGTTCAGTAGAATTGTGATTACATTTAGATTATTCCCCTTAATAGTGAAATCTAAAATGTTAAACTTAGTTGGACAGGAGGGCAAGAAACCTTTGAGATAGGTTCTCGGCATTTGCAAAACTCTTTCAAATGACACTGTTTCATTGGCAGTGCTTTTGGGAGAGGAAAATAAATTTCTGTTTCCAGGCAGATAGCAATTAAACATGGTAATTGCAGAAATCTGTCATCACTTGCATTACTCATATGGAAATTGTGCCAGCCACTCCCGTAAGAAATAGGACATTAATTCATTTTAGAGCAGCTGGCTTAGTTATTGATTCGATGTTTGATCATAAGACACGCTGTTCTGATTATAGACCTGTAGTATTCCTATGTATAGAAGCAAAAACAAGCACATGCACACAGACAGAAATGTTAATCAACACTTGTTAATCAACACAGGGCCCTGCACAGAACATGGTTCCCCTTTGAGATTTACTGGAAAACTTTGTGAACAAATCTCATTATTCACGGCAAAGCATCTGTTCAATATACCATATCTCATATTCCTCCTGACCTTCAGCACCAAGTTTTTAGGAGGATAGTGGACTGCAGGGAGTCAAGGAGGATTAGCAGAACATGGTTATGCATCTTGGATATCCAAGTAAAGCCATCACTGGCAATAACCCATTGTACAGATGACTTCATGGATAATTTTTTTGCAGACCATTTCCATTTAAATAGTAGTCATGGGCCCAGTTACTGTCTCATCCGTTTCATTCATGTTTTTGTACTGTTTCATTCATTTGGAATGCACAAAACAGTTAACCATTTGGTCAGCTGATTTTCAGCGCTCGGCTGTAGGCCCTGGTGCGCCCTCTAACTTGGGGCTTGGCACACTCGAATATAGGCCCTGCCAGGGCCTACAGCCCTGGAAACCTCTGGCACAGCCTACAGCCAAGCACCTCTTCTTTGGCGTTCAAGTTACTCGGATTTTGGCCCTGCCAAGTCTTACAGCTGAACGCCTCTTACTTGGCGCTTGGCTGTAGGCCCTGGCAGACGCTGGCTCTTTGCTGCCAATGAGCCAAAAATATTCCTCATTCGGAAAGGTGCCCGTTTTCGGGAGATGTTTTCGAAAATGAAAACAGGGCCTTACAAATGAAACAAACCAGAATGGAGAGTATTTATTTATCATGTCAGGAGCGAACCAAAACAGTTGTATTGCATTAAAAAACAAACAAACAAACCAAACAAAGTTTGCGGACTTGGTAATCTATTAAATGTCCTTTGAGCAGTAGCTGGCCACTTGGAGTGTCTCTGGTGTTGCTGGAAGAAGGTCCTCCATTGTGCATGTGGCAGAGCTCAGATTGCAATGCAGTAGGTGGTCTGTGGTTTGCTCTTCTCCACACTCACATGTCATGGATTCCACTTTGTAACCCCATTTCTTAAGGTTGGCTCTGCATCTCATGGTGCCAGAGCGCAGTTCAGCACCTTCCAAGTCGCCTAGTTTGGAATGGAGAGTGATTCTGTACAAATATACAAGACTATTAAATAGTATATGTATCGTGCTTTAAAATAACATTATTTCTGAATGCTAATTCCCTGCATTGTTTCTCCTCATTTTGAAAGGACAAAAAGTAACCATCCATGATAAAACAGAAATTAACTTGGTCTCCTTCCGGCGAACGATTTACCTCGCAATTCAATCAAGGTAACATTAAATATATAAATTCAGGAGGAAAGAGGCTTGCCTGAGTTAAAGAATGTGTAAATTAACAGGATATTTTAAATTATCCCCAACAACTAACGTCAGTCTATATATATAAATTTGTTAGGGGCATCCAACGAGGAAACAAAACTCAAAAACCCCCCAACGAAACTTAACCAAAATTCCCATGCCCATAACACAACCCACAAGGTACAAACATATCTACTCAAAATGAAAAACAACACAACAACACACTCACAAAACGGCAAAACAACAAAACTCAAAAAAAACCAACGAAACTTAACCAAAATTGCCATGCCCATAACACAACCCACAAGGTACAAACATATCTACTCAAAATGAAAAACAACACAACAACACACTCACAAAACGGCAAAACAACAAAACTAAAAAAAAAACCAACGAAACTTTACCAAAATCCCCGTGCCCATAACACAACCCACAAGGTACAAACATATCTACTCAAAATGAAAAACAACACAACAACACACTCACAAAACGGCAAAACAACAAAACTCAAAAATCCCCCAATGAAACTTAACCAAAATCCCCGTGCCCATAACACAACCCACAAGGTACAAACATATCTACTCAAAATGAAAAACAACACAACAACACACTCACAAAACGGCAAAACAACAAAACTCAAAAATCCCCCAACGAAACTTAACCAAAATCCCCGTGCCCATAACACAACCCACAAGGTACAAACATATCTACTCAAAATGAAAAACAACACAACAACACACTCACAAAACGGCAAAACAACAAAACTCAAAAATCCCCCAACGAAACTTAACCAAAATCCCCGTGCCCATAACACAACCCACAAGGTACAAACATATCTACTCAAAATGAAAAACAACACAGCAACACACAAAACGGCAAAAGAACAAAACTCAAAAAAACCCCAACGAAACTTAACCAAAATTCCCATGCCCATAACACAACCCACAAGGTACAAACATATCTACTCAAAATGAAACACAACAACACACTCACAAAACGGCAAAACAACTGAGCATGCGCATTGGCACCCAGCCGCAAGTTCCCTGGCACGCGCACATGGCCTTCCGGCCAACGTTCCCTCTGCGGAAACCATGCCCACTCCAAGCCCTGCTGCGCCGCTTCCCGCACACACACACCCCCTGCCACACACACACACGCAACCCCACGCTCCATCACTCCCCCCGCCGCCGCATACACACACGCAACCCCACTCCCCCTGCCGCCACACACACACACGCAACCCCACGCTCCATCACTCCCCCCACCGTCGCACACACACGCAACCCCACTCCCCCCGCCGCCGCACACACACACGCAACCCCACTCCCCCCGCCGCCGCACACACACACGCAACCCCACACTCCATCACTCCCCCCGCTGCCGCACACACACGCAACCCCACGCTCCATTACTCCCCTGCCCCAATCTTACCTCCTTTTACTTTACGCCACCTCCAAACCCCACCCCGCCCCTTCCCACCCTGTCAAAATCTAGGAAAGACAGGAAGGAAGGAAAGAAGGAAGAAAGAGAAAGGGAGGTAAAGAAAAAGGGGGAAGGAAGGAAAGTTAGAGGAAGAAGAAAAGGAAAGAAAAGGAAAGATGGAAGGAAAGAAAAGAGAGAGAGCAGAAGAGAAAGAAAAAGGGGGAAGGAAGGATAGAGATAGAGAAAGAAAAGGAAAGATGGGAAGGAAGGAAGGAAGGAGGGAGGGAGGGAGGAAAAGAAGGAGAGAAAGAGGGAAGATTGGCCACAGCAACATGTGGCGGGTAAAGGTTATTATTATTATTATTATTATTATTATTATTATGCTATTCTTCCTCTGAGACCCTTTTAGGGGGAATGGGAGAGGTGTCAGGTCCCAGAGGCAATGCATTGCATTATTGTTATTGTTATGATGGTGGTGAAATAAAAGGAAATAAAAAGAGAAAGAAGGAAGCAAACAGGGAGGGAGGAAAGGCAAAGGAAGAAAGGGGGAGGGAATGAAGGAAAGAGAGAAGGATGAAACCAAGTAGTGAAAGAAGGAAAGAAAGAAAGAGGTAGAGAAGGAAGAAAGGAGAGAAAGGGGGAGGAAAAGGGGGAAGGAATAGGTACGGACCTCTCTTTCATAATAGTCCAGATATCTACCTCAACTTTGATAAGTTTTACTATAGGCCACAGCAACGCGTGGCAGGGCACAGCTAGTACTTTATATGAGAGGTCCAAAGCAACATTTCAAATGATGTTTTCATTTGTTTAGTTACTAGTCCTGGTACATTTCTGTTTAACATGGTGTTGTAGCAATAATGACTCATGCATGAGAGTCATCTTGTTTTTAGTCTGTCTGAAAATCTATTGGTTTTGGCTATGATTCATACAGTAATGTGAAGTGGCTAAAACAGAATTTTATGTTTACCAGAATTGTGGAGAAAAATGCTTGTTAATTTCTTTATTTTAATGAAATGTCAGACATTTCAAAAACAGCTGTGGCAGATTTTTAGTCACTGCAATGACCATATTGATTAATGCTTTTGTTCTGTGCCTGTATCAGCTTGCTTAGTACAACAAATCTGAAGTTCATAGAGCAACAAGGATTTGTTTGTCTTGTGTCAGATAAATGAACAGGTTACAGCTGGAGAAATAGGTGAGGTGCTGTGGAGGATTTAGGATATTCCTTCAATATTTTTTTCACATCAGAAAACATGGAGGGGTAATTGACCTAATTCCCCTTTGTCTCAAAAACTAGCTTAAATCAGCATTGTTTGAGGCTGCTGTTTTGTTTTTTTAAAAACCAAGTCTATTTCAAGCCCACGGGTATTCATTTTTATAATACTGATATTAGCATTGTCAGCACAGCGATGTTTTACGCTATTATGGTCACAAGTCAGTTCTGAATATACTTTTTTGCCTTTTACAGTTTAGACTTTGAAGAATGTGCTCACAAATTGCTGAAGATGGATTTTCCTGAAAGCCAAACGGTAATTCTTTCTAATTCCTCTCCTTCTATTTCTAGAAACAGCACTTTTTTCCCAAGCAGATATTGACAGTGTCATATTGCACAGCCTATTGTCTCTAATATATAGTAAATAATCTAAATTATAGGCAAAGCTTTATCTTTATAATAAAATAAACCTAGTAGGAATTAATGTTGTTGAATATCCTTCTTACTGTTGAATATCTGTCTTACATTTATATCCAAATGATAAAAAATGATGACATGCTGTTATTTGTGTAAAAATGTTGGCTCTGCTGAAATACAGTTGTGTAACAGTTGAAAAACATTGAGGCCAGGCAATTCTATTCTAAGACCAGAAGAGAATATTTCCAGAAAGCTGTATTGTGTGGAACTTTGCTGACTCTGTTACTAAACAATTTTCGCAAAATGCTCACCTGCAAGTCAAAATGAAGAAAGCCAGAGCTCTTTTAAACTGAGTTACTGTGAGTTTTCTGGGCTGTATAGCCATGTTCCATAAGCATTCTCTCCTGACGTTTTGCCTGCATCTATGGCAGGCATCCTCAGAGGTTGTGAGGTCTGTTTGAAACTAGGCAAGTGGAGTTTATATAACTGGAATGTCCAGGGTGGGAGAAAGAACTCTTGTCTGTTTGAGGCAAGTGTGAATGTTGCAGTTGGCCACCTTGATTCGCATTAATGGCCTTGCAGCTTCAAAGCCTGGCTGTTTACTGCCTGGGGGGATCATTTCAAAAGGTTTGGCTGTTTACTGCCTGTTGGGAATCCTCCAACAACAAGGATTCCCTGCAGGCAGCTGTATATATTTCTAGCTGACACTTTATAATTATTTCAATATAGTCCATCTTCTTGCTGCTGCGTAAAAATTCAAAGCCTTTTTGTTGGCTGAAATGTTATAGAGTACCCGTATCTCCTACAGTGTACTACAAACCTGCTTAACCTCGCCTAATATGATTTTTATATGTAAAGGATTGCATTCCATAAGTGTCAGCGGAACAACTTTGCAATCCATTCCAACCTCAGATAAGCTGTTCTAAAAAGTTTTGGGACCATTCAGAACAGTATATGTGGTGACACAGTAAACTGACTCCTTTCTTTCTCTTCCTCTTCTTGGGTCTGTTTTACTGGATCAAAAAACTTCCCTGGGCAGAAGGACCTCTTCGGTTGGAAGAAGTGAATGCTTGATCGAATCCAAAATACCTTCATGAAGCCATACCCAATAATATTTTCTTAATGCATTTCTTATATTCTCAGCCCCATTTCTAGTTGCAAGGAAGTGTAAACTGGTTTGTTCTAGATGAACTGTTTGTTTTAAACTGGAGCAAAGAATCCATGTTCGAAGGAAGGAAAATATATTTAAATGAACAAAATATTATAAGGACATGGTCAGCAGGAATAATCACATGAGGCAGAGGCAAGCAGACTAGTAGACATGGCCAGGAAACTAGATATTGTTTGACACAGCCACTTGCTTTTAATCCAAGGAGTATCCCTGATGCCAAATGCGAGCAAGAAGTGATATGGTGATAAAATGCTTTGAAGTCAATAGAACTAGGTGGTAGCAGTTTCAGGGAAAAACTTGATTGGAGAAAAGGTAGAAATAGTACAATACCTGCAGTTGTCAAATACATTTTAAAATTTCCAGTTGTTGGTTTTCAGATCTTACCACTACATAATTCGTTTTTCAAAAGTTTCTTCATTAGCTGTTGAACTGGGATCCTGAAGCATCTGTTTTTATTGAAAACTGGTTTTAATTGTTTGACAGAGGTGTATGGAGTTTTCTATAAGTATAAGACATCACAACAATTGGCAGATGTACAGGATCCCATCTTCCTTAAAAAGCCATTCCTGGAATGCAGAGTAATTTCCATATCAGTGTTAATCATTCTTAACCATAACCATGGATTTTGTGGCATACCAAGGCCCAGCTTTATGGAATGTAGTTTAAGAGCAATCCTGGTTAGCACTAAAAATGGCTAACACTCATAGGTGAGAGGGTATCCTCACAAGAAAGGAAGGGTTAGAAAGTGGGGAGGGGGGAGTTGTGCTACATGTGAACTGTTTCCTTTCTTTTAGCCATGGTAAGGAGGTCAGAAACTTCTGTAAATATGCTCTACCTGGAAGTGAAGCAAAGATAAGAAAAGGCATCCCTATCAATTCCTACTGAATTGCTGTCAATCCTCCAAACCCTTGTCAGACCCAATTAATATAACGATTAGAATAAAAGAAAATTGAAACAATAGCATTAAAGAGGAGGAATATGATATTCCCTCATAATGATGGGAAATGACAGATCCACGAGGGGTCTTCATTAATAGCCTCACAAACCAAATATTATTTTAAGAAAAGATCAATAGCTATTCTGTATCTCTAAATTGGAGTAAGACAGGAAAAGAAGATTTTGGTGAAGTAATTTTGTCATTTGCATATGGCTATAACAAGCATTGAAGAAACACAACAAAAAGTTCACATCTATAAACTAAACTATGTTGAGAATTTGGTTTACATGAGCATTTTTTTTCTTTTTAAGGCAGATTGCAACCACAACCTGCCAGTAACTTTATAAAAACCTCTCTGTGTGTGTATGTGTGTCTTCAAATCACCTGTTACTTGTGGCAATCCCATAAATTTCATGAAATTTTCGTAGGAAGGAATCCTTAGAAGTAGTTTTGTCAGTTCCTTTCTATAGCACTTGATATTCATTTGCAGTCTTCCATTAAAGTACTAACCAGGGTCAACCCTTCTTAGTTTCCAAGATCACAATAAGGCAGACATTTGGCACATGAAATAGGAGCTCCACTAAACTTTGAAGCTGACGTTTGCTTCCAGAAGGCTTGTGTGGGTTCCCTCACACCATTCATGCAAAATAATTGAGAATATTTTTTGCTTACTCTAGGAAATGGAAGCTTTGGGTTTAACCTGCTCTTTGTATCAAGAAGCTATGAAGGGTGTCTGTATAGGCAAATCTATTTTCCTGTGAATTGTTGTTGTGAATAGTCTGCCAGAAATTATTACATTCAATTGGGAAGTTAATATATTTAATTACTTTTAACCTATAGGGAATAGTATAACATTTCTCCCACAATTAAGACTGCAAAAAGTAATTTGTTCCGCAAATACTGCTGACTTCACTTGCAACGGCATCAGCACTCTGTCCTTTTTTATTATGTAAAAACTTATCAACTATCTATATATATAAATTTGTTAGGGGCATCCAACGAGGAAACAAAACTCAAAACCCCCCCAACGAAACTTAACCAAAATTCCCATGCCCATAACACAACCCACAAGGTACAAACATATCTACTCAAAATGAAAAACAACACAACAACACACTCACATAACGGCAAAACAACAAAACTCAAAAATCCCCCAACGAAACTTAACCAAAATCCCCGTGCCCATAACACAACCCACAAGGTACAAACATATCTACTCAAAATGAAAAACAACACAACAACACACTCACAAAACGGCAAAACAACAAAACTCAAAAATCCCCCAACGAAACTTAACTAAAATCCCCGTTGTTGTTATTTCTATTATTATTATTATGCTATTGTTCCTCTGAGACCCTTTTAGGGGGAATGGGAGAGGTGTCAGGTCCCGGAGGCAATGCATTGCATTATTGTTATTGTTATGATGGTGGTGAAATAAAAGGAAATAAAAAGTGAAAGAAGGAAGCAAACAGGGAGGGAAGAAAGGCAAAGGAAGAAAGGGGGAGAGAATGAAGGAAAGAGAGAAGGATGAAACCAAGTAGTGAAAGAAGGAAAGAAAGAAAGAGGTAGAGAAGGAAGAAAGGATAGAAAGGGGGAGGAAAAGGGGGAAGGAATAGGTAGGGACCTCTCTTTCATAACAGTCCAGATATCTACCTCAACTTTGATAAGTTTTACTATAGGCCACAGCAACGCGTGGCAGGGCACAGCTAGTTACTATAATATAACAGTATAAAGCAGGGGTCCTCAAACTTTTTAAACAGAGGGCCAGGTCACAGTCCCTCAAACTGTTGGAGGGTCAGATTATAATTTGGGGGAAAAAGAATGAATTTCTATGCACACTGCACATATCTTATTTGTAGTGCAAAAACATTTAAAAACAATACAATAATTAAAATTAAGAACAATTTTAATAAATATAGACTTGGTATTTCAATGGGAAGTGAGGGTCTGCTTTTGGCTGATGAGATAGGATTGTTGTTGTTGTGTGCTTTCAAGTTGTTTCAGACTTAGGCTGACCCTGAGCGAGGGCCGGGTAAATGACCTTGGAGGGCCGTATCTGGTCCTTGGGCCTTAGTTTGAGGACCCGTGGTATAAAGAGTAAAACTAATATAATGTTTTAGGGGTGAAAAACACATAAGGCATTGACAGCCTTAATCCACCACCATAAAACACACTTCTCATTTTCCCAGAATATTTAGTGGTAGGCGCTTTTGTCTTGTAAAATATAGAATAATAGGTACGGTTGCTTATGTTCAGTTGCACATTTTTTCTGAATGGAAATGTTTAGATATATTGTTATCAAAAAGACTACGAAGGACCTACGGCTGCTAGAGTAATTATCTATCTTGACTTTGACCCAGAGTGATTTGATTCTGCTGGGATATTTTCATGCAGTTTGTTTGTTTGTTTTTTGTTTGTATCTCATCTTTTCCCCATTTTGAGGCTCAAAGAGGCTTACAACAAATTAAAAATCATAAAAATTTAAAAATGTCAACTACTTACAAACATAAACTGTTAAACACACATACATACCCACCTATACCAGCATAATTAACGAGATTGTTAGGTGGAATAGACTTTCCACAATCAATCATTGAATGCATGTCAAAACAGAACAGTCTTTATTTGTTTGCAATAAGAAATTAATTGGATGCCAGTTCTCTAGGAAGTCAGTTCTCTAGGATGCCAGTTCTCTAGGAAGCGGGCAGCCACTGAAAATGCCTCCTCCTATATTTCCATCAGATGTACCGTATATACTTGAGTATAAGCTGACCCGAATATAAGCCCAGGCATCTTAATTTTACCACAAAAACTGGGGAAACGTATTGACTTGGATACGTAAACTGAGGGTGGGAAATGCAGCAGCTACTGTTAAATTTCAAAATAAAAATAGATACCAATAAAATTACATTAATTGAGCCCTCCCTGCTGAGCCACCGCTGACAGGTTAAAATGTGATGCCTGTTTTTTCTGAATGCATACCCTGGCATGCAACACTCTCCAAAGGGCAGCAGGTGCACCGAAGACTACAAGTCCCAAGGTGCTTTGGGGCAAAGGCGCCAGCTCTGTGAGCCTCCCTTCTGCCACATTGCCTCCTTGGGAGATGTTGTTTTTGAAGCACTCAGCAGCGTCAGAGCCTGCACCGTGATCAGGAACGGCAGTTCCTTTCTGTAGGCTTGGCTTGGCTGAGGCAATAAAGTTTCTGCTGTGAGGAGGAAAGGAAGGGAAAGTTTGGAGGGAGGAAGGAACAGAGGAGCAGCGGGCTGGCTTCCTGGCAGGAATTTCCTGTGGTTTGAGTGAGTGAGGGACGGAGGGAGTACTGGAGGGGAAGAGGGAGGAAAGTGCACCTCCCTCCTCCTCAACTCTGCTCACAGCAGCCCAGAGGTGAGGGTACTGGCAGGAAGGCATAGGGCTTAAAGAAGGGCTTTTTCATTCCCACTGCTTCCCGCCAAGACCCTCACTCAAGTATAAGTGGGGGGGGGGGGCTTTTTCAGCCTTAAAAAGGGCTGAATAACTCTGCTTATACTCAAGTATATACAGTACCTATGGAAATGGTGAGACAGAGAGAAGGGTCTACTCAGCAGAACTCAAAACACAAGGAGGTTCATAAGAGAGAATGCGGATCTTCAAACTTGAGCCATATAGGTTCAAAACTAGCACTTTGATTTGGTCTAGAAATAGACTGGCAGCCAGTGCAGCTTCTACAATAAGGGAGTGGTGTGTTCTCCGCAGTTAGCAATGTTTCCGCAACCAGTTGAAGTTTCCAACAACTCTTCAGAGGCAGCCCCACATAAGTGCATTTCAGTAATCCTACTGGGATGTTATGTAAGCACGTGTTGCCATGACCATATCTGACATTTTAAGGAATGTGCAAAACTGGCTTCCAAGCTTTAACAGTGCAAATGGCACTCCTGGATACCCCTGAAACCTGAGTTTCCACACTTAGAGATGAATACAGACGTACACTCAAGCTGTAAACCTACATCTCCATCCAGCACATGCTGAATCCACATTGCCTGATCTGCCTTCCAGATGACTGTGAGCACCTCTGTCTTGACTGAGTTGATTTTCTAGTTGTTCATCCTCTTTTGGTACATTACTGGTGACAGTTTAGAACAAAACGGTTTGTGGAAGAAAGGAGTATGTTGAATTGTTTTTACCTTTTGAATGTATTGCATTCCCCCCTCCTCCCGCAGTTTTTAATTTCTAGCTTTAAAAAATCAATAGATCTGTGATTTTCAAAGTATAATGGAGTATTAAATGTTGTTTCTTAGCTTAGGAACTGTTTTTTTTTATCATAACACAGCAATCTCTTAGAAGTCTCTCTCTCTCTAACAGAAAGAACTGTGCAACATGATACTTGACTGTTGTGCTCAACAGCGAACATATGAGAAATTCTTTGGTTTACTAGCTGGGGTGAGTTGTTGTTTTTTTTTATCCATAGCAGAAGTATCTTTTAGGATGCATTACAAAACTGCTATATTTGCACCAGATGACAACTTCGGAAGCGTAACTCAGCTATCTTAGATCAGACATCAGCTATTCATATCTCTTCACCTCAAACAAAGCTTTCCAGCTCATCGGCACTCAGCCATCAAAAGTGTGTGAATCGTCCTTTAGTAACAGGAAACAAAAAGTGAATATTTTGACACCATTCATTTGTGTGCGTTATCAAAATTGAGTGGCATAAAAGCACTTAGGAAGGATAAGCAGAAGCATTTGTTATCCTAGACAGTCAACAGATGTGCTTCCTGTCAGACTTAGTGGGGAGGTCACTGGATTTAAAAGCTTGCCACAATGTGTTCCTCTTTTCTCTTTTGTTTCTGAGACAGACACTTTGCCATCACTGTTTTGAAGCTAGGGCGAGTGTGGATTACTAACTTAAGGCTCATTCAGTAAAGCTGGCAGAGCTATAAGCAAGCTTTTATTTGTTTCTTTTTTAAAAATCTGAATATTCAAGATTTAATTGATTGTAACATTTTAAAGATTTATCAACCTCCATACTTCTCAACAGAAATGCATTCAATTGGTTGTGGAAGAGCTTTGCCATGGAACCTGAGGCATTGCCTGCCATCAGAAAACATAACTGTATTTACTTGCAAAACTCTTTGGATGTTGGCCATTATGAAAAACCTGAAAACATGCATATTGTTAAGTTTTGACTATCAATTTTGTTTCTTTTCAAAAATGCTTATATGTATTAAACTGAACAACACACATTTTGGTGCCTCAAATATTAGTCCTGTTTCTGGGTATATTTGACCTGCTGATTTCAAAAATGGCACAAGTTTCCCCCTATCAGCTCAAGTTTTTAAGCTATAGAGCATATGCCATACACCAGTCTTCATCTGCTCGCCCATGAAAAAATCATGATAACCATATCTAAGAAACTAGAGTGGACGTAGCCCATCTAAAGCAATTTTCTGAATCAGTGCCTCAAACAACTCCCAGAATTAACCTAAAAACCAAGACACCAAGATTTTGGGGGGGGGGGGGGGTTGGGCTATGTTTTCATGTGTAAAATATTTGCTTATACATTATGTTTTTAGTGGCACACATTGATAAAATGTTATGGAAACAGGTTCTCTTCATATGTTTAGGTTCCATCATATGTTTAAATCATATGTTAGGTTCCATCATATGTTTAAAGAAATGTCAAGGAAAAAATGGAAGTTTTGATTGAATATAATCTGCTTATATATGGAAATGGTTTTTTAAAAAGTGAGGGTTTTTTGTTGTTTTGCATTTTCAGCGTTTCTGTATGTTGAAAAAAGAATACATGGAAGCATTTGAAGGCATTTTCAAAGAACAGTATGATACTATCCACCGGCTGGAAACAAACAAGTTGAGGAATGTGGCCAAGATGTTTGCACACCTTTTGTATACAGATTCCCTTCCATGGAGTGTAAGTAAAAAAATGTTCTTAGTCTTGCAGGATGTGTATGTAGGATTTGAAAGGGCAAGATGTTGTTTTTCTCTTTTGAAATACTTCAGACAGAGGTGCTGTCAGTTAAAATTCAGGTCAGAAGCTGAATTCTGCATTGATGTTGGCACTGACAAGGGCCACGAGAGCTTTGAAGTAGACTTACCTTGCAACAGAAGTTCAATTAAATTGTTTGGAGAGAGGGTCATGCTTTTAAATGAACTGAAAGAGTCACTGCTGTGTGAAAGTAATACTAAGCCACCTAGTGCACACATTGAAGGATGGGGAAAATAATAAATTGGATTGTTAGAATAGATTTTGAGTGTTTGGCATTAACCTACTACCTCTTCCATTGTTAGGTCCTTGAATGCATAACACTGAGTGAAGAAACAACGACATCATCCAGTAGGATATTTGTGAAGATCTTTTTCCAAGAGCTTAGTGAATATATGGGCCTTCCTAATCTTAATGCAAGATTGAAGGATGAGTAAGTAGAAACCTCATCATGTAAATTAGTCTTGCAGGCAGTCTTCTAGCCTTAGATCTTAATATTATTGAGATCTGTGTGTGTGTGCGTGCATGTATAACATCGTTATTGCATTCTCATAGAAGTAAATCTAATTGTCATATATACTTCAGAATATAAACTTTCATTGGAACCGATTTTAGATAAAAAGTAGTGTTTGTTTTCTTACCCTTTTTCAAAATTATGTTCTCTTTTGAGTAAGAACAGTAATTTTGACACTAAATTCATACATTCCTTGACTTGAATTCAGCATTCCTGTGAGCAGAACTCTACCCATAGGGTGCTCTCACTTTGGAAGCTGGAGGAAATCAACTTCTGTTTATTTCTTCTTTCTCCATGTACCACAAAAATCTCTTCCAGAGTGTGAAATAGTGGGAGGAGTTCTTCGCTGAATTGGCCCCCCTTCTATGAAAGGAAGGAATTGACATGTATTTTTAATGCCCATAATATTCCATTGTCCTGAATCATTCCTTATTCTATAAGGGAAACTTCGCAAGTTATTGGTAGTAGTATAAATATTTAAACATGCTTCTTTGGACATCTTTTTAGTTGCGTGAAAGCATTTAATGGAGTAATCCATCCTATTAATAAAGCCAGTTAATTAATCAGATAAAACCAATTAGCCTAGTAGTCTACATTATGTCTACAACTCAAGTATTAACAGTACAGTAAGAATGGAAAATATAATTTGCCATGGGAAATTTTTCTGTTGCTTATAGAAATGTTTTTCCCATTTGACTGATAAAGCTTAAAGGCAGTAGGCTGGTTTAGGATTTCCTGACTTTGTAGAATGGTAGAAAGAAATAGCATCACTTGGGATTCCTCACAAAATCTGCGCTTTTGTTTGAATCTCATACCTGTTTAGCGGATAATACTTGGTCCTTGTAGTACTTGGATGCCTACAAGTAACTTCCAATTTATGCCAAGCCTACAACAAGCCAATCACAGGGTTTTCATTATATGAATTATCCAGAGGGGGTTTGCCTTGGCCTTCCTCTGAGGTTGAGAGGGTGTGATTTCACCAAGGACACCCAGTGGGTTTCCATTGCAGAATATGAATCCAAGCCCTGCTGTTCCAGAGTCCTAATCCAATATGCAAACCACTGTAGTACACTGGCTGTCCTCATCATGGTAAAATAATAACAATAATAATAATAATCTGGAATTAACTGGAAAAGCTTACATGATATGAGGATTTAAAGATAGATCTGCAAAGCACCATCCAGTAAAGATAGATCTAGCACCATCCAGTAAAGATCCAGATAGATCTAGCACCATCCAGTAAAGATGGTCCCAGTGGTGATCGCCACACTGGGTGTAGTGTCTAAAAACCTTGGCCTGCACTTAAAAACAATTGACATTGACAAAATTACCATCTGTCAGCTGCAAAAGGCCACCCTACTCGGATCTGTACACGTTATTTACCGATACATCACACTTAGGAAGTGTCCGATGTGTGATCAAATATAAAAGTCAGCATAGTGATCTTGTTTGCTATGTACTAATCTTGTTATGTATCAAATAATAATTTTATTTATTTTGCACTACCATTGGGGCAGCTTATAAAAGCACTAACAGTGCAACAATACACAAAATGCAATAAAATACATATATATGCACATATAAAAGAACGTAAATTTACATACACAATTTAACATAAAAAGATCATTAAAACCCCTATTAATGTAAAAGTTGAGTAAAACACCACCATGGCTGTGGGTATAAAATAGCTGTAATCAAAATAGTTTTCCTTGTTTCTATTCTGCTGCATCCTGTTATAAAGGAGAGGTGAAAAATAAGAGAAATGTCTCCTTAAAGCAAGTTAACACAAGTGAAAACCTCTCATAGGCTAAAACTCCAGCCTCTCAGACCAACTTTATTACAGGCTCCAAATATCAGCCGCAGAGAGAAATGTAAGCCTTGCCAACTGTTAGTATCTCACTGTTGTTTAAATTTCTGGCTTGCCCATATCTATATCCAGGCAGTGTATTAGCAGTAACACAGCAGGATTTCAGACTTGCTTCATCTTTAATTAAGCAGCAAACAGCTGACATTTACCACTGCTTTGTGTTAAGTAAGGAGCCGTGGAAGACGTGAGCCCATCAATACTATGGAAAGTGGCATCTCTTGCCTTCCTCACTACCATACCATCTTCTGCCTACCATAACATTTGTTGGCTTTTATGTTCTTTGCTTCCCTCTACATTATTCCTCTGAATCCTTATAAAGGCACTTGTTTCAAAACATTATCTCCATTAGTCGGATTTCAGACCGGGACATGGAATTGAGACAGCCATGGTCGCCTTAGTGGATGATCTCCGCAGAGAGCTCGACAGGGGGAGTGTGTCCCTGTTGGTTCTCCTGGACCTCTCAGCGGCCTTCAATACCCTAGACCACGGTATCCTTCTGGAGCGCCTTGCAGGGATGGGTCTTGGAGGTACTGTTCTGCAGTGGCGCCAGTCCTCCCTGGAGGGTCGTACCCAGAAGGTGTTGCTGGGGGACTCCTGCTCGGCCCCACAGCCATTGTCCTGTGGGGTCCTGCAGGGCTCATTATTGTCCCCCATGTTGTTTAACGTCTACATGAAGCCGCTGGGTGAGATCATCCGGAGTTTTGGAGATCGATGCTATCTGTACGCTGATGACATCCAACTTTATCGCTCATTTCCACCAGATGCTAAGGAGGCTGTCCAAATCCTGAACCGGTGCCTGGCCACTGTGATGGTCTGGATGAGGGCAAGCAAATGGAAGTTGAATCTAGACAAGACAGAGGTCCTCCTGGCCAGTCGCAAAGCCGAACAGGGTATAGGGTTGCAAGCTGTGCTGGACGGGGTCACACTCCCCTTGAAGGCACAGGTTCGCAGCTTGGGAGTTCTCCTGGATTCATCACTGAGCCTGGAAACCCAGGTTGCAGCGATGGCCAGGGGAGCGTTTGCACAATTAAAACTTGTGCACCACCTGCGCCCGTACCTTGGGAGGTCAGACTTGGCCACGGTGGTCGACGCTCTCGTTACATCTAGAATAGACTACTGCAATGCACTCTATGTGGGGTTGCCTTTGAAGATTGCTCGGAAGCTTCAAATAGTCCAATGAGAGGCAGCCAGGTTAATAACTGGGGCGGCATACAGGGAGCATACAACTCCCATGTTACGCCAGCTCCACTGGCTGCCAGTTTGCTACCGGGACAATTCAAAGTGCTGGCTTTGGTCTATAAAGCCCTAAACGGCCCCGGCCCAAATTACCTGTCCGAACGCATCTCCCCTATGAACCATCACGGAGATTAAGATCCTCCGGGGAGGCCCTGCTTTCCATCCTGCCATTGTCACAGGTATGATTGGTGGGCCTTCTCGGTGATTGCTCCCCGGCTATGGAACTCCCTTCCTGGTGAGATCACAGGGCCAATTGAATTTGATGCAGATGGCTAGGACGGTTTTAAATGGTGTATTTTGACAAATGTTTTTTAATGTTTATGTATTGTATGTGAATCTGTGTCCCGGCATTTAATGTTTGCCATGTATATGCTGTGCTCCGCCCTGAGTACCTTTTGGGGTGAGAAGGGTAGAATATAAATGTTTTAAATAAATAATAAATAAATAGTATAGAGTTTAAATTTTACTCTTTGTCTTGGTTCCCTTATGGCCAAGAAGCGAGTGGCCTCTGTTGATTTTTGTTCTTCATACCAACAGAACAATTTACTTACTTACTTACTTACTTACCTACTCACTTTTTAAAAAAAATAATTCAGTAAAAAATATTTACTTACTTACTTACTTACTGTATTTATATACCGCCTTTCTCACCCCCGGGGGGACTCAAGGTCGTTTATAACATACTAATGGGAAAAATTCAATGCCAACATACAGTACACAAAGAAATCATAATAACTAATTATTACATATATCTATGACCTTAAAATCAATTAAAACCATTAAACATAAGACATACATAAAATTTAAACATTCAGTCAAGCATGAAATCATCCTAGTGTAAACATTAAAATCCCATAATCCAGAAATCATATACCATAGCTATTCTGAATTATCATTTCACATTGCAAACAAACAAAAAGAGAATGAACATCTGATATAAAATGTAGACCAGTGACTCTAAAGCCATCACTTTCCTTCTGGTTATTTGAACATCTTTTGTCTGATGAAGAAGCCAGCAGAGCTTGGAAAGCTTGCATAATATATTTTGTATATTTTGGTAGGTTTGTGGTTTTGGGATTTTGTTTCAGAAGTCTCCTTAGAATCCTAGCTAGTGGAAGCTCTTCAAGCAAGCATGTTTTTGTTTTTTTGGGTTTTTTTGCAACTGCAATAAATGATGAATCTAATATCCTTGTACATAATTGTTGCTTTGTTAGCTTCAAAGAGTGAGACACACACACACACACACACACACATATATATATATATATATGGACCCAACATTTATTTATTGGATTACTTATTGGTGTAAAAATTTGGGCACTTGTAAAATATATTGAAGTTTTATTTCATTAGGCAGACTGGAGTATTTACTCTGTCCTAACTTGAATGAATAGACACATTTCACTCTTAACTTTAGAACTCATGGCAATTGTCAGTGATCTTAAGATTGAGTAAGCCATATATTGTCACTCCAGTATTATTTTAACAGGCAGATGTGATAGGAAATGCCTTATTCACAAAAACATGTCATGACTGTCAGCATAATGTATTGATCAGCCTAAGATTACTAACTATAGTAAAGGGTAAAATGCTAATCCCCCCCCTTTATTTTTTGAATGCAAACATTTCTATAGATTTTTTTCAGTACAAAGAAACTGTGTAAAAAATAATTCCTTGTCTGCCAAGGAACACTTCTTTAATTAGATTACACATTTCTACGAATGTAGATGCTTTGGAAGTGGAAATACTTTGCTTTTTTGTTTCCTGGAAAAGGTTATTTATTGTGACATTTCTCATTTCTGAATTTCAAGGTAATGTTTATGTTTTACTTTGAGATACAATTCCTGTATTTGTTTTGTACCAGAACTCTGCAGCCATTCTTTGAAGGATTGTTACCTCGGGATAATCCAAGAAATACTAGATTTGCCATCAATTTCTTCACTTCAATTGGACTTGGTGGATTGACGTAAGAGAACCTAGTTTATTGCATATGTACATGCTTCCATGCATACATTCCTGAGATGAAATCAAATGATAACTGCCTCTGATTAAGCCCATAATATACATAATATATTTCCTCAATTCTAAGATGCACCTCTAAAAATAAGGTGTGTTTTAGAATTACAGGTTATCTTATATATTTGTGATGGTGGTATTAAAATTAGGATGCATTTTACAATGATGGTGAATTCTAATTGAAGAAATATGGTAGTAGATGACAATATGACCCCTTCAAGCTTGCCCTACATTCTCTCTCTCTAAAATTCATGCTCATAATCCCATATTGAAGTCATCATCACAGTGAACAGTGGGGAGCTAAGAATATGCTCTTATCTTCAACATGCATATACCCTATTCAAAATATAATAATAATAGTAATAATAATAATACCTGCATTTCCCTGTGAATTAGTAATTTGAAACATTACACCTGTGTAGACAATCAGCAGTCTTGGTAGTAGGAAATTACTCTGTGTGTGGGTTAGAGTTAAAATTAGATCTAACCCTGGGGAGGAGCTAGACACATCCAAAAAAGTCATGGTAACGACATTTGGAGCATAGATAAAATGACAACAAAACTTGATGTGAGATAAACCTGTGGTTACAAATGCATATCCATTTTTGTCTACCTTCATCTATTTATTTCCATAGGGATGAGCTACGTGAGCATCTGAAAAATGCACCCAAAATCATCATGACACAGAAGCAAGACGTGGAGTCATCTGATTCATCTTCATCCTCAGAATCCGATTCAGATGAAGATGCTGGCAGTAGTAGCAGCAGCAGTGATACCTCAGGGTCCTCCAGCGAGAGCAAATCATCTTCTGACAGCGATCACAGCAGTGACTCTGGTATTAAATTTTATCTGTCATCCATCTTTTTTATTTAATTGCATACTCTAATTCACTTGGACTGAGGAAAAATGATGATGACTACATATTAATGTGTCAATGTCTCTGGCTTTGAGGTAAAGTTTTTGCAGCAGGGAGTTGTTAGTTGAAATTAACAGGAATCTTCAAATAACACTGTAATGCATTTTTGTTCCTGAGTTATAAATGTTATAATTGGTTTTATCACTAAAACAAGGAAAATGTTTATTAAATTGCAAAAACTTCATTTTTGTGGGACATTGTGAAGCACATTTTGCTCTATGTTTTCAATAAATATATCATAGAGTATCAACCCATTCAACATAATTTGTGGCAGCCACAAAAACAAAGTTTCTGGAGTAGAACAACTATTTTCAAAGTAACTACTGCACCATTAAACAGGAAATAATACTATCAAACCAGTATTAGTCTTAAGAAATCAGTACATGGTACATGTAAATCATTTTGAGAGGATCTGGGCAGTTCTGCTAGGAGACTTGATTGTATGAAGTGGACAAATAATACAGGCAAATGAAGATTTTCAGTTTTTCTTTGGATAAGCCATATTACCTGTGCCGAGACTTGTCCATCATGTTTTCCTCAGTTCAGTCTTGTAAGGCTTTATTCTAAAGTGTGTTAGTTGCCTTAATAAACTAAAAACTCTCAAGGTGTTAAGCGATCAAAATCTATTTTTAAAAAATCTTTAAAAATCAGAAACAACACAACAAACCATCAGTCTTAAATCTCTAATAAAGTGCCACTGGGACATGATGCTGGGAGTTTCCTATTCTGGAAAGGCACACTGGAACAGCCAGGTCTTCAAGCACTTTCTAAAGACTGCCAACGTTGGGGCTTGTCTGATGTCCTTGGGGAGGGTGTTCCAGAGTCGGGGGGCTACCACAGAGAAGGCCCTGTCCCTCGTCCCCACCAAGCGCGCCTGCGATGCAGGTGGGATCATGAGCAGGACCTCTCCAGATGAACAGAGGGAATGTGTGGGTTCATATACGGAGATGAAGTATATGCGGTTTCAATAGAAGGACATGCATTCAAATTCGTTTACAGCTGTCAGTGATGTATTGCTTACCATACTGAGTGTATTACTACTACTACTACTACTACTACTATGTTTATTTATATCCAGCCTTCTCTCTCTCCATACAGAGACTCAAAAGTGGCTCACAATTAAAAGTATTACAATAAAACTTAACATATACAATATACAAATATCAAAATAGTATTAAACATCATTAATATTGAAAACAATTCAAGTTAAAACCATAAAACATATACCACCATAGCACCCCGTGACTTAAACACCTTCATCTTTAAATGCCTGTCTGAATAAAAAAAGTTTAGCCTGCTGCTGGAAGGACAGCAGGGAAGAGCCCATTCTGGCTTCCCTGGGCAGGGAGTTCTAGAGTTGAGAGGCAGCTACCGAGAAGGCCCTCTCTCTTGTTCCCACCAACTGAGCTTGAAATGCAAGCTCGTATTATGCTACAAGAAGCAGGGTTTTTTGTTCCTCTTTTGTCAGTAAAATATAAAATGGAGCTCTTTATCTTAGGCATAGTTACATGATTTACTGTATTAATGGTAGTATATGGCAGTTCAACTAATATAATTTAATGTTGAAGCACCTTGTGTTGTGTTTCGTTTTGTCTCAGATTCCATTGCTTGACAGCATGCTAAATAGTCACTTCCATATTATGATTAATATTTCTGAGAAAAAGTCTTCTTGCCGATTTTTCCCACTTAGCTGACGTGAAATATCATGAACGTTGTTAATCCAAAAGAGTGCCTGCTAGTACACTTCGGAGTCTCTCTGTGCTCAATTGTGAGAGCAGATGATCGCCCAGCGTGAGCTTCTGCCTTTCAAAAACATGCTGATTGGAAACAAATTTGATCCGCTGACTGTTTTAAAAGGAAACATCTTCTAGTTCACAAATATAGCATATACTCAGTATGCCACAAAGGAGACCTATTACAATTTGTTTTAAGTTCACTTTATGTTGCCTATAACTACAAATCAAATACATCAGAAACACCACAGCACTCAAGGCAGACATAATGGAGCGGGGTCAAAAAAGTGGCATTTCAGCAGAGAGCCAGATGGCTTAAGAACAGACAGCTGCAGCGAGAGGGGAACCAGGGTGGTAAGCCCTTAGTGACAAATTATCAAAGTCTGTTAGCATGATCATAGCTTTTTTAAAGTGACTTCTGTTTGGGTATTTTTTTTCATTTAATACATTCTATTTTAATGTTTTGTCTTTATTCCATTGGGAAAACAAATTCTGTAATGAAGCATTTTGATAGTCTCAGCAGTGTTCTGGTCTCTCCCCCCACCCTTTTCTTTTGTACACCACAAGCAGAAATAATGCCAGAATGATTAAATGCAGCAGTATTTATACAGCCTGATGTGCAAGAGTTAGCTTATATCTCTGCAGTATTTTGGGCAGAGTATGTTGACTTAGTGAAAACTGGGTATTCAAACAGTCTTTTTAAAAAAATGATGTGAATTTACATAGAGGGTCCACTGTATTTTAGAGATTTCTCTGCTTCCCTTGCCCCCATCCAATTTTTAATTTTATTTTGATGTGACTTCATAGTGGCTTGTTATCAAAGTTACATTGACGATCATAACATTCAGTGACATTCATATCTCACTATGGTTTAGAACAATTTTTAAAGTGGTTGCCTTAGATTTTCTCATCATTGATGTTAATCCAGCACATCTTTTGCAATGGGATGAAAAGCTGTTTTATGTTTGAATAATAATAAATAAATACTTGTATTTATAGACCACCCTTTCTCCCCAAGGAGACTCAGGGTGGTTTACATATAAAAAAGGCAAATATTCAATGCTGTAGTCTAATTCACACAAATCAAAATAATAACATCAGAAAACTTATAATTAAGGAGGAAATAGAATTAGATTTAAGATAATAAAAGCAAATACAAACATTTAAATAAAACATAGTTACATTAATAAAACATAAATTACACTAAAAACATGGGCCCCAGACAATTAGACAATTAAGATGTATAAAAAATGCCTAATGTCAGTTGTGATTTAAAATGAACCATAGCAGCCATAAAAGAGAATATATTAGCCAGCATTCCAGTGGGATTAGTGTACTAGTCCTCCACCTCTCCATACGCTAAAGTGCACAAGTGCATTTTAGAATTTTTTTTAAAAGAGAGGAAGGTAAGGGCCATTTTTATTTCTTTGGGAAAGAGGTTCAGAGACAGGGATGTATCACAGAGAAGACCCTCTTTCTCGCTTCCACCGGTTCTGGCAGGTGGGACCAAGAGCAGGGCCTCCTCCACTGACCCCAGTGCACAAGATGTTCTGTATAGGGAGATGTGATTAGATTAATAGCCTGGACCTGAACCATTTAGGGCTTTAGAGGTAATGACCAGCCCAGGAACAGACTAGCAGCCAGTTGAACTGCCATAACATGGGAGTGATTCTCTCCCTGCACGGAGCCCCAGTTTATAACCTGGCTTCCAATCTCTGCACTAGCTGTAGCTTTCGAAGTATCTTCAAAGGCAGCCCCATGTAGAGAGTGTTGCAGTAGTCCAAATGGGATGGCCAAGTCAGGTGTCTCAAGGTATGGGCGCAGCTGGCTCATAAGTTTTAATTGTGCGAAGACGCTCCTGGTCACCTCCGACACCAGGAGTTCCAGGGTCAGCAATGAGTTCAGGATTACCAGCGAACCCGTGCCTTCAGAGGGGTTATGAAAGCTCTACATGTGTTAAATACAAAGTAATTAATTAAGAAAAGCCATTCATTGAAACTCCAGTGTATCTAAACTATATTTTACTTAATAATTGTGGAATAAATTGTTGCCTTTAGCTAAGAAAGTTAAAAGTGTGTAGTGTTGTGGGGAAGGCAGGGTGAGGACCAAAATCTGATCAGCTGGTTCCTTGTTTCTTGTGCTACAGGAAGTCAGGAGATCATAATCTGTTTTCAAAAGTGTGTCGTGTAGTCACCTTTTTGTCCCATTAGTAAATCTGTTATTGCGGATGGTAAAAGTAACTTTATTTATCTTGTTAATTCATGTTTTAGGTAAAGTTCTTAATCATTAGAACACGTGGAAGTGCTCCTCTTGCAGTAAATAAATATCTCAGTGTTAGGTTTCTAGATCAAAGTTTGTACCAAACACATTTCCCACAGTACTTGTCACTGTATCATCAAATTGCATATTAGACTCTTGAAAATGTCAGTTTCATGGTAAATATTGAATAAAGTGCCTAAGGACAAGTTAAAGTTTAACACAGCAGGACTGGGGAAATGTAAAAAGAAAGGCAAAACAAGGCAGTGCATCATAAAATATTGCACAGCCCAAATTAATGGGACAGCTCTGTGGATTTTGCAGTCCATAAATCATTATTTTGTAAAATTGGTATGCTCTTTCAAAACAGAAAAATATTTTGGCATCTTTCATATCTATAGAAGTAGTATATGGATAGGTCATTATTGATAATTGGTGTTGAGCATTTTATATTCAGCTATGACTTTCCATTACTTCGCTTCAGTTACGCAAATTTCTTACCCTTGATGGAATTGGAATGTTCCAATTATAAAACACTTTATTTGTTTAGCAATATAATTTAAAGTCTGATAATTTATTATTGCTGTTACCATTTAGTTTCAGTGGAATGAAAGGAGAAAGGCTGTTTCGCTTCAAGTTAAAGGCAGCTGAATCGCTGCCAGTTCATTCAGCTGCCTTTATGAGTCTGTAGGAAGTGAGAGGGTGGACCGTGTCAGTACGATGTGGGTGTTTGTTTTGCTAAACATGATTGCCCAAATTGAAGCGCAAACTAAATTATTTTCATGTGTTTTGTAAATCTTCTAGTTCAGAGACAGAAATGAATGCATCAAGCTTTCCAGCTAGCAAACATCCTAATCATAGGATGTTATTTAAAAATACCTGTATTCTTAGTAATATTTTGAATCCAAAGTTTATGCAGGTGGGGTGTTATTTTGTATGACCTCTCACTTTGTACAGAAAACCAAGAGAGCTTTTAGAGTAGCTTATGGGGGAAAAGTCTCTACTTGTGTGAGATCTCCGGATTAAGTCTGATATATTTTGACATATAAATTAAGGAAAATACATACCCTATTTTTTTTCAAATCTTTTCAGATGTGAGAAGGAAGAAATCACAAAAGAGGAAAACATCAGACAAAGATGCTAAGAGAAAAGAAGAAAGTAGAAAGAAACATCTTGAAAAGAAAAAGGAAGGACGAGAGTTGGAAAGGGAAAACGGTACTGAGAGAAACTCAGGAAGGAATGCTGACAGATATCCAAGAGACTCAAATAGGAGAGAAGAAGCATCACAGAAACTCTCCTATGACAGAGATTATTCTGGTGACAGGAACAGTTACTGGAGTGGAAAGGACAGGGATCAAGAAAGAAATATGCCTTTTGAAAACAAAACTAGCCAGTCTAAAAAGAAACGGGCAGAAAGAAGAAATTCTTTTTCTGATGATGAAGGGAGGGATAGGCACCGCAATAAGGACAGGGAGGGGGAGCTCCCGAGACGGAGAAAGAACAGATCCAGTTCGCGAGAGAGACCCCGTAGCTATCCCAGCCCCAGGGAGGAGGAGGAGGAACGTGCCCGATACCAGGACCAATTTAAAGAGTCAAGGAGAGAGGAAAGCAGGAGAAAACATAGGGGGGACTCCCCACGTAGGCGCAAATGACTCTTGTAGAGAGCTTTTGAAACATTACTTTTTGGTTGGATTTTTACAACATGCTGGACATTTTTTGAAAAGGACCTTTTGTACAAATTTCTTGTAACTCTTTGAACCTTTTGATGTCTTCAGAACTCCATCTTTGTACGATCGTTGTTAATGGTGGAAGCTGTTGGCTAAGCTACTCTTTCGAGGTGTTTGAATGCAAAAGAAATCAAATTCAGCTTATTTTGTCAATAAAATCTAGCTAAAATGTATTTCATTGCAATATTTGTGTTTTAAAAACATCAGTATATTTTATGCATGTCCCTTGAAAGTGCTAGACAAGCCTTCGCTTGCTTTGTTTATATGACATCGTGATTTAGTACATATGTTGAAAAGTTTCATTTCCGAAACAACAGGCCCTTTGTCTAAGCATGAACTTTGAAGATGTGCACAGTGATAGTTGGGCTTTTGGTTTGGTTTGGTTTGGTTTTTTTGGAGGGGGGTTGTTTTGTTTGTTTTGCTTTTGATGCAGAAATGGAAGGGCGGAGTATTTGGATTTGATGAGAAAAATACAAAACTATGGTATGAAATTGAAAACATTATTTCCCTAAGCCCAGTTGAAGGGTAGTGCTCAAGAAATCCATGTTAGTTTAAATAACACAAATTTGCCACTGCTTGCTGTTGGACACATTGTGATCCTATGTGCCTTGCTCTTGAGTATTTTTTTTTTCATGTCAGGAGCGACTTGAGAAACTGAAAGTTGCTCCTGGTATGAGAGAATTGGCTCTCTGCAAGGACGTTACCCAGGGGACGCCCTGATGTTTTACCATCCTGTGGGAGGCTTCTCTCATGTCCCTGTGAGAAGCTGGAGCTGACAGATGGGGCTCACTCTGCTCCCTTGATTTGAACTACCAACCTTTCAGTCAGCAGTCTTACCGGCAGAAGGGTTTAACCCATTGCACCAGGGGGCTCCTGCTTGAGTAATGGAGTTTGTATGCCCCATTGTGTGGAGTGGCAACACTGGCAAACTAATGGTGCAATGGTTCCCCTATAAAGAAGTTGGGTCAATAGTATCTAGGACCAAGTTTCATTGGCTAGAGGATAAAGTTCAAAGCACGATTGTGAAATTGTATAGGCCAAATGAGCAGCATTAGGAACTTTGTTAATGGACCATATTGTGCTATCACTTGGAGACAGTTGTGAATGTCCACCAGTAATAGACAGGCAGCTAATAAAACTTACATTTTTATTTAGTGCTTTGGAATATATAGTTTAGTAGTTGAAAATAGCAGTTTTCCCATCCAGGTAATACTGCTATAAAGATGACTTTTGGTTATAGGATAAAGATTGCCATTTTATGAGTTCCTCTTTCATAACTCACAAAAAGAAAGCATTCGCAGGTTAGTTTGCCTTTTTTAAACCTGGGTTCAAGGGCTACAAGAATTACACGAAGATGGCTTGTGTGTTATATAATATGCATTTGCTACTGCCGAAAAATGTTTGTATATTTATTTATGTATGGCTGAATTATAATTGATATTTTAAAATTGTACTTTCTTAACCAAAAAAACCCCCTCTGTGTCGCTTTTTCTGAAACAGAGTTATCAGGTACTTGTCTGATATTTTAGCTTTTTCACAGAATATACTTTTTCTTGTTGCATTTACCTCACAAGATAATTTTTTCTCATTCACTGAACAAAGATTTCAGTCACTGCAGCTGTCTTCGACTGAGATCACTTCTAGACTTAATGATGGATATTTCAATAGTTCTCATGTCTTTGTGCTGCAAATTATCTTGGTTTTTTTTTTTAAATCCAATTTACCCCAAGAACTCATGTCAAAATACATCAGTTATAAAGTACAAAAAGGTTTTAGTATCTGAGCAAAAATGGTGGCAATCTCCAACACTGTCATTGTTATGAGGAACCGATGGACTATTTGGGGAGGACAACTCTCAACCCCCAATACCAAAAAAAACCTGTTCTTGGTATCACTAATTATATCATACTGTAGCTGTAAGGAGCAGTGTTCTTCTGGAATAGGGTACATCTTGCTATGCCTAAAAAAAAGATGCTTCTACTGGGTAGAGAGCACCTTTCTCCAACTTAGGCTATCCAGACTGTCAGTGTTATTTGGGACCAGTCCCAAATCGGTCTCAGCTTTGATCTGATTTGAGAGCAAGAAAATGTACTATGTTCATAATTTTGATACGAATATGCTAGAACCAAACTGAAACTGCTACTGTTATCCCAGAAGAGCTTTGCACTTGTTTTTTTCTTTCCTGAGTCTTAAGTGCAAGGAAGCCCTTTCCTTGAGCACAATTTGCTAGTGGGAGCCAAGGATTGTCTTCATACAAAAGAATTCTTTTGATGCATGCTGTTGAGTTTAATCTACCATCTTTTGACAAAAGATGGCTTCTCGAGCAATTTTTCTCAATGTGTCAGGAATCACAACTATATCTGTGCCCATGCCTATTGTATTAACATTGTCTTACCAAAAGTTAGCACTGTAAAGTAAGATTACTCCAAAATAAGGATGAACGTCTAAATTTTCATAAATAAATGTGATTGGATAGGTAGAACTCAAATGCCATTTACCATACACCTTTTTGGCTGAATTATCTCTCCAAAATTAGGGTGTACATTAGATTTGATGGCATGTTAAGTAGTAGAGGACATTTCAATTTGAAGAAGAAAACCCATTGTCTTCTATGGCAGGCATGGGCAAACTAAGGCCCAGGGGCTGGATGCGGCCCCCGGAGCGATTACCTCAGGCCCTCCTCATTTTCCTTGTCCTTTTGGCATAAGGACACGGTGGCCTGCCGCATCCTTATGCCAAAAAGAAGAGGGAGGAAAGCACACAACAGCTGAGAGCCCTCTGGAGGACTCAGCCACCATGCATCTCATCCTCCTCCCGGCATAAGGATGGTGCAAGCAGCCCCATCCTTATGCCAGTAGGACAGCTCAAGCAAAGTATGTGGTGGTTGAGAGCCCTCCAGAGCACTCAGCCACCACCTGTCTCACCCTCCTCCCAGCAAAATACCAAGAGGATAGTCCGAGGATCGAGAGGAGGATCATGAGGGAGAATCAGGGCAGTTGCTGTATGTCTTGCCTTTCTCCCAGCATAAGGATAATGTGACCTGCCCTGTCCTTATGGTGGGAGGACAACCTGAGGATGACCCAGGCCCTCCCACTCCCTCCTGGCCCGGCCCACAATGTGGCCCCAAGGCAAAAAAGTTTGCCCATGCCTGTTCTATGGCATCAAGTAGTAATTAATGAATCAAATGCACAATGATTTGTTTTAACAAATGTAAGGAGGCTGCAGAAGAAAAAAAATCCTATTTTATTAACATTGTCTTACCAAAAGTTAGCACTGTAAAATAAGATTACTCCAAAATGAAGGATGAACCTCTAAATTGTCATAAATAAATCTGATTGGATAGGGTAGAACTCAAATGCCATTTACCATATTTAATGGAGTCTTAACATACACCTTTTTTGGCTGAATTACCTCTCCAAAATTAGGGTGCGTATTAGATTTGATGGCATGTTCAGAATCGCATTTGCCAGACAGGCTTGCTCTTTAAGGCACTGTTTAGGGTATGATCACTGTGACGATAGAATCCCAGGCTGGGTGAACAAAGGCTTGGCCTGCACTGTTTCTCCCTGAGAAACCTGGCCAATTGGGCTGCCTTCACACACGTGGAGCCTCAGTTTGGGAAAGCAACACCTCAGCACAGGACGTGAAAGGGGAGGAGATGGTAGCTGTTGATGGAGGGAGGCGAGTAGATCCTGGAGGACCTGTTGGCTGTTCCCAGCCTCTCTGATGTGACCTTGCCTGCACTGTTGGGCACATTGCATTCAACAGCATATCCCTTTTCGAGTTTCATGGTTTTCAAAATGAGGTATGCATTACATGCAATGGCACACTAGACTTGAGTATATATGGTGACTCCTGCCTGCTTTGCATTGCTCTTATTCAAGCTCCTTGTTATGAAATATTCTGAAACCTTGGAGAAGGAGAAAGCATGAGTGGAGGGGGAGCACACCAATTCCACCACTCAGTTGTTGTTTCTATGGCTTCAATACAAATGGGAAACAACCATTTGAAGAAGAGAACCTCAAATTTCCCAGTAATTGAGAATACTTCCAAAGATAAAGTTAACATTCAGAAATAAAGGATGCTCTCTTCTTCGATCTCATTCTACATGCAGGATGCAGATGTCAATACTACCCTCATTCCACATTACTTTATTCAGGCTTCATAATGCCTAAATAGACTTTTAACAGCTTTACAAGCTTTTAACAAATGATATCTGAGTTTATTCTTATTCCTTTTTCTGCCATGCCTTTTCAATTGTAAAGCTTGAAGGCAAAGGCAGTCTTGTTTTTCACGCTTCCACAGCACTCAGTAAAATTTAGCTATTTTATAAATGATGGATGAGAATAACTTTTTACTATGAGGCCTTCAATTTACAAGCATCGCCTGTAAAAATAATCCAAAGGAAAATCAGTACTAAACAGTAAATAAAGGAAATAATGTCAGCAAATAGAGAAAAGTTGGATGTTAATGGGTAATTGGAATATTTCTATTAAAAGCTACAAAGCATTATAGTCCACAGATATGTAAACCTTACTTGCCTAGTTTCCAACAGACCTCACAACCTCTGAGGATGCCTGCCATAGATGGGGGTGAAATGCTAGCCTGGAAAACAGCAACCCAGTAATTCCAGCCTTCGACAACACATTTAATGGAAAGATCCCAATCTTCCCTGATAGCACTACATTAGGTTCATGGCCCCAAGTGCAGTCCCAAGGTATTAAAGGATGTTTGCACCACATTTGGAGACCCCTGTTTTCCCCAGATCACAAAGATATTTTTGGTAGTGAGATTGCCTGAAATGCTCAGGGGCATGGGATGCGTTTCTATGACATTGCAAGTCTGGAAAAGGACTTTTAAAAACAAGCATTTAGGGCAATCTTCAGTTTTTCAAAGGCTTTCATGGCTGGAATCACTGGGTTGTGGAAGTTTTCTGGGCCTTATGGCCATGTTCCTTTTTGTTTTTGCAGGAGCAGGTATCCTCGGGTCTAATGCAAACCCTAGCCTTCCAACAGTTGCCCAGCCTTGATCTAAAGCAGTGGTTCCCAACCTTTTTTTGACCAGGGACCACTTTGACCAGGGCCCCTCTCCAACATTAGTACCAAAAGAGTTATGAATCAGTTTTTGGTCAGCTTTAGATTCAGTTTGGGGCACTGATTCAGAAAATTGCATTGGATAGACCACAGCAGCTCTGGTTTGTGATGCAGAATATATGCCTTGGTCAGCGACAGGGAAGGAGTGGCAGGTAGCACGAAAGGAGCGGAAATACATAAAATAAATAAATAAAGAGGAAGTAGACTTGCGGACCAGATTTTCATCCTTACTATCCACTGGTGGTCCATAGCCCACAGGTTAAGAACCACTGATCTGAAGCAAAGCCTTTCCCTGTGATTTTGTAGGACCATTTAACTTTTCTGTCCTCCTTGATAACCAGTTAACAATGGTTAGTGAATGTGATGAATACAGCTCTTTTCTGCCGTTTTGCCTTTTGCAAAGCCACAATTTTTATATTGTGATGCATCAAATATGCAGGAGAATATATGTCTCGGTACTTTAATGTTTATATTCCTGATTTTGACCTTCTCCAATCTCTGCGCACAACAGCAAGCATCCTCTGACCCACTGGAAAAGTGTAATTATGTTCAAAGAATTTCATGGCAGCAGGAAAAGGGGACAACTTCATTAAGGGTGGATTAACTCAATAAAAGAAGCCACAGCTCTGAGTTCACAATAACAGGCTATCAATAACACAGTGTCTTTTTGATGTTTCACTCACAGCATTGGCATAGGTTGAAGCCAACATGGTGACACAATCACATCAAATGCATACTTGGGATTTCAGTCCTCATCAAGTGTCATAGTTTAATGCAGAAACTGCAACTGTGAATTTGCTGGTGAATTCTGGCCTGTGCACATTGCATTGCTCTTCCTTCCAGATAATTTCCTCCATCCTGCTATGACTATTGTTGCGATCATAGTAAGCTGAAGAAGAAAACATGTTGTTTAGTTGCCATGGAAGAATACAGACACCATCCGATGCCAGGATAGTGGCAATGTCTGTATGTTCTTCTTTAGATCTTTAGACACCTGCTGTGGTGCTCTCACAAAACAGATGTCATTTTCTGCTCTTACAAGCAATGCAGGACTCTTACCCAACCACTTCCTACATCCAGTCCAAATAGCTGATGTCATGCTCTCTCAGAGCCTGCCACCACAAAACAATTTGCATCACAAATGGTGAAACATTAGAATCTCACCCAGCGTAGGAAACATAGAGAGAACTCCTCCAGCTGCAACAGGGCTTTACCATAAGACGCCTTGATAACAAATTGGTCAGCTTGTTGCTCTTAGAGCAGGTAGTTTGGACGATTTTGTGGTTTTATGTTAGCTAATTGAAAAATCCTGTGACATGCACATTTTCCATAAAATCGTCCGTTGAGAACTTTCATGTCCACCACAAATTGACTCATGTCTGCCATAAGCAAACTCTTGGTTTATGTAAGTGTCTACACTTAGGAGTCAGCTGTTCTTCAGTTATATTCTTAGTGAAAACTGTTAATTTGTTATTTCAGTTTACATATTCATGCTTGTCATTCTACAGTGAACCCTTGGTTTTGGCTGTTTGGTTCCAGGACCCCTGTGGAGACCGAAATCTGTGGATGGATGTTTATTTATTTTATTTATTTACAGGGGACTCAGGGCGGATTACAATGTACATATACATGGCAAACATTCAATGCCATAGACACACAACATATATAGACAGATACACAGAGGCTATTTAACATTCCAGCTTCTGGCCACCAGAGGAGCTGTCACTTCACTATCTGTTTGTGACACTGATTAAGTGCTTCCTCATTCTTTGCGCCTTTCTCTTGGCACGTTTCTCCCTTTCACCCTCTATTTGTGCCTCTTCAAATTCTGCAGCACTGCTGGTCACAGCTGACCTCCAGCTGGAGCACTCAAGGGCCAGGGCTTCCCAGTTCTCAGTGTCTATGCCAGACTTTTTAAGGTTGGCTTTGAGCCCATCTTTCAATCTCTTCTCCTGTCCACCAACATTCTGGAATTTTGCGAGGTTGGAGAATGTTTTTAAATCATACATGGTTTAAACAATACAAAACCCATTGATATGGAGGACTAAGTGTATTTGCATACTCACTGTCTTGCAACTGATTGCAAGTCCTATTCTTTACTTTGGGATTCTTCTTTTTCTTTAAAGAAGGCTTTGACATTGGATTCATGCATGTATATCAACTGCCCTATTTATCTTAAATGCTTGATTCTCCCAAACCCGAATCAAGGAACATGAAAGGCACTGCAGACTACTTCAACCAGAGAAGTCAGCCATAGCAGAGCACTTGATGAACCAACCTGGACACAGCATTTTATTTGAGAACACCGAAATGCTGGACCACTCTAACAACCACCATGTCAGACTACACAGAGAAGCCACTGAAATCCACAAGCATGTGGACAATTTCAACAGAAAGGAGGAAATCATGAAAATGAACAAAATTTGGCTACCAGTATTAAACTCTAAAATTACAACAGTAAATTAAAAAAAAAGCTCAAACACAAGGGAACTCCACACAAGAAACAATCAGGAACATCTAATCACCTCTCAAGAAAGGAATTTCTCAGACAGTAACAAGCCACACCTAAAAACAGTCAGGCCATCAAATGCTAATCAAGGTGGCCAATTGAAACATTCACACCTAGCTCCAACAGACAAGAGTTCTTTCTCCCACCCTGGACCTTCCACAGATAAATAAACCCAATTTCCCTAGTTTCCAACAAACCTCACAACCTCTGAGGGTGCTTGCCACAGATGGAGGAGAAAACGTCAGGAGATAATGCTTCTATAACAGGTTGAGAACGACTGCTCTATATTATAAAAGCTAGATCTGAGATATATAATTCTCATATTTAAAAGTACAGGCTTTTGAATTCTGCTTTACATGATGTGATACCTCTGTCAGTAAAAGTTAAAAGTTCTGAGTAGTGCTGCTTGTGGAGTTCAGAAATAAACATGCAGAGAGAAATTAAACATTTGTAGTAACCATAAAGGTTTGCCTGCGACTAAGTCCCTTTAAACTCAAGAGAGAAGATATGTCTATTTATTGTGCAATCAGGACTGTGAAATGGAAGTGTACATCTGTCTCTCAGGCACCTCCTTGTGTTGGAAGGCACTCTTATATGGCTCCAAATGTAAATGGAAGCGGAGGTACACGTCAAGACGGGCCTTTGCTTCTGGTGTGGCATCATGTGCCACATTCTGCAGTCTGCCTGCCTTTGCTTACAAAAGTGGCAGAGGTAATGATTGGTTTGGTCAGAAAGGGCAGAAAATTATAACTAGAGGTTACTTCATTTTAGGCCTCTATAATCTAAATTGCTTTCAATTTTATACTTTTTATAGATCATCTTATTTCCAGAATGCTTGTATATTTATGTAGAAAGAAACACACACAATACACAGGGAGAAATCCCTCTGCATGTTGTGTCCTGAGGTTGAAATAGCCATTTTCAAGGTCACTTGCACAGTCATTGTTAATTTATAGAATCATTATGGAATTGCCTTTCTGAAAGACAAGAATAACGTCTGTTTTAACTCTAGTCAGTACTTTCAAAATCACTTGTTCCTTTCTTCTGTGCTTAGTTTCTAAAAGAACTGCCAAGCCTATGGGTGTCATGAAAACCTTAATCCATGCATCCTAGATAAATAGATGCTCTTGGTTACTCAAGAACAGAGCCTGCCTATGCATGTGCCTTTACTATGAAATATGTCTTTTAAAGTCTGATAGATGGAGTAGGTACCTCCATCTTTTAACTCAGTGTCATTTTCTAGTTTTCAGAGACACTGCTTTAGGTCAGTGGTTCTCAACCTGTGGGTTCCCAGAAGTTTTGGCCTTCAACTCCCAGAAATCCTAACATCTGGTAAACTGGCTGGGATTTCTGGGACTTGTAGGCCAAAACACCTTGGGAGCCATAGGTTGAGAACCACTGCTTTAGGTAGAGGAAGATATGAGTTTCCATCAATACCCATCCTACTATTAAGCAGAGCAGACGTATCTATCTTAGACACCAGATTTTTGGCTTTATGGAAAAACAAGGAAATCGTTTTATTATTACCCTATAGTTGTTGTCTGGTTTGAGATATGAAGTTTGTGACATTTTCTGCCTTGTGTGCCAAATTAACTTGGCTGACTTTGGACATGCACCTTTACTTGGTATGCCATTTGCTGCTTTATCTTGCTAGTGCCCTATAAACCACACATCTGTCTTTCAAATTTGCTTGTGTTCACAAAATGATTGTGACCCAATAAAGGGAGTAAAAAAGGTGCCCATAACCTCCAAATGAAACTTGTTTAAAAAAGAGGAGAAAGATATACAACATCGGGTTGTTGTAGGTTTTTCAGACTATGGCCATGTTCTAGAAGCATTCTCTCCTGACATTTCGCCTGCATCTATAGCAAGCATCTTCAAAGGTTGTGAAGTCACAACCTCTGAGGATGCTTGCCATAGATGCAGGTGAAATGTCAGGAGAGAATGCTTCTAGAACATGGCCATAGTCCGAAAAACCTACAACAATCCAGTGATTCCAGCCATGAAAGCCTTCGATAATACATATACAGCATCATTCTTCTGGTTATCATATCATTCATCTGTGAGCATGCATACCAAAAGGAGAAACATGAGGGATACCTAACTTCAACTTCTCACCTAACTCCAGTCTACATGGCGAAAAACTTGACTGCCATAGTATACACAATGTCCGAAACTGCTGGACACAGGATTGCTTTGTAGCTATTCATGATACGGATCCCAGCTTTCTTGCCTTATTTCAGTAGTCAAATTTACATTACAATTTCTTGGACTGAAATACACATAGTAAAGGTAAAGGTTTCCCCTGACATTAAATCTAATCGTGTCCGACTTTGGAGGTTGGTGCTCATCTCCATTTCTAAGCCAAAGAACCAGCATTGTCCATAGACACCTCCAAGGTCATGTAGCCAGCATGACTGCATGGAGTGCTGTTACCTTCCCGCAGAAGCAGTACCTATTGATCTACTCAGATTTGCCAACCTAGCAGCTTTTGCCAACTGCTAGGTTGGCAAAAGCTGGGGCTAACATTGGGAGCTCACCCAGCTTCCCGGATTTGAACCACCAACCTTTTGGTCAGCAAGTTCAGCATCTCAGTGGTTTAACCTGCTGTGCCACGGGGGGGGGGGGCATTTAAATTTTTGAGTGTTTTTCTTCTTCAGACCTATTCCCTTTCAATTCTGAGTTTCAGTATTCTTTATTTTCTTCTGTCTCTTGTTTCCTCTCTCCCACCTGCCAATCATACATTTTTCTTACCTTTCTCTCATCTTTCTCATTCTTCTTCTTTACCATAACATTCTTTCCTAGTTATTTTCTCCCTTATTCTCTAGCCCCTCTGTTTCTCCACCTTAATCTTCCTCTTATACCTTCTCCCCTTCTCTCTCCCATCCTTCCTCTCCCTCTTGTCCCACTCACTTCTCCAGACTTCTTTCTCTTATCTATATCTAATTCTCCTTCATCTCAGATCTCCAAGTTGTTTTTTTCCTCATCCCCCCATTCCCTAGTTCCCTACCCCATTTGTCCTTTTCCTCCTTCCTAGGCCCCTTCAACACTGCCATATAAATCCAGATAATCTGGACTATATGGCAGTGGAGACTCATATAATCTGGTTCAAAGCAGATAATGTGGATTATCTGCTTTGATAACCTGGATTATATGGCAGTGTAGAAGGGCCCCCAATTCTTATACCTAAATTGTCTTCCCCCATCCCTCATCCTTCTCTCTCTCTCTCTCTCTCTCTTATCCTTTCTCTCTCTTTTATCTTCAGCCTTTACTTTTCCTAACTAAACTCTGCCAAGCCTTCCTCTCTGCCTCTTGTTCTCTTTCTGTTTTGGTCACTCTCTCTCATCCCCCGTCCCTCAAAAAAAACCCCTTTAAGGACACGACTGAAATATGCTAGATTCTCAACATTTTAAAGCTGTTAAATCTTATTAAACATAACAGGGCTTGCTTCTTATAGAGACACATGATTGCTATTTTTATCTCTATTGCCCTGTTGGTCTCTCATCACTATCATTATCTCTGTCCTCATCTTCCCTCCCCACAATGCTAACTTTATGATGAGGATTATGGTGGGGAAGGGAGAAGATTCCTCAACCTGACAGAGAGAAAGAAGAAAAAAGGGACAAAGGGAGGGAGAATAGTAAGAGGCACTGGTTCATGGGAGAAGCCTGCTAGCGTCTGAAATTTTGCTCGGAGAATTGGGTTGGCACACAACTTCCACATGATGTTAAAAGCAATACTTGCAATACTTTTTTTCTGTTCAATGCAGAGTTTAGAGAAACTCAGAATTCAGGGTTTTTCAATGACATATTCTGGCAACTCTAATTGGTATTTAATGTTTCCTGCTTGATGATCTTGCCCAGGACCAGCCCTCTGTGCCACCACTAAAGTTTTGCTCCTGAAATCTCCCAGAGCTGGAACTTGGGATATTTCAGCTCTGGGAACCCTAGAAAAGCAGAAAATAAGTGCAGCTAATGATTCAATAGTACATTACAAGTTAAAGATATATATATAAAAAAGGGTAGCGAGAAGATGATGTGTTCTCAGAATTTCAAGAATAAGTCTATTTATTTATTTATTTATTTATTTATTTATTTGCAGTACTTATATTCTGCCCTTCTCATCTTGAAGGGGACTCAGGGTGGATCACAAAACACATATACGGCAAATATTAAATGCCAATTATATAATGACAACAGATAGAGGTACATTAAGTTTTTTCTCATCATTCGGTATCTTTTGGAGGCTGTGCTCAGTTCCGGCCACAGGGGGGTGCTGTCCCTCCATCTTCTTGCCGAAGACCTTTCTTTGTTCATAAATTTTCCTCCAAAATGCCATGTCTAAAATACCTCTCTGCTTAATGCAGGTCCTACTTATCTGCTCAAATTGTCATTTTCGATCTGCAAGTTGGGCTGGGGAGCTGGGCTGAAGGTTAGGCACTCACCCTGACCCGGCTTCAAACTATCAACCTTTTGGTTACTGGTGATTAACCTGCTGTGCTAAAGCCAGCTCACACTCTCTGAAAGTTTTTGCAGTGTTTTTTTAAAGTTGGATTTGACTCGGAAAGACTGGGGAATATGGATTGTATGGGATCCTCCCCCCAAAAACATGTCTCTGATCCACTATTTTCTCACTCATGCTCTAAACCAGAGTTTCTCAAACGCTGTTCCTCTAAATGTTTTGACTTCAGCTCCCACAATTCCTAACAGCTCCAAACCTCAGGTTCCACAATTTCTAACAGCTGGTTAGCTTGCTGGGATTTCTGGTAGCTGAAGTCCAAAACACCTGGAAAAGCACAGTTTGAGAAACACCGCTCTAAATAGTTTCATTAAAGCTATAATTCTTAGCAACGAACCTCCAGTACTTGTACTCCAACTTCTATCATCTTTACCTGACATGGAGAACACTCATGTTTCCTATCCCCACTCTCCCAACTAGGGCCATTCACACTTCATACTTATAGCACTATGATTCCACTTTAACTGCCATGGCCCCAGCTGAGATTGACAGTTGAGAGGAGGAGCCTTTAGAGTGATTCTCAACCTGTGGGTCCCCAGGTGTTTTGGCCTTCAACTCCCAGAAATCCTAACAACTGGTAAACTGGCTGGGATTTCTGGAAGTTTTAGGCCAAAACACCTGGGGAACCACAGGTTGAGAACCACTGGCTTAACCAAAGAGCTCTCCTGGTGACTCTGACCAAACTACAAATCCCAGGATTCCACAGAATGCAACATGGAGACCAAGGTGAAATCATACCGTTATTCACATAGTGTGAATGTTCCTCAACATACATAGTTAACATACGCAAAAATGTTGAGAATTTAAAAATTAATTTCAGTAAAGCACTTAGACTTTCATATTAAATTTTGAGCTGATTTGGACAGTCCCTGGAAATAACTAGTTTCCAAGAGACTTGGGTAAGTAAAATTCTCTCTTGCTATCTCAGGAGTTGATTCAGTTTGGAAATAGTTTAATTTTGTTTATCAAACAAATCCCAGTAGGAAATACTTGTAGGGAATATCCTGAAACTGGATATTACTAATTCCCTCTGTGGCTCTCTGTATCTTTTCAAGAGGATAAAGCTCTTACGCTGAATTGGGAAGCTAATAAGGCCCCAGGGGATGGTTTCTTCCTTCCTGAACTCTGTAAGCACAACAATGGCTGGTGGGCTTCAATACTGGGTGGCTTGTTTACCCATAAATCATGCAAGATGTACACCGAGAATCTGGAAACTTCTCCTTTGTAGTCCCTATGTTACAAAAAAGGTAAGCCCCAGATACCTAGAAAATATAAACCAATTAGTCTAATTGACATTGCAGCCAAAATATATACAAAACATTTTTTAAAAAAATTAGAAGCAAATCAGGTACTGGCAAAATAGCAGAACATTTTTGGGAAAAGAAGACCCATCATTGGTAGGTATTTCACACTATTTAAATCTGATTTAAGTTATCTGAAATACGAAATACTCTTGAATCCACAATTATCCAGTTGGGTAGCTGAGAAAGTGACACATTTGCTTTCTTATGGTTCACTGTACACAAGCTTTGATTCATGAACAAAATTATTAAAAATATTGGGTATAAAATAATTTCAGGCTATGTGCATAAGGTGTGTATGAAACGTAAGTGAATATTGGGTTTGGATTTGAATCTCATCTCTACAGTATATTATTGTGTACATAAATGCCACTACAGGCATTCTAAAATATGGAAAAAAATCTAAAACACTTCTCGACCCAAGCATTTCAGGTTGGTAATACTCAACCCGTAACCAAATATGCAATAAAACATAAGAACAGCTTTAGAAACTGTGAATAAAATGAATAAAATCATAACTGTGACAAATGACCACAAAGGAACGTTGATCTAAGATTATTGTTTTAACTAGGACACTCTGCACCAAAACAATTCTGAAAGCTTGTTCGGTTACAGATGAGATTCCTGTGTATATAGGAGTTTGACAAGCCCCTTCTTTTTACAGGAATGATATTGTGTCAGTTTGGTGTAAATAAAGTTTTCATGTGCCCACGATTTGGAATAGATGTCAATGATATGATTTTATTTTCAACATCCCAAGCGACCATGAAAAGATAGCTGGAGATGACTCAATGCTTTTTGTGTTTAGTTATCAATATTAATAAATCTGATGGCATGCCCTTTGGCAAGAAAAAAAAACCCTGTGGAAGTGGAATACAGATACGAAGGAGGTTGAACATATACAATCTTGGAATTTTTTCTGTGACTTCCCATATCTGATTTAAAAAAATCAATTAAAATCAGCAGCTTGCATACTAGCTTTAAATAGACTGTTGAATTTTAAGCACCTTTGGGAAATGGTTTAACTCCAACAATTGTTTGCCCCAATTAGAGTAACTCCATTGACTCAAATGAATTTGTATAAGTATTGACTTACTACACAGCAACTGATTTGATGGGGTTTTTTTTCTAGTAAGGACTACCAAAAAGATTAAGGCTATATGCCCAGCCCTTTGGATCTCTAGAACAGTGGGCCTTTGATTTCTGATAGAATTTGGACCCACTGCAGTTACCAACATCCATGACTGTTCAATTCTCTTTATATTACAGGGGTGTAGTAAATGGATGCCTCTAATATAAAATGGCAACATTGCTTTGCTTTTGCTTTAGAACTTAACAAAACCAAGACTTCTTTTTGGATTTTTTAAAAAATAATATTTTCAATTGAGCATGATTGAACCTATGGATACAGAATTTGTGGATATGGAGAACTGACTATAAATGCATTCCTTCTTTTGCTGGTAGTATCTGCAAGGAGGTATCATGCAATCACACAAATGTATCATGCAATCACATGGTAGGAAATTATTGAAGGTTACATACACTATATTGGATGCCAGTGTGAGAGGTTTCGTGAGGCTTTACATATGGATGGCATATCATTTAAACGAGGCAGACCTGAGAGTAAACGTTGTGAAGAGTGTGAACATCATGACAGTATCCATTAACCCTAATACAATATTTGTTCATAGAATGTATTTACTGTCCCCTTCATTTACGTTCTTGAGGTAATTTATGCAGCAGTAATAAGAAGTAATAAAGCATGAGATAAAAGTAGCACTTGAAGATTATATCATGTGTTTGGGCAAATAGCTATGAGATCTGGATGAGTTGTCTCAGATGCATAAGAGATATTAGATATATAGTCATCCTTCCACATTTGCTGGAGTTATGAGCATAGGACCTCTGGGAAAGTGAATAAATTGCTCTGTTTTTACATGAGATAACACCTGTCTAGCAACTTCTAGGACAGCCAGCACAAGTCTATCGTCAATGTCTGCTGGAAGCTGACCATAGAATCAGACTGGAGAACCTACAAATTCCTGGCAGCAGTATTTAAAATTAAATCTGTAAAAGTCAAAATTGCAAATGTGGGGGGACAACTGTATTTCTAAAGCTTGTTGATAAGTGTTGGAAATAGCAACCTTCACAGGCCTCCACTAGTAACTTCTAATGTACATAGTTGCTTACTGTATTACATGTGTGTATTGGTTTGCAATAAAATAAAATAGTGAAGAGTAGAGACATTGCACTGGCAACCAAGATCCGCAGGGTTAAAGCAATGGTATTCCCCATAGTCGCCTATGGATGTGAGAGCTGGACCATAGGAAAGGCTGAGCGAAGGAAGATAGATGCTTTTGAACTGTGGTGCTGGAGGAAAGTTCTGAGAGTGCCTTGGACTGCGAGAAGATCCAGCCAGTCCAAACTTCAGGAAATAAAGTCACAGACTCCTGGGGGGGGGGGGGGGTGGCAGGGGGAGGTTCCATATCAAGCACAATCTGAAGACCTCAACAGCAGATTGGTTGGAAGACAACATGGTACATGTTACAATGGCTGTGAAGACGGAAGAAGGCTGCAACAGATTGAGAAGCCACTGTTGTGTTAACCAAGCAACTGGTTGGGACTCTCACTCTGTGAAGACTCGGATAACGAGGAATCACCCAAGTAAGTGAGTAAAGTTTTCCCAAAAGGTTATGAATCCCATTTCCCAAATGGTTATAGAGATTCACATTTTCCAAAAAACAAAAAACAAAAACAAAAAACCGTCTCTACATAACCAAAAAAAAACATGCTTAGCCAAGAGGGTGACCTCTGTTATTTGTGCAAAAAACCTTCCAGTTTGTCTTTATCTTGTAAAGTTAGGCAACCACTGCTTTAAGTTCTATTAGCTAACCAACTTTTTTTTTAAAAAAAAAGTTTGTTACAGTGTGTTTGGCTAGTGTTAAAAGAAAAAAATAGAGTACAGATAAAAATAGTGCATGCTTGCACCTCACAACCATGAGTCACACTTCAGAAATCATGCAATATCATCAACCTGATTCATTCAACCTATAATTCACTTTTCTTCCCTGATGTGCATTTGCTATATTTGTTTCACTGCCCAAATATGCTTCAAATTTAGCAAACATATATGGGCACTATCGTGCTGCAGTGTGGCGTGCTGCACCAAAACTCTGGGATTTCTCACTCCTTCTCCTTTCTTGCATTTCTTAAAGTCCCTTGAACTGTTTTTTTCCAATTATTACCTGTACATGTCAGGCTCCTGTGGGAATGAACAGTCATCAGTGCAAGGAAATGGTATTAACATGGCAATAGAAAAATAAATCAGAGCTTATACACATCCTGTGCACATGTATGTTGCAATGCTTCTAGCAGCAGTCCTCCTAAAAAAAAACCAACAACCCTATAACAGCACCAGAACTGTATTGCTTTCACTTATTGCAATATTAAACTATAACTCCCTTTCCATTTATTTATTTATTTATTTATTTATTTCCTATATTTATATCCAGCCCTTCTCCCCCCGAAGGGGGACTCAGGGCAGCCTAACAAAAGCATCATACGATGCTAGCATCATAAAAACAACCACAGTACAATCAAAATATTAAAAATTAAATCAACAGTTAAAACAATTAATTAAGACACATCCATTAAAATCGAAATCCAAAAAACAGTTCGGGTCAATTCATTGCCATAAGTTGTGTGATCTTCTTCCACTTGCTGCTCACTGATCAAACGCTTGGTCCCATAACCAGGTCTTGATTTTCCTTCTAAAAGACAAGAGGGAGGTGGCCAATCTGATATCTCTAGGGAGGCCGTTCCATAGGTGGGGGGCCACTGCTGAGAAGGCCCTGTCTCTCGTCCCATGTGTTAGAACCACAGCTGCATATATCGTATGATTATATGTGTGTGATATGGAGTTGATCAAAGAGCCTTTCTCAATGTGAAAAACACAGTTTGGAAAACTTTGGTTTGAGAGATTGTAATTCCCAACATCTCATCCCAGCAGCTTGGTAGACTGTTTGCATGGATCTGTGCACTTGGAAAACAGAGGCTGGGAACATTAATCTTTTTGCAATTGCCCGTGCTTCTGCCATAACGGCCAGACAGCTAGACATTTGGGTGCATTTCTGTGCATTGAAGGTGTTCTCTAAGGGATTAGGCTATCGATCTCCTGTGTTTTGACAGTGGTAGAAGCAATACAACATCTCCAGTATTGCAAGATATAATATGCAGGCAATCACACTGCAATTTCTGTTGTGCTTGGTTACACGTGTGTTGCAAATGTAGTCATCCGTAGGTTTTCTTAATGTTATGATTGGATGCATTCTGACAGTGCAGCTCTGTAATCTGGAAGTGAAGCTCTTGAGAAAAGAATTGTTGGAATTATTTGAACAGACATTGATCAGATAGCAGCCAGCATAAGGAGCTTCCGTGGGCTGTGGGTAACTTTGTGAACAATTCTTTACCAAGCCTTATTATCAGGAACAAAAACCAGTCATATCTACACAGAAGTAAATCCTATTGAATGATATTTGACTTAGTCCTTAGACTAAAGCTTTCCAAACTTTTCATGTTGGTGACATGTTTTTTAGACATGCATCCTTTAGTAACATGCTAATTCAGTTTTACTGGCAAACCAGAAGTTAAACCAATTCTGATTTTTTCCCTTTACAATTATGTACTACAGTTGATTCTTGTGTAGTTTTCTTTATAGCTGCTCCATGTGATTCATCACAAAAATCATCGCCAACAGATTATTTTCTGAATTAGTAACTTATCCATTTTAGTAGCAATTACTGTAACTCAAACAACAAATTATGCAAATTATAAAAGTTATAACAGCACCTATACTTGAAGAGCACCAGCCTTTGTTTGTGGGGGCGGAGAGCACTTTTCATGTGACACACCAAGAGACTACAGGTGACAGTGTGTCCCAACACACAATTTGGAAAGCTCTCCCTTAGACTAAGCCGTTGGTTCTTAACCTGTGGGTCCCCTGATGTTTTGAGCTTTAACTCCCAGAAATCCTGACAGCTGGAACACTGCCTGGGATTTCTGGGAGTTGTAGGCCAAAACACCTGGAGACCCACAGGTTGAGAACCACTAGACTAAGCCAAACAATGTTTAGAGCTGCAGTCTTCCCATGTAACAACTCCACAACTTTGAGCATCCCAGTTCCAAGAGTGTCCTTCTGATGACTTGCGTGGTCTGATGGTTCTTCTCAACAGCAAAAAACAATATAGATTAAATGTCCTCTCCTCTGGTTTCCAGCATGTTGTAGTGGTTTTAGCATTGGACTATGACTCTGGAAGGCATTATCCATAAGCATTCATAGACTAAGGGCGCTTCCAGACAAGGCTTAAGCGTGCTTCGGAGCGGGTTAAAGAATGCCACTCCAAAGCGAGTTTAAGTCCCCATACTTTCCCCTGGCAGGGTGTCCCCTTGCCACCCTGAAAACTTTTGGAATGGCATCAGGCCACCCAGCCCAACCCAATTTCAATCATTCTTTTCTCAGGAGCTTTACTTCCAGACTACAGAGTTGCACTGTCAGAATGCATCCAATCATAACATTAAGAAAACCTATGGATGGCTACATTTGCAACACATATGTAACCATGCACAACAGAAATGGCAGCAACTGGGTGGTCAGGGTTCATTTCCCACTGCTGCCATGGAGAAATAAAAACACCTCTACAGCAATGCTTCAAATTCTTTTGAATTTCAATTTCCATATGATGCCTCCAGTAAAAGATTATTACTTTGGGACAAAAATGGTAAATCCTGCTTTGTCCTGAATTAATTTGATACCCTATTAGATCCAGGCCTTCCTGAAAGGCCCGGATCTAATGGGGTATTGGGCCTTTAGGAACTGACTATCGGGTACTCTTGGGACTACCCAGGGGACCATCCCCAAAGGCCATTTCGGTTCTTCAGACCCTGCAGGCCCAGAGAACCGAGGAGGTCTGCTACCCCCCAAAGCCTTAAAAATAAATAAAAACATACTGGGCCACCATTAGGCCTCTTTGGAGGTCTCCTGGAATGTAGAAATAATGTGCCAGGGGTCGGGGTGGAATCGCTCCTGCCTCACCCACCTCTCCTCCTGGGTGGGTGACCCAGCAAGTTTTTCCTTTATTTTTAAGGCTTTGGCCATCCAGTTGAGTCAAGCACAGTTTGGTCTTTTACCTTTTGGGTGTTTGTCATTGTAGCAGCATTTTTGGAGCACCAGCGATTCTCTCCTCTCTCCAAATCACATGAGTGCTTTTGCTGACATTGAGAATGGTCCCTATCAACTTCCAACAGCCTCCCAGAGCTCTGTCGCCACCTCTGCTGCAACAAATAATGCAAAACACAATTGCCACCCCTTTTCTCTCAACCATGGAGCAAAGGGAAGTGGCCCAGCTTTTCACACCAACCCCGAAGTACCAGAAAACTCTAAAGCATTTCTGAACTTCATTTAATGTGGCATAAAACCGGGTTAACAGGTTTTACCCTACATTAGGGCCCAGAGGTCCCTGGATATCGTCTGAATGCCCAGGAGCAACTTCTGGCCTGGTTCATAGTGTAGACAGGCCCATAGTCTATGAAAGCTTATGCTACCAACTTCATTCTCTAAGTCTCTAAGGTGCAACGAGGTCCATTTGCATACTGATGTAAAGTACAACTTATTCTATCACTATAATGCATAACCTAATTAAGGAGTATGAACTATATTGAATAAATAGCTGGCCTAGTTCTAGTTGACAGGTATAGGATGGAGAACAAGAAGAATTTTGTACATCTCCAATCTTAAATGAATGAACTACACTGAAAGCAAATTCAGTTGAACTCTATGATAAATACTTATGAGTAGTTAGTTATCAGTCCATCTGTCTCCGCCAAGAAATGCAGGAATAATCTGTTAATGAAGCCAAGAAAACGTATGCTAAAATTTACTGGTAATGTATTAGAAGAAGAAAGGTCAGGGATATATTAGAAATGATATCTCAGAGCAGCATATGAGCTGGGTTGGATGCTATAGACACACATACACAGCAATATAAATCAATGTGTGTATGTACCTTTGAGTTGGATGTCAATTTATAGTGACCCCATAAATTTTGCAGGGTTTTCTTAAGCACAGAATACTCAGGAATGGGTTTGCTAGTTCCTTCCTTTGTAATAAAGCCCACAGAACCTGGTCTTCCTTGGTAGTCTTCCATCCATGTCCTTACCAGAGCTGATCATGCTTGGTTTGATTACTTAAAAATCAGCATTGCTTATACTGTAGAGTTACAGAATCATAGCGTTCAAAGAGGCCTGATGAGACACTGAGTCCAATACCTGCTCAAAGGAGGAGCTCAAACTAGAGCATTCCCAGCTGGTAATTGTCCAGCTTCTTTTTGAAGATGTCCAGAGAAGGAGATTTCACAATTTCTCTATTGGTTTCATTGTGAAACTGCTCTTACTATCAAGAAGTTCCTTCTAACTGAAATCTTCCCTTGTGTAACTTTAAACCTGGAGTTTTATGCTATTGGGAAGAAGAGATCAAGGGCATATAAGTCTTTTAAAAAGGCATTGTTTGCATTTTCTAGTAATTCAATACTATGTGTGCCTATTCCACAATTACTCCTACTGTGTTCCCGATTTCAGGTGAGTGTGTATAGGAAGCAATGTTGAATGAAACCGTTCAAAAATGCTATATGTCACCTGATAACAGGGTTATTCCACACAAAAAAAAATGTTTATAGGAAAATATGCTCCCTACACCCAATGAGAAATGTAGCTAAACTGAAAGAAAGTCCTGGTTATGGTTGCTGGCTTCCATGCCAGTGAAACAATTGCTGCAGTTAGATTTTTTTATCGGAATTTTAAAGAACTACCCTCAAAATGGCTTCGGAAATATATATAGTTCTTTGAAGTTCACAGTAGACTCACTGCCAGCTGGAGGTGGACCACAACTGGGAAATAGAGAAACTTTGGAATAGGTGAAGAAGTGATAATATCATCACACTTTGTCAGAAAGTCTAACATAAACATAGACTCATGGAATCATAGAGTTGGAAGAGACCTTGTGAGCCATCCAGTCCAACCCCCTGTGAAAAAGCAGGAAAATCTCTGAGCTTGTTGACCAAAAGGTCGCAGGATCAAATCCGGGGAGCGGCGTGAGCACCCGCTGTTAGCCCCAGCTTTTGCCAACCTAACAGTTCGAAAACACGCAAATGTGAGTAGATCAATAGGTACCGCTCCGGCGGGAAGGTAACGGGGCTCCTTGCAGTCATGCCGGCCACATGAACTTGGAGGTGTCTATGGACAATGCTGGTTCTTCAGCTTAGAAATGGAGATGAGCACCATCCCCCAGAGTCAGACACAACTGGACTTAATGTCAGGGGAAAACCTTTACCTTTATCTATCACCATGGACTTTCTTTTCTCCTATTGCCTTCCACTTTATCAAGCGCTGGCATCTTTTCCAATTAGTCATGTCAACTCATGATATATTCAAAGTACAACAGCCTCAGTTTGGTCATTTTGGATTGAGAAAGAGTTCATCCTTGAGTTGCTCTAGACTGAACCTAATTATTTGTCTTTTTGAAAGTCCATGGTATCTGCAGAACTCTTCTCCAGCACCACAGGAACCTAAAATTTCAGGATTTATCCTTCCCTCCACCCTTGAACAACAGCCTGGTGCTAAATCCCAGAGTTTAATTCCTAAGAGCTCTGTCTCCCATGCATCACATGATACAATTCTCGACACTGATCATCAGACTATTTGTTCATTAGGTCTCAAGGCCACAACTGCAATAGATGACCGTCTCTTGCAAAGGTCAATACGGCAGTATCACGTTTTGCTCTCACAACATCCTGACATAGTGGATTGGTCAAAGGCACCCACAGCTAAAAGGGGATTTGGATGCTTCTCTTCTGCAGTCAGAACCCCCTGTTCTCCATACAATAATTACTTCATCTGAGAGGAGATAATAAGTAAGGACACCGCATCTCAAATTAGAACAGAGGACAGGGCAAAGATCAGAAATATTTCCTCAGAAAGATTAAGCAACATGAAATTTGTTCATGTCATGTTATAAATGGAACTGTAAACAGCACGTGATGTAATTCTTTCATGCTATTAAGCAGAACTACAGTTTTCCAAGAGCATAGATTGAAGTACAAAGGAAATGTTATCCAATCAGACTGAAGTGTTTTTCTTTACAGCTGCAGAGCAGCAAAAAGAAAAAAAAAAGATTAAACATGGTACTTCTTTTTCTGCCATTTAAAATCACATTTCTAGACAGCCCAAATGTTTGTCTTACTTTAATTCCAACTTGGCCTGATTGTGTTCCACCTTGTGCCTTGTCCAGTGCATGCCGCTAACCTTCCTTCAAAGTTTTTGTAGAAATGATTTTGCTCTTAGATTCATTCATCCTTTAATTCTACCTTATTTTCAAAACCTCTGTGAAGCTACAAAGTGGAATAAAGACTAATTCATATAGCAAGTGGATGAATTTCTAAATCCTAGCAACTTTGATTAGATGTGAAAATAACAGTTCAAGTAGCTGTGTAACTGCTTTGATGATTGTTGACTTTTGATGCACTGCACTTAACTTCATCTGAGTGCATTTTTGCGCTCAGATCCCACCTGCGTTTTCACTGTTAATTAATTGAGATGGTAATTGTGTGACCTGCAAGTCATTTATACAACCCATCATCTCCAAAATAAAAAGAATTAATGAAATAAATGGAGAATTGCACTTCTAGAGGTCCCCAGAAAACATGTTGTTGATTATTCACTCAGTCGCTTCTGACTCTTCATGACTTAATGGACCAGCCCATGCCAGAGAGCTCCCTGTCAGCCGTCGCCACCCCCAGCTCCTTCAGGGTCAAGCCAGTACCTTCAAGGATACCATCCACTCATCTTGCCCTTGGTTGGCCCCTCTTCCTTTTTCCTGCCAGCCTCATTATCTTCTCCAAGCTTTCCTGTCTTCTCATGATGTGGCCAAAGTACTTCATGTTTGCCTCTAATATCCTTCCCTCCAATGAGCAGTTGGGCTTTATTTCCTGAAGTATGGACTGGTTGGATCTTCTTGCGGTCCAAGGCACTCTCAGAACTTTCCTCCAGCACCACAGCTCAAAAGCATCTATCTTCTTTTGCTCATTCTTCCTTATGGTCCAGCTATCGCATCCATCCAGAAAACCTATTTCCCCTTTATTGATTCTTCATTTTGGGTGCTCCCCATTCCATGAAGACTCAAAATCTCATCTGGAAGCAACCAGAATATCATTTCTGGTTAACGGAAGAGTGCGGTCTTCATGTGCCTTGTTGTTGTTCATTCGTTCAGTCGTCTCCGACTCTTCGTGACCTCATCGACCAGTCCACGCCAGAGCTCCCTGTCGGCCGTCACCACCCCCAGTTCCTTCAAGGTCAGTCCAGTCACTTCAAGGATGCCATCCATCCATCTTGCCCTTGGTCGGCCCCTCTTCCTTTTGCCTTCCACTTTCCCCAGCATGTGCCTACAGCTGCCTAATTCCAGGCTATAGAATCAAATCTATTTTAACATGATAGCTAAAACCCTATTATACAAAAACACGCACTAGGTCCAGGGCTTTTTGTATAAAATAATGTTCATGTATTACCTGGGATTATATTTTTCTTGCCTGATTTGAATGATAGCTTGGCTTCTGCCCAAAGTATATCACATATATGTTTTCTGGAGACCTCTAGAATTGCAGGAGGGCTTACAATTGTTTAGAGAAGTTTTCTCTTTAGGCCTCCAGTGCAATTTTTTTCCAGCTTTTGGTGGGAAAGACCCTAGAATTGTACTGTAACCTAGAGAAACAACATCTATGGTATTCAAAGCTCTTCACACATAACATAAACTTTTTACAATGAGCTCATGTAATAAACAACCCTACTATATGTTCACACTGTATGAGATTTACAGAATCATAGTGACATGGACCTCAGTGTACTTTAAATGTTGTACAGGTCCAACAGCAGAAATTGTAATATAACTTTTCATTAAAGGCATGACTGAAATAGATGCAAATAATTGTGTTCTGGAAAGAGGCTGCGTGTTAAATGAAATATCAAACAGGAGAAAGAAATGCAGACAGTTTGGAAGTTGGTTGGTTTCATTCATTCATAACAAATGTCAAATCTTCTTGCATTGATAATTTGTATATATCATGGATTAAATTTAAGCAGCAATAAGACATCTTATCTAATGAATCAATCAGAATGCCTGAGGATAGATTATTGTCTCATTTTGCAATACATCAGATTTTTCTTTTGATATGCATGTTTTCTTAAAATATTGTAAAATGGTGTATTAAAATAAAATTCTTTTTCAATAATAATTTTATATTATGAAATATTGTTGTCCTGATTCGATGATTTCCTGAATGTTCCAGCAAACTAAACACACACTGGGCTGCAAGCAAGGCATTTCTGTATACCCCCATAAAGGTTACTACAATCCGGCATTATTTTGAAGCACCAGTCTGGGAATTTTTGGCAAAGGAATTCTGTTTCTGAAGCACTACCCTGGGAAATTTTTTGGCAAAGGACTTCTTAGAGGCATCAGAAAATGTTGACGGTAGTTGATCTGGTTCACAACTTCTAATTTTGCCAAGAGAAATAACATTGGTGAAAAAAGGATATTTTCTCTCTCATAATCTGAGCAACCTTGAAGCATCTGCTCCATCATTTGCCTTGGACATGGGCCACGTTTTTGCAAAACTACATTAATACTCTCTTCCATTACTACTCATGTTTACAGACATTTTAGCAAGCTTGCCATTCACCCACTCATTTTGGATTGCCTTGAGGAAGTGTATCATTATGGCAACAGAGACCTGAAGCAATGCAAACAAGGGGTGTGATCTAACAAAAATGATGCAAACAAGAGTTGAACTGATTTCACTGAGAGAATTAAGCAGCAATCCCTCTCTTACTGAAATTAGCAAGACTTTATGACATTCAAAGCAAACTAGAGTTGAACTGATTTCATTGAGACACTTAAGCAGCAAGCCCTCTCTTGCCGAAATCAGCAGGACTTCAGGAGAGAATGCCTCTAGACCATGGCCATATAGCCCGAAAAAACCTACAACAACTCAGCAGGACTTCATCATATTCAAAGCATATTCTGGATGGCATCACCTTTCCCCTTGGAAGAGTAATAATCTTGTTTGGGAGTATGCCTTTGTTCAATTCAGATCACTGAAAGCCTCGGTGGCACAAAATGCTTTTGTCCAGCTTCAAATGGAATGCCACCTCTCTCTTTCTTTCTGTCTTTTTCCAGGAACAGCCATAGCGTATGGCTGTTTCTGGGGAAAGACAGAAAGAGAGATGGTTCTGCACTGTCATAACTTACATATACATCATTGTAATATACATTGTAATGTGAGGCTGCCCTTAATAGTGATCTGAAAAGTAACATGGCTGAGCCCTTTTATCCTCATGATAATCCATGGAGTAAGATTAGAGAGAAAGTGGGAGAGGGATTGATTCATGGTTTGGGAGGAGGAGGGTTTGAACCTAGACCTCCCAAATTCCTGCCTTTTGACTTCATAACATTTGCCAGAAATGGAGTGTTGCAAATCTGGCAGTGCCTGGTGCGGGTAGTTGGGAACTTATTTCCTAGGTCCCACATCGTTCCATTTCCTCAACCCACGGGGGGAAGTGTTCGCTGCACAATTTCTCCCTGTTGATCTCTACATAACACAAGAAGCTTGCTGCTGTGGTGGTGTACACTGGTTCCACTTCGGTTTTGCCATGGAGCCCCGCCGGGAGTAAATGTACATTGTGGGATGGGAGCCGGCAGACTCTGTGGCAAAATGGAAGAGGAACCAGTGTAAGCCGCCAAATTTTAGGCCATCTGATGAGGTCATAAGACTAACCATCACAATGGAAACTGTCAAGAATTGTACTGTATGACGAGTACAATCCTGAAGCTACTACATTGGTTGCCTATTCGTTTCTTCACAAAACCTACAAAACCTTAAATTATGTTATTAAATTATTCAGGGACTATGTATCTAATGGAACACCACTTTCTGTATCAGTCCACCAGAGTCCTTATGGCTCTATAGTGGGAAAGTACATTGGAGAGTGCAATAAAATCCAAAATTCTCCAAAATCCAAAGTAGTCCACATGGGTGGCTGAGATAATGAAATATTTGCTTTGTCATAGTTCAATGTACAGAAACAATGTACAGATTGGTACAATGTTTGAAATGTTTTAAAATGTTATGTCTATGTCCAATGTTTTTATAGTTTTAATAGTTTTAATTTACAGTCATGTGTTAGAGATGTGGTGTATTTTTTATATGTGCGAGGCATTTAATTTTGCCATTTATTATGTTATACATTACTTTGAGTCCCCCCAGGGGTGAGAAAAGCAGTCTAGAAATGCAATAAATAAATAAATGTCATATGCAATTTTATTTAAAATATTTTATACTATTGCCTTCAGGCTATGTGTGGAAGATATATATGAAAATAAAATTAATTTTGTGTTTAGACTTGGATCCCATTATGTATGTATATGCAAATACAGATATTCTAGTTTCCAAAAAATAAAAAATCTGAGACTCAAAGCACTTCTGGTCGCAAGCTTTGTGGATAAGGGATACTCAACCTCTATTACTTGTCTTGTGCGGTGTAGTGTTTGAATGCTGGACTATAACTTTGAAGACAAGTATTTGATTTCCTGCTCGACCATGGCAACCCGCTGAATGACCTTAGGCAAAGGTAAACCCTCCTCTTACCAAGAAAACTGTACAATAGGTTCATTGGAAACTACTTGAAAGCACACAACATAACCTGCCCTGTGGTTTTTGTTTTTTTTTAAGATAAGGTACTTATGTTTTGCCTCAGATGTTACACCGCCACGAGTCGCCCCAGGGCTGAGAGCGGCGGTTAATAAGTGCAAGTAATAAATAAATAAATAAATAAATATATATTCATGTATAAGTCGGAACCATGTATAAATCAAGAGCAGGTTTTGGAGCCAAAAGTATGCATTTTGATATGATCCATGAATAGACGGAAGGTCATTCTGTAGAGAGGGAAAAGCACCAATGCCACCTCAGGGACCCAGCTGCCTCTGGTCATTGCCATTTTTTTACCCAAACATTCAAAAATGCCAGAAGAGGCACACACAATGGGGAGAATAGAAGGGGTTGGTGCTTCTTTTCGGTTTTCTGGGGATGGACTAAGCTTTTGCGTTTCGCCACTCTGCTCAGAGAAGGATGGTTGCTTTTTTTGATAAGAGTGAAGTAATCATATTGACCTATGGATAAGTTGACCAAGATTTTTCTGTTTTGCTTTGTTTACTGAAATGTCTACTCTTAGATATGAGTATATAAGGTAGTTGGCTTCAGGTCATCATTATAATCATTCACCTTAAATGTAAATATCCAAGTTCTGTAACTTCCTCCATTATTATGTAGTTTAACTTAAACAAAAAGCACAGGTTTAGAATCCAGGAAAGTATGATAATGTGCCTTTTAGGTTTCAGGCTTTATACTGTAGTTCATTCTAATCATATGCTACTGTCATGCCTGACCACTTAAAAAGGTGAGGGAGCTATGAAGCCTAGAAATGTCTATATTGCAGCAATCTAGCCAAAGCTTAAATTATAACTACTAATTACTAAACATCATTAGGGCTCCACTTTTGGATCATAAATTGCTGATGTTAACCAATTATAGAGCTCATTGTAAGAGTCTGAGCTTATTGTTTCTAATCATATACCAATATGCCTGACCAATTGAAAAGGTCAGGGAGCTTTGAAGCCTAGAAAAGTCTGTACTGCAACAATTGGTGCAAAGCTTAAATTATAACTGCTAATTATTGAATATCATTAGGCCTCTCTTTTTAAGGTCACAAGTTGCTGAAATCAACTAATTGCAAAGCTCATTGAAAGAGCTTGGGCTTTTAAACCCAAATCAGTTGGATGGAAGGGAAATTAGTGTCCTGTCCCTGCTTTCCAAAAGTTATTTTAAAAACCAACTAACCAGGATATAGCTCTATTTCAAAAGGATGTGTGTGTCCTTCTAAAGGTTATTGCACTGTAGCTTCCACCAGTCCTGTTGCGTTTGGACTGCGAGAGTTGCAAACAATTAAAAAACGGGTGGATACAGAGATCCCTTCTCTTCCTAAGTAGAAAATTCTGTAGGCCAGGAATACTGGTATCAAGGAAATCTGTATTGTTTCCTGTTTTTCTTATACCCCAGAAATGTAGAAGTACCACCTTTTTCCATCTTTAAAAGAGAGGTAAGGGGAAAAATAATGCATGTGAAATGGAACAGGCAGAAAAGATATCATGATTGCTGAAATTTGTACTGTTCCAGCAATTCCCTTTTGAAATAGAGCTATACTCTGGTTAGTTGGTTGAAGTGTCCTAATACACTTTATTGCAGCTGGATGTATTCCATTCATCTGAAAATTCAGTACTGCAATTTGGTTTCTTAGAAGGGTGCCCACAATCTACAGCTTCGAATGCTCAGTCTCACTTTGCCCAATGTGAGTTAATTGAGTGCTGGGGCATGTTTGTTTCAACAGGTATTAGGGTTAGGGTTAGGGTAAGGTTTAGGGTTTGGGTTAGGATAAGTGTTAGAATTAGGTTTAGGGGTTAGGGTAAGGTCTAGGGTTTGGGTTAGAATAAGGATTAGGATTAGGGTTAAGGGTTAGGGTTTGGGGTGGGGTAAGGGTTAGGGCAGGGGTCCTCAAACTTTTTAAAGCGGGGCCCAGTTTACTGTCCCTCAGACCAATGGAGGGCCGGACTATAGTTTTTTTAAAAAAAAAATCATTAAAAAATTCCTATGCACATCTTATTTTGCTATGTGGAAGGGCCCTTAGAGGGGGTTCTTTCTAGCCCTCTTTAGGCAGTAATTACAGAAGCAGAGAATAGGAAATCTTCCTATTTCTAGTCTGAACAAAATCTGGCTACCAGTATTAAAAAAAACTCTAAAATTATAACTGTAAATACAGAACAACATTCAAACACAGGGGAACTCCAGACAAGAAACAATCAGGGCCAGCTAATCACCTCTCAACAAAGGATTCTCCCTAAAAACTGTCAGGCTATGAAATGGCAATCAAGGTGGCCAATTGAAACAGTCATACCTACCTCCAACAGATAAGAGTTCTTTCTCCCACCCTGGATCTTCCACAATTTTCCTGGTTAAAGGTTTTCCTCTGACATGAAGTCCAGTCGTGTCTGACTCTGGGGTGTGGTGCTCATCTGCATTTCTAAGTCGAAGAGCCGGCGTTGTCCGTAGACACCTCCAAGGTCATGTGGCCGGCATGACTGCATGGAGTGCCGGGGCAGTCTCCCTTGGCTGGCTCACTCTGCCCATTGGGCCTGATGGGCAGCATGAGCCTGCCAAGGGAGGAGCAGCCTCGCATGGCCTACTTGCGAGTAAAGCACCTCGCGAGGTGCTTTACGCGTGAGTAGGCCACGCAGAGCAGCTGCCCTTGGCTGGCTCACGCTGCCCATTGGGCCTGACGGATAGCGTGAGCCTGCCAGGGGAGGAGCAGCCCCGTGCAGCCTACTTGCAAGTAAAGCACCTCACGAGGTGCTTTACGCGTGAGTAGGCCACGCGGAGCAGCTGCCCTTGGCTGGCTCACGCTGTCCATCGGGCCTGACGGATAGCATGAGCCAGCCAAGGGAGGAGCACTGTGTGTGTGTGGGGGGGGGGGGGGGTTGCGCTCCTCCTCCGCGGGCCAGATAAGGGCCCTTGGCGGGCCAGAAGTGGCCCGCGGACCATAGTTTGGGGACCCCTGGGTTAGGGGTTAAGGTTAGGGTAAGGTTTAGGGTTTGGGGTAGGATAAGGGTTAGGATTAGAGTTAGGGTTTGGGGTAGGGTAAGGGTTAGACTTAGGATTAGGGTAAGGTTTAGGGTTTGGGTTAGGATAAGGGTTAGGATTAGGGTTAAGGGTTAGGCTAATAATAATAATAATAATAATAATAATCCTTTATTTATACCCCGCTAACATCTCCCGAAGGACTCGGTGTGGCTTACAAGAGGCCGAGGCCCAACACATCAATAAAACAACAGCATAACAAATACAACAATAAATAAACTCATAAAACAAAGCAATAAACATTAAAACAATAGCAATTAACATTAGACAATGACACCATGACACATTTAAAACTAAGGCCGGGCCAAATGTAATGATTAAAAATGTTAAAAATGCTGGGCATGACAGGTGAAATGGATAGGTTTTTGGAGATAGGTGCAGTGTGCAGACAATCTTAAATCTATAGTAAAGTGCATTTGGGACATGATGCTTGGAGTTTCCTATTCTGGGAAAGCACAGTGGGACAACCATGTCTTCAAGCTCTTCCTAAAGACTGCCAATGCTTAGGGTTAGGGTAAGATTTAGGGTTAGGGTTTGGGGTAGGGTAAGAATTAGGATTAGGGGTTAGGGTAAGATTTAGGGTTTTATCATTAAAGAACTCTTACATTCCTTCTAAAATATCTGTGTTCAGTTCTGCATTGTGCAAACAGCGCTCCCAAAGGAGTGAAGCGGAACTAGCTTTCATACTATTACCAGAGGGAGTCTCTCATTTTGCCTGCCACTTTTGGACTCTCGCTTGCTGAGGTGTTCCAGCGAGACGGCACTGATGCAAAGGAGAGAGAAGGAGACTGGCGCACCTGAGAGGCAGAGCGGGCGCATGCGCAGGGCGGGCCTGCCTCCAGCTGCCTGGATTCCCAGGCTGGGCATCGCCAATGCGCGCGTGTTTCAGAGGCTGGATGGGGCGCGAGGGAAGAGGGCTGGAGGGGTGCGCGCGCAGGCAGGCAGGCAGGTGCGTTTGGCTTGGGGACGGGCGCGAAGTTGGAGCCAAACTCTGAAGCCGGCTGAGAGGCAAGCAGAAGGCAAGCCGAAGGAGCCAGGAGCGAGTGGCTCTGCCCGCCCCGCAGGATTTAGAGGAGGAGAACGAGGAGGAGGAGGAGGGACCAAAGCCTCCGGGGAAGGGAGAGAGGGAGAGGCAGCCTCGCCTCAGGACGGAGCCCCTCTGCTCCTCCGTTGCCTCGCTTCCCGGCAAAGTTTGGCCAGCCCGAGACTCCCTCTGCCACTCTCTCTCTCCTTGGGATGGCACCAGGCGGGGGACTTGGCTTCTGGGAAGGCTCCGGGGTCCTGCTAGAGACGCCTCCGCCTCCAGCCCTGGCGCAGGTAGGTGGAAAGCCTTCTCTCCCTCCTTCCACCCCACTTCTTCAGGGGATTTGCGGTTCTTTCCAAGCGGTCCCAGTGACAGGTGGAGGCGAACTTAATGGAGCTGAGTCTGTTTAGCTTGGAGAGAAGAAGAAGGCAGAGAGCGAGGGGACAGGAGGAGAGAGAGAGAGAGAGAGACCCCTGTTGCAATGTTTGAAAGGATGTCAGCACAAGCTTGGTTTCTGCTGCTCTGGGGATCACAGGGGAGCTCCATGTCAATTTTATATGTTAACTTCTGTTTTAATGAGTCTTAGGTCCTTCACACAGCCCTATATCCCAGAATATTATGCCAGAAAATCCCACAATATCTGCCTTGAAATGGGTTATCTGAGTACTGCCATATATTCCAGTTCAAAGCAGATATTGTGGGATTTTCTGCCTTGATATTCAGGGATATAGGGCTGTGTGGAAGGCTCCTAAAAGCTGAGCTGTTGGCGGTTTGAATCCGGGAAGCAGGGTGAGCTCTTGTTGTTAGGCCCAGCTTCTGCCAACCTAGCAAATGTGAGTAGATTAATAGGTACCACTTCTGCAGGAAGGTAACAGTGCTCCATGCAGTCATGCTGGCCACATGACCTTGGAGGTGTCTATGGACGACTCCGGCTCTTTGGCTTAGAAATGGAGATGAGCACCAACCCCTTCAGTTGGACACGACTAGACTTAATGTCAAGGGAGACTTTTACCTTTTTAGCAAATTCATAAGTGAACCATGGATTGTGTAAAGACATATTTCTTTTGTTATATATCTGGTATAATCAAATTTAAAGAAAATTAGGTCTTCTAGGTGTTGTTCATGTGCAGTTCACATAATCCTTATCCAGCCTAGGACCCGTCCTCACAGCCCTATATCCCAGAATATCAAGGCAGAAAATCCCACAGTATCTGAGTGTGGATTCAGGTAACTCAGGGCCCGGAATACCAAAGTAGAAAATCCCACAATATCTGCTTTGAACTGTCTTATCATAGTCCACATTGTCATATATCCCAGTTCAAAGCAGATATTGTGGGATTTTCTGCCTTGATATTCTGAGATATAGGGCTGTGTGGAAGGGCCCTTAATTGTGGTATGAATGTGTATTTGTTTTGGGATTTGGGTGGGATGCGTGTTTACTTATTTTTGTTGTACAGCATTGAATGTTTGCTGATTTTGTTGTTCACTGCCCTGAGTCCCTTCTGGGAGGCTCCTTCCACACAGCCGCATTAAGTCCCACATTATCTGCTTTGAACTGGAATATATGGCACTGTGGACTCAGATAACCCAATTCAAAACAGATAGGCCCAGCTTCTGCCAACCACATAGCCATATAACCCAGAATATTAAAGCAGAAAATCCCTGAGTTATCTGAGTCCACACTGCCATATAACCCAGTTCAATGTGGATTTTATACAGCTGTGTGGAAGGAGTCGCAGTCCCCTTAACCTCACTTGACTCCATTGCCTTTTCTTAGAAGAGGGGAATTTCCTTCGCAAATGAGGAATTAGCCTACTTTAAGGAATCATCCTCCATGATCTAATTACCAACATAGTGGTGTGTGCATGTTGTGTTTGAGGTCTGAAGCTTTCATAGAGGGTGCAAGCATCAGAAAAAGTACACATCCCTCTATGATGATCCGCTGTGGATTCTTTCAGCTATTGGATCCGTGAGGTGTAATAGCACTTTGCAGCAATTTTTGCAAAAAAATATGTTCCTGGTTTGAAAGTATTATTTCCTATTTAATTATGTGTTACTTACTTTGAAAGTAGTTTATACTCCAGAAACTTTGTTTTTGCGGCTGCAACAAACTATGTTGAATTGGTTGAGACAGAATGAAAACTATACTGTAGAAAATGTGCTGCAGGATGTCCCGCAAGAACAAAGTTTGTACAGTTTAATAAACTTTTAACATGTTTTTATGATAGAAATTAGGAAATGGCATTTATAATGCAGGAACAAAAATCATGCTACATAGTGTAGTAAATATGAATTGCAATAGCACTTTCTTTTGGGAGGAGAGATGATACCTTTGTCTTCTGTGTGCCTTCAAGTTGTCTTTCGATTTACAGTGACCCCATTAATTTCATAGAGTTTTCTTAGGCAGGGAATTCTCTTTGCCAGTTTCTTCATCTGAAATAAAACCTACTGCAGCTGTCATTCATAGGTGGTCTCCCGTCCATGGACCGGCCATGGCAGACCTTACATAACTTCTGAGATCAGACAGGATCTGGTGTTTTTAGGGTGTTTAGGGCTGCCATAACAACATGAAAGCACACAACAATAACAAAATAGTACCACCAGGATTATGTCACTCAGGGCATATCAAAAACACATGCCCCACAAGTTCTTAATGACGAAACAAATGCTTGTTATTGAATACACTACTTTGGATGTGTACCATAAAAAATCCTTGACAGTGTAAAGAGAGTGTAGAAACAGCTGATGCAGCAGCTAGCTTTTGTAGGATTATTCTACAGTAGTGCCCTGTAATCTACTAAAACGCACCAGTTCATAAACGACGCCAGTAAAAATCCCCCCCCCCCCCCCCTTTGCAGGAATTGTGTTGTCAACCCTGAAGGTTAGGGAGGGGGATTTGTAACCTTATAATCAATTCAGTAGAGTGAATGTGGGCAGCCAGCCATTTGTTGACAAAAAAAAGTTCAGGATAAATTTAGAAATGTTTTTCTATTACTGAAACTGATACTATGTTTTACTTTGATTTCCCTTTGATGTCACACGATTTATAAAGAAAGAAAGAGGGAAAGAAAATAACCTGTCATCAAGAGAATTGTATAAAGGTATCTTGAAATATAGTACTCTCAACTTATCTTTGAATACATGTGTCTAATACAACTTGATTTAGTTTATAGAACTCAATACATTTTCATGTCAGATGCATATTGAGCTGGAGGTTAAATGATATATATTCTGGCAGTGAATAATATAGGGTTGAAAGGGATGCTGTGGTAGAAGCTCAAGTTATGGGATAAAAGATGCTGCAGCATGATGTCCCTGGAACCCTGCTTAGAAAACATCTGGTTAGTAAACAGTAGTGACACATGGTCAGCGATATTCCACTTTAGTTAATTGCTAAAAGAAGTAAGTGTGCATAGATCTCTAATTTTGTCCATCTCTCAGTCATTGGCTGAAGCGATTATATAACTGTGGCATGGTTGCTTCAGCTTAAATCCAACTACCTCATCTGCTGGTTTCAGAACAGATGATTATGGTTGTTTCTCAAAAATCCATGCTCGTGTACCAAAGGACTGCACAACCTAGGTAATTGCAGTGTTAACTTTGCTAGTGATATATGGATAAAATTTTATGGCAGTTTAGAAGGGCTCTTGGTAATGTTTGACTTGAGTTCCAATGACAAAAGTTCATGTTAGTATCACTAATACACTTAAACTGAGGTGAAAGGGAAAAGACATATGGACATTATCAGAATAAAGAACAAAACAAATGAATTAAGCTCATTGGTAGTACAATAGAGTCTCACTTATCCAACATAAAAAGGCCGGCAGAACGTTGGATAAGTAAAAACGTTGGATAATAAGGAGGGATTAAGGAAAAGCCTATTAAATATCAAATTACATTATGATTTTACAAATTGAGCACTGAAACGTCATGTTTTACAACAAATCAACAGAAAAAGCAGTTCAATACATGGTAACATTATGTATTAATTGCTGTATTTACGAATTTAGCACCAAAACATTGCAATGTATTGAAATAGCTGTGAATCCAGGTGGGAGGCAGAGTGTGTTGGATAATACAAAATGTTGGATGAACAAAGGTTGAATAAGCGAGACTCTACTGTAAATAGTTATAGAAGTCAAATGGATTGCCTGTGAGTTGACACCGATTTATTAAAGACAGTGACATTCCTTTAGTTGTGGTGTGGAATGCAAATAAAATGTCTATAGAGTGTGTGCATTTTTCATACTGTGTTGCAAATACTGATTCCTGGCTCCAGTTTTAGCTAGAGATGTTCCGTGGATATGTTTAGGATAAGGGTCTCCTTAGTGTAAGGATGGATGTCACCAGGAGACATGGAAACTCCAAATCTTGAATTGTTTTTCTCAGTGATTTCATGTTTTGTTAAATAGCATTGGGAAGGAACTCTGAAGCACAAAACTGTACAGCATCAGAGATAAACCCTGCAGCACTAATCTCTGAACTTTCCATCTGGAAAGGAATGGAGCCATTGCATCACAGTCCCTCCAGAATCATCCCATGTGGATAACCAGGAAGGATACTTGGTTGATGATATCAAAAGCTGTTGAATGTCCAGTAGAACTGAGCTAGGACACACTCTATTGACTAAAGTGACCAGTGTAATTTCTGTATCCCATGATTTTTGTTCCTGGGTTATAAATATCATTTCCTAATTAGTTCTATCATAAAAATATGGGAAAAATTATTAAACTGACAAAACTTGGTTTTTGCGGGACATCCTGTAGCATGTTTTGCTATAATTTTTCAATGAATATTTCATCAAGTCTCAACCAATTCAACATAGTTTGTTGCACCCCCCCCCCCCCCCATGAAGCTATTGGAGTTTAATAACAAAGTAAGTACCACACAATTAAACAGGAAATAGCACTTTCAAACCAAGAACAGAAAAATTTTCAAATTTTGTTACATGGTGTCATAGGCACATTGAAATGGATCTGATCAATCCATCTAATCCAGAAATCCCTGCAATTGAAATGGAAGAAGGGGATGCTGAAGACTAGCCTGAAATTACCGTCCTAAAATAACATAATTAAGGGAAACTTTAACAAAAGAAAAGAAATTTCTGACAGCTGCGTGTTCTAGAAACAATTGAATCCTGCTCTCATTGCAGAGAGGAGTTCACCAATATCTTTACTCATTGCATTCACCACTTTCATTACCCATTTGGCCATCTTCCCCTCTCAACCCCATTAAGAAAGCAGGAAGAGCAAAAGTTAAATTCCCATGGCAGATGTTATGTCAACAAAGGTTGCACCGACATCCTTGTTCAGTATAAGATGAAAATATAACTGGACAAGCAGAACCCAAACTTGTATCCATTGAACCATAGGCCACATGCTCCCTAGCATATTTTCTCTTGTCCCTTCAAATTCTCCAAAATTCCCACAATGCACACTCCCCATGAAAAAATAAAGCCTCAAGCTCACCTGAGTGATTTCCTGCTGAAATTTTGTATCATACCATGATAAGAGCTGGCTGTGTTTTGTTTATGTCTAGCATATAGATGGCGACCAGGTGGCAGCAGTCTGTACAGTGCCATCAAACCACTGCTCTGTTATGCAGTGCCAGAGAATGTCCTTCCCTCTAGCAAAAATATGCCAAAAATCAGCCCACTCCAAAGCAAAGACAAGGCTCAACTAAAAAGAAAATACAAGAACACCTCATTGATAAGCCTTTCCCTTTTCTATTGGCTCCAGGCTGAGAGTCACATTTTAGGAGAGAGAAAAAACCAGAACTGACTGGGCAGTTGTCAATGAAAGCTTTTCCAAAGCCAAAGCAGAAACTAGATATTTGGTGTTCCTGAGAGAGAAGCCAAAACTTGATTCACAGGAAATATGGCAGAGGCATTATCTTTTGTATTTCCTTTAATTCTGTCTGTGCCTTGGTGAGGGGCATATATTTTCCATGAGGATGTTCTTTAGTGTCACCATTTCCCCAACATAATCAGCCCACCAGCCAGCTGTGAGACTGGTTTGCTATGGATTTTGTTGGGAAGTTGCTCAAGTGTGATGGACAGTTTCATAAAGAGATGTGGCCCTTTAGATACTGCAGAACGTTGTTGTAGTTCCAAAACAGCTGGCAACTGCCCCTCTGATTTGCATCAATTATGACATCAAAATGAGGGTAGCTTGGTCTCTAAGTTAAGTTATGTACATGTGTTCTCTGGGTCTGAATGTAGTAGGCCCTTGGCTACTCAAGAAGACTGTTGTTGAGCAATTCAGTACAGTTTCGGTGGAGGTAGAAAAATTTATTGTAGCTGTCTCCTTCAAATGAACTGAAACCCATTTTTATCCAGGAAATTTCTCTGCACAGGAATTAATATTTCTGCAATAAAATAATATTTTTTCCATTCAGAAAATGCTGTTTTCTGCACAGAAAATGCTGCTTTCTGTACAAAACAACAATGTACACATTTTGTGTAGAGTAAGTTCCATACTGTTAAGATTCCGGTCACCCCAGGTTTCTTCTTGTCAGGATTTCTCAACCCCTCGCCCCCAAATGTTTTGTGACCATTTTCTGAATATTCTCAAATCCCTAGTCCAGAAACAATTAACTTCTATTTTTTAGTCTCCCATGTTTTCCCAAAAGCTTTTATGCCTTTGCCCCCCCCCCTTTTTTTAAAGAAAAAAGGGTGAGAGTTGAACAATATCTTTTGACTATTGCTGCTAAGAGTTCTATATCTGAGCATATCTCAGTGTTCCTGGCTCAAGGCCTATAGTCCAAAACAATAAAAAGGGGAATACACAGAATAAGAGAGAAAAGGGAGAGTGAATAATTACAATAAGAACGACCAATTTCAGATACAATTCTGAGAATGAAAGATCTTCAAGTGTCCTGGCATCATCTTCCCTGCTCAGGTCTTGCAGACTCAGGACTGTGACTTCCCTGATTGAACCAGTCCATCTGCAATATAATCTCCCTCTTTTCCTGCTGTCTCCAGTTTTGCAGTTACCATCTTGTCCAGCAAATCTGGTGTGATGGTATGCCCAAAGCATGACAGCCTCCATTTAGTCATCTTGGCTTGTAGTAAGAGTTCATACCTGATTTGCTACATTTATCTTTTGATAGTACCTCATATCTATAGAAATATTCTCTTGCTTTCTTAGCTTCTGAGGTGAGGTTGATCATTTTAGGAAGAAAGCAGAACTATCCTATGCATAGGAGGTGATATCAGCAGGTTACGGGGTGACCAAATGTTTGCAAAGCGATATAAGCTAAATAACCATGATTGTGAATGCAGAAGAGCAGGACAAGGAAGGAACACAGTCACAGTTGATTCCCCTTGGACGGCATGGTTTTCCTGCAGACTCTTTATAGGAGACAAGATAAATTGTTAAAGATATTTCTTTCACGCAATGATAGCCAACCTTTTTTTTTTTTGTTATGTCAGGAGCGACTTGAGAAACTGCAAGTCATTTCTGGTGTGAGAGAATTGGCTGTCTTCAAGGACGTTGCCCAGGGGACACCTGGATGATTTGATGTTTTTATCATCCTTGTGGGAGGCTTCTCTCATGTCCCCGCATGAGGAGCTGGAGCTGATAGAGGGAGCTCATCCACCTCTCCCCGGATTCGAACCTGCAACCTGTCGGTCTTCAGTGCTGACAGCACAGGGGTTTAACCCACTGTGCCACCGGGGGCTCCAGCCAACCTAATATATACCTTTTAAAACTTCCCACTCCACACAACCACAAGCAATGCTTTGGGTGGATATGAAATAATTAACTAGATAAATATAACCAATTCACTTTTACAAGCATGTTGGTTTCTGAAAAGAAAAAGTATGACAGGTTTCCAGATTGCTGTCTCATGAATGTAAAAGTCTCCTATGACTGTTATAGCCTTTCTAAGAATAAAGAAGCATATTGCTTGTCTACTTCATAATTTCCTAGGGACTCCTTGTATCCTTTAGTTCTCAACTGCCTCTAATTTTGGTGTTTTAACACATTTGTTCCCCTCATTTCTCCCACCACTTCCCTTGACCAAAAAAGACCAGGAAGATCCTGTAAGATACTGTAATGTAATCCTGAGACCAGGTTCAAAGAAAAAACGTGTTGCATCAGAACTTGTGTCTCTAAGAGAAAGTGTTATATTTCTCACTAGTGTGCTGCAGTCTGTAGGTTAATAAACAGTCCAGGGATTTTAGTTTTGAAGATACGTAATTTTGTGATGTGGTTGCACTGCTGAATGTGCCTCTTTTACGGTGTTGGTGGGCCTCTTCATCTTGGGGAAGTCAGCTAATGTTAGCATGTAATTGGGTACGAAAGTTCAGTATAAGGTTATCCCTACCACACTCTAGTTCAGCTGCAAAGATCTGGTCAGTGTTTTATTTATTCAGAAGAAACGAAAGGTGTCAGAGTCCCAGCATCGTTTTCATGCTTAAGTTCCCTTGTACTTGTGCGATACCTTCAAGATGCATTTAAATCAACGGTGTATATTTCCTTTCCAGAGCATTGCAAACAACCCCACTATCAATAAAGAAGCAGTCTTTAACTTCCATACCTATCTCTAGTATTTTAAAGCATATCAGTTTGCCATGGGTATTTTATTGGCACAATATATTAATACCGTTTACTCAGATTTTATCCCGCATGGAGAATGCATTTGGTTTTTGTTAAATATTATTGCTTCTATCCAGTTTCAGTTATATAAGTATCTATTTGTACAATGGGATTTTATATTATTATTCTCCTGCTCTTTCTAAACTTACTCCATAGGCACCCTAACAAATTTGCAGGTGGGCTGCAGGAGAAATGATCAATGGTACTGTTCCATTATCTGAGCAGAGGCCAAAGAGGGGTGCTAGAGAGAGAAGGACAATCCATTTTATGGGTGTGAGAGGGGTTTTGAAGGAGTAAAACCTTTCCCCCCGATTTTCTTGTTATTCCCCTCACCCATGCAGCTGTCATGGAAACAACCCTCAATTTTGAAATGAGAACTGGGGAGGGGAAATAACCAGTAAAAACTAGGAAAAATTGTTTTTCTCCTTCAACTCCCCCCCCCCCCCAATGGACTATCCTCTGTCTAGCACCCCCTTTTGGACTCCGCCTGGATAATGGAACAGTATCTTATCAACCTTGGGTTTCATCTATGAAAATTACTAATTACTCTGTGATTGAAAGTGGCTGAAGAGATATATAACTTTCATTAAAGGTATATTTTGGATATTCAAGGAATCAGTCCCTACTATTGTGAATGAAACTAGATCACAAAAAGCTTTTCTAAAGAGGTGGAGGTCTAGGTTGTAGAGGGTATTTTATATCCTACTTTGTGTGCGAGGAACCCAGTGTGCCATTAGGCAAGCAGTTGCATTCTGTATTATTAAATAATGTTTCTGAGTCTATTTCTGCAGTAGACTATATGGAGCTCATTACAGCCTCAGTCCTCAAGGTTATGGAGACATTCATGGATTCCATAGGGAGTTCAGTGACAGTGTAGAGCTGGAAAAGGTCTCTGAGCTGTACACTTTCTCAGTCAGTGATGACTCTTTCGAACTAACCCGAGTGTATTTGAAAGTTTAAAAAATAGGCGCTTTAAAAACAATTTCCCCAAATTTGCTACATGTGGCTTCATTATACAGTTATACATATTGTGCTTTGCAGAAGCGTCCACCTCCTTTTGACTTCTTCACATTTAATTATGTTGCAGCTTCAAATTGAAATTGATTTAATTAGCATTGGGATCACTTGTTGTGCACAAGAAACTCAGCACTCTGAAAGTACAAAATATTTTATCACACAAAGGTTTAGTAAACAAAAACAAACTGGCATTTGCAAAACTTGGTTGCAAAAGTATTTACACCCCTTTATTGTGACATGTTGAACAAGCTCTGGTGCAACCCACTGAATCCAAAAGTCACATAAGCCATTGAATGGAGTCCACCAGAGTGCTGTTTTAATGTCCTGGTATCTCAGATTAAAGACACCTACCTGTTCATGAACTGAACCAAAGGGATGTTGTTTTGTTGTGTGTTTTCTGGGCTGTATGGCTATACAGCCCGGAAAACACACAACAACCCATTGATTCCGGCCATGAAAAACTTTGACAATACAGGGATGTTGTTTTGTTGTTGTTGTTGTTTTTGTTGTTGTTGTTGTTGTTAAAAGCACATCTTCAGGAACAGCATCATGGAGCTCTGGGAATTTTACAGTTAAGGGCAATGTTGTGCAGAAGCATCACTCAGCATTCAGTTGCAGGCATACCCCACTTATTTGACAGGTTAGGAAGCAGGGTGTAACAGATTGGCCTACCCTACAGGGTTGTTGTATAAAGGGTTGGTGTAAAAGCAGAAGCCAGGCCCAGCTTGCTGGAGCAATCAGTTCTTATGATTTGGATTTATTACTGAGTATGTCTTCGAACATACGCTTGGGGCAAATTAAAATACTGACATTGTAGGAGAAAAAGAAAAGGATTATTAATTATTATTTTAATCATTTACTATAAGTTCTATAACAATCAGGTCCAGGTTGTCATTAGATTATATTCTCCCATATGAACTTGCCCACATTTTTATTTAATAATAATAATAATTATTATTATTATTATTATTATTATTATTTTGAGATCTCCTAGGGATCTCTGGATCCCAGCACACTCACATCTGATGGGAACATGAGAGAGGGACTCCTCAGTGGTTCCTCCTAGGCTCTGGAGTTCCTTCCCAGAGAGATTAGATTGGAAATCTCACTTCTATCTTTCTGCTGCTGAGGTTTTGGCAGGTTTTTGACATTTGATTGCTTAGGGGGAATGCCTTGGGAGTAGAGGGTAGGATTACACTAGGTTTTCTATTGTTTCCTTTTAATTTTACCTGTTTTTAATTTTTTGAAAGCTTAATTACACTCAACTTTTTAATCTTTTGTATGCTATGAATTTTTAGCTTTGCTTGTTTTAACTGTTGCAAGCCACCTTGAGAATGGAAGTAGGAAAAAGGCAGGATGAAAATGTCAACAATGTTATGGTGGATTTGTATATTTCTGGATTCTGTGTATTGTTCCTGAACATAATCCTCCTGAAGCTAAGTAATCAACTCCATTAACTTTCTTATTTTTATTGACTGTTATCCTGAGATACATACTTTTTTCATTAGAATTTCCATCGTGATTGTTATTTAATCTCAAACGAAGCTGCAGTTTAGTGAACTTTGGGCATGCAGCCTTAACACAGCTGTTGTACATTCTGCATAGAGCTGTGATTTTTCTTATGCATCAGCTGAAAAACCGACAGTGTCTTCTATAAACCACATATTAATTTACGTGTTAAAAATGCATTAGAGAACTTGAGCTGCTGAGGTTTGTAGATATGCAAACCCTGTAAACCAATCTGAGCACTTCAGTTCCACCAATTAGCATTATTGTTAACTTTATAATAAGATTGTTAACATGCAGGGAAGCTACACTGACAATTTAAGTATTACACTTAAGGTGTCAAAAATATCAGCCATGTTCCATGTCTGTTTTATACACTTAATCACTGGTCATAAAGGCTGTTTAGTGTATTCCAATGACATACAGAAAATATATCAAGTTCTGATAGAAAAAACAAACAATAATAATAATAAAAAAAACTTTATTTATACCCCGCCTCCATCTCCCCCAAGGGGACTCGGGGTGGCTTACATAAGGTCACGCCCATCAATGCAGTAAACACAATATAAATACAAAAACACAACAGAAAATCAGAAAATAAATTACATAAAATGCAAAACCAATATCAATAAGCAACACAGCAGCATAAAATCAAACATTAAAACACAATTGATCACACTGGGCAGGGCCAAATTCAAAGATAAAATTTAAAACACTAGGAGATAGGACAAAATAAAATAAAATAAAATAAAATAAAATAAATAAAATCAGGGATGGGATCCAAGGTTGAGGTAGGATTTAGTTGCACGAATCATAAAATAAAGTGCTTCTGAGTCATTTTATGCAGAGTTTGGGCCGGGGGTATCTTACATTCAATCATTGGAGGCACACTGGGATAACCAAGTTTTTAGGCTCCTCCTGAAACCAATTCAACATTCAAGGTACATTTTCACTATAGAATTATTGCAGGTGGAAATTAATTTAATGTCCATGACTCAGTGCAATGGGACCATGGGAGTTGTAGTTTTACAGGGCCTTCAGCTTTTTCTGCCAAAGAGTGGTGATATTTCGCCAAACTGCATTCCCATAATTCCATGACACTGAGTCCTGGTAGTAAAAGTGGTGTCAAACTGCATTCATTTTACAAAATGCACACATATCCATACACATTTAGGATAATGATATATAAAAAAACTGTAGTGGTGATTCTAATTAAATATTTTGAGAGAGCATAATTATACCATAACTGTACCTCAGTCTCCAACTGCCCTGTAGTGAAAGACGTAATTGCAAGTAACTGTTTGAGCTATGATTAATACATTGCTGGAACAAAGGAGAATGAAACTTTACTCCATTTTTCATATTTCAAAACTAAACTGTAGTTTGAATCAATACTTTTAAGATTTTGTTTTTGGAAATGATCCACAAGTATCCTTGGCAAGTATTTCCAAAACTTTATTTGGCTATCAACCCTCATAGGCTTGTTTTATTCATTAGGGCCATATTGATGGGCTGGATTTGGCAGGATAAGTTACTACTTTCAAAGTTACAAAAGTTTCCTTGCTTTGATTGTTAGTGATATTTCTCATTTACCGCAGCTGTTTCCAGGGATGTGATGTGGGCAAATACGATGCAGCGATTTTGCTAAATGGAAGTAGATGGGAGATCATGGATAACTGCATACCCACAGGATTCTTTGCTCCTGTCAGCAACTCCTCCAATTTATAAGTTGCCATCTAAGGATCTCTGATGGTGTCCAGATTCAGAAATGTTCTTGTTGTTATCATTGTGTGCTGTCAAGCCATTTCCAATTTATGGTAATCATATCACAGGCTTTTTGTAGTAAGATTCGTTCAGAGGGGCTTGTCTCCACTTTCCTCTGAGGCTAAGTAAGAGTGATTTGCTCAAGACCACTCATTGGGTTTTGATGGCCAAGGTCTGATTCCTCATCTCCCAGAGTTGTAGGTCAGCACTCAAAGCACCGTAACGTAAGAGGTGGTCTGGAGACAAGGTGCTTGTGCATCATGTCTTGCACCGTTCCAGCTCCTCTCTACCTCATCACCCGGAGGAAAGTGTGAAGAAGCTGACTCTTTCCATTGATTTCAAGGGAAAGATGGGAAGCCTCCCATCTTTTGTTGGCAGGTTATTTTTGGTGGTGGTAGGTTTTTTTTCCAGCCATATTCACTCCTGAAGTACTTCTCTGGGGTGTGGTGGTAATCGTAGGACTCTGTAGCCAAACTTGCAAAAAACTGCCTCCACCTTTGAAAATAAGTCTGTGTGAAGAGGTCCTAAGTCTGGTGACAGAGACAAGAGGTAATTGGCAGCTGCACAACATATTTTCCTTCCAAAGAGTTGTAGGAAACACATATTAGCTGAACACAACTAGTTCTATTCTCAACAAAAGTTCTTTGTATTGTCATTTAATAAGTCCCGATCATATCAACAAGGGTTGCCGTTTACAGAAAATATGAATATGCTGTGATGTATACTCCATGTAATAGACACATCATGGGGAAAAGGTGTCACAAGTGAATAAAACACATATTTATTTATTTATTTAACTTGTATACCGCTACTCCCAATTTGGCTCGGAGCAGTTTACAGAACCAGATTAAAACAATACAGTTAGCTTTAAAAATAACCACAACAATAACAACAGGCAGCGAGGACAGACATAGCCCGGGTTGTTCACCAATCAAAAGCTTTCCGGAAAAGAAAAGTTTTACAGGCTTTCCGAAAAGCAAGTAGGATGGTTTGAGTTTCAACCAGCAAGGCATTCCATAAATAAGGGGCTATGATCGAGAAGGCTCTATGCCTAGTAAGGATAGGAGTCCGACAAATATGAAGCTGCTTAGTTCCAGGCCACAGATACTAAATCTAATAAGTGTACATGGCACTATAAGCAACAATAGTGGAAAAAAGTTACTTGAAGAAAATAGTGCTGATATGAAAATAATAGGGTCCACAGCCAACTGGGAATTTACTTATCCTGTGAGTAGCTAAGTGCATACATGTGGATTCAGACTATAACAAGTAATAACTTAGCTATAGTTACTACATGAATTCAGTAGGGGTTTCACTAATCCTTTAAAGGCACTCTGATGTCCATTTTTTCCATTTTTGTGTACTCTTGGTGCCTTTGTTTGTCTCGAGTTATGGAAAATATGCTTTGCATACAGGATATGGGGAGCAGTGCAAAAGCGTATAATTCAGACACAAAAATGGTATACAGGCAGTCCCCAAGTTGCAAACATCTGACTTACAAATGACTCATAGTCAAGAACGGGTGTGAAACAACATGAAATCTACCTCTAGGAAGGGAAATTCACTCCTAAAAGAGTTATCATGGGGAAAAAGGTGTCACAAGTGAAGCTCTATCACCAATCCTTGTTTCAGAACAAGCCAATTTTTTCAAAATCCAATTACAGGAACAGAAAGAGAGGGGAAATCTTTTGAACAGGCACAAAACAAACAGCACAGGGGTGTTAACCTCTCCTTGTGCTATCCAAAGACAGCAGAGTTGTACTTAAAAATGTACCTGTTCTGACTTACATACAAATTCAACTTAAGAACAAACCTACAGAACCTATCTTGTTCATAATTTGGGGACTGTCTATAATGTATACTGGGACTTCTTTCAAGTAAGTTGTTTTTGTATTTGGAGAGTTTGCAGAAAGTTTGGCTTATGTTGTGAATACTGGTGCATTCAACCTGTTTATTCCTCTCTTCAGAAGAGTGGGTGAACTAGTCTAGGAAGGAGATAGCTTCATATCTAAACCAAGTTTTTGTGTACTCAAATATACCAAGATTCATAAACAATAGACAAATATACAGCTTGCTAATTATCTTAGCTTGTTTTGGCATTTAAGCACAGTTATAGGTGTGGACTTCACATTAAGCTATTTTCCCCCATGATTGTTTATTTGATCATTTAGTAAGAATGAATAGGCTATTTGCATTCGAACATATCTTGTTTGTATAATGTTTTATTAAGTCATAATTTTTGACTTTCACATGTCTGTAAATTGTATGTTAATGTTGGGGTGTAGAAAAGAAAACGGGATAGAAAGGGCTTGTGTTATGGTGTTTTTAGCACCAAATATTGAGAAACTGGAAAAAATAGTCTGGAAAATTATACATGAACAGGATACTTAGTAAGTGAGATGTATTCCTAGTTGGTGTTGATTGGAGAGCAAAACACTATAAAAACATCTAATTTTCTTTTTGAATTTCAGTAAATATAAAGAGTAATTTCTTCCTTGTGTGAGGAGGCCATGCCATAGCTTTTTTTTTTACTGTGATGTCAGTTAATTAAATAAATAAATAATTTAATTTTTGACCTTTCTCCCTACTCAGGACTCAAAGTCACCAATTATTCACTCAGAGTAAATTTTCTAATCAACTCTGATTAATGCCTACCTTGGGTCATCTGCTTGGGAGCAAGGTGGGAAATAGTTATTAGCTTACAAGATGACTTTTGTGGCTATGGTTATATTAAATTTGAGAACAGGAGTCAGTTTATATACTACATCTGCCTTTTTTGGACAAAAAGTTCTAATATACTTGGAAGAATTACCTCTGTAAAATGAAGAAGATAGTCTTTCATTATAAATTGGTTTTGCATGGAGAGGGAAGATCTCTCAGGGATTACAACAACTTCATGTCATTTCTGGAAAGTGTGTTTCAATGACAATTATTAACTTCTTTAAATGACTGAAGTTTGAGGCAATACTGCAGCACAGATGATATTTTCAGCTTAGGGCTCTTCCACACAGCTCTGTATCCCAGAATATCAAGGCAGAAAATCCCTCAATATCTGCTTTGAACTGGGTTATCTTAGTCCACACTCAGATAATACGGGATTTTCTATCTTGATATTTGGGGATATAGGGCTGTATGGAAGGGCCCTGGGTGAGGCAAATCCTTGCTGCAGAGTAATCTATGTTAGGTAGTGGTGATTTGACACACTCCAGAAATGGATTGTCTTCCTCTGCTGTTCTGATGCTCACATACTTACTCTGAAATATATATTCATACAGTTTTTCTGGTGTCCTGATGAAGTTCTTTTTCCTATAGGCTGTTGTGAATTTTGGCAAGCACCTCAATTTTCTAAGTACACATTTATGCTGAGCTGATCCGTTTCAGATTCAATCATATATATATATATATATATATATATATATATATGCACCAAGCTATAAATCAATGTACCTTAGAGACATCCAAAATTAGCCCAATTCTGTGTAAAAGCTTTGGACCAGATTTTTGTGACTTCTGTGAGTCATACTGCAAGTTGGAGTTTGCATTTCCTTGGAAGAAAGAGAGCACGGGTCATGTAACACTGTTTTTATAATGTATTTTCTTAACTTCCAAATATATTTATAAATATGGAAGTAGAGCAGTGGTTCTCAACCTTCCTAATACCGCTACCCCTTGATACAGTTCTTCATGTTGTGGTTTTCTTAAAATGTTAAGTTGAAGCTGTTAGCATCTCTAATATCACGTCAAAATCTATTACTTTGAGGACCATTGATCATCTTTACATCATGGTCATTACTTACTCCACTGACTTTACTGAGTAATGTTTACATTCCATCTAACCTGACAGTTAGTGATATTGTCTGCATATCAGATGTTTTTGATAATCTCTCCATTAACAATGATACCAATCATTTGAATCAAGACCTTTTAAAAAGTGCTCTTGGAGTAGAAATTACAAGCAGTAGTGGGAGTGTGCATTCATCTGTACCCAGACTGTGTCCTAAGTGTTTATATCTGCATATTAGGTTTTTAATACCTTCTGAGATTTGCATTATTTTAAGGTAAGATGACATGGTGGTTCATTATATTTATTCACTAAGGCTTAATATAAAGTCTGTTGGCATTTTAAATTATGTGCTATGGGACTCATTTTTTGTTTCAGTCCATAGGCACATGCTATTCTCAAGCTGCAACATGGAATCCACATTTCTTTCTCAGATTGTTTGTTTTCTCTGTTTGTCCAACTAATTTCCTCTCTATGTTTCTGTCTCAGTCTCTTCTACTTCACAATATTGTCCATCTTGGTTAGTTTTCTCAATCTCCCTTTCTCCTCTTAAAAAAGGGAATGTGTTGGGATGTTGAGAAACAAAGTCTTTGTTAGCCCATTTTAGCTTGCTGGTGAAGAAACTGAACTAATTTGGCTGCAAGAGAAATTGCAGCATTCAAAAAACAGGTTTCCTTTAGTTGATGGTTCTTTATATTGGGGTGGTTGCTTGCAGGAGGTGAAGGAAGCCTTTCTGTGATGCATTGCACCACATGATTGTATATTTGTCCACAAAGTGGCCAAATTTTTTCCCTAGAAAATGGATGAAAGTCACTCCTTGGAGTTTTCTGGGCCAGTGTTCATTGATTTCCAGTATTTTCACTGATACTTTTGTTTGTCTGTTTGCTTGCTTGTTTTGTTTTCATGATGGTGGGGTTATATTCTTATGTCATGCTGCCAAAAGTCAGAGCTTTGAGATTACATAAAGTTTTAAAAACTTGGAGTGGTATGGGGCTGGGAAAGACTTGGGGCTGAAAAAAAGAGGTTACATTTCCTGAAGCCTGTTCTTTTCCTACCCCTAATTGATTTTTTTTTTGGTCGTGTCAGGAGTGACTTGAGAAACTGCAAGTCGCTTCTGGTGTGAGAGAATTGGCCGTCTGCAAGGATGTTGCCCAGGGGACGCCCGGATGATTTGATGTTTTATCATCCTTGTGGGAGGCTTCTCTCATGTCCCCGCATGAGGAGCTGGAGCTGATAGAGGGAGCTCATCCACCTCTCCCCGGATTCGAATCTGCGACCTGTCAGTCTTCAGTCCCGCCGGTACAGGAGTTTAACCCACTGCGCCACCAGGGGCTCCTCCTCTAATTGATACTGTATATATAAAGCATATTGGAAAAAGAAATTCTGTCCTGAGCAAGACGTGTATTGTGATTACTCTCTACCATTTTATTCAATGAAAGCCTTGATGTGACTTTCTTACATTGATGTGAGTTTCTTACATTGCCTGCTGCTTTATGTAGCTCTCTCTACAGAGAATCACTTACTCCAGTATTTTTCTTAACAATGCAGTGTTTTCTGTAAAATATTGTACATTTCGGTAATTTTTCAGACATGTACCAGTTCAAAATTATATGCTTAGCTGACCCTTTAATTAGTTCTCATTCTGTCTTACATGATTAATAGCTTTACACCAACTATGTAAAAAAAAAGATATATTGCTTAATGAAGTGGAAAACCAGAATGAGCTCACATCCCTGTTTAATTGGAGATGCTGTTGTGGGCTGAGAGAGAAAGAAAGAGAAGTCAGCATCTCCCACAGAGAGGATAGGATGGTCCAGTGTAGGAGTCAACAAAACTCTCAAAAACAATCATTTTCCTTTTTTTTTGTTGCTTATATAAACATAAATTAAATGATGCCTGAATTCTGGTTTGAGAGTACTAGTGGTTCAGCAGACTGCAGCAATTCTGAAGAATGCAAGTGCTATTTGAGGAACTTTCACAGTGAGACTGTAGCTCTGTGGTATTCTGCATGCCTTGGACACAAAAAATCCAAAACACCGTCTTGGCATCTGCAGTGGGCTTGGTTCCAGGACCCTCATGGATACCAAAATCCATGAATGCTCGTCACATTATATGCAATGACATAGTAAAATGGTGTCCTTTATATAAAATAGACAAAATCAAGGTTTACTTTTTGGAATATATATACAGGGCGAGGCAGCATAACTTCCTTTTTTAAAATTCGTGCCATTCAGTCAGTTTTTTGAAATCCTGTGTTTCTGTGAACTGTCCAAGGACCCTACAAGATTTGAAGACCAACATCCAGGAAGAAATTGCCAACATAATGCCTGCTATGCTGGCAAGAGTCATGACAAACGCCAGAAATCGGTTTACTCAGTGTATGGAGAATGGGGGACGTCACCTACCTAATTTGATCTTCAAAACTACGTAAAACAAAACTTTAGGTATGTGCCTACATTATAAAAATATTAAAAAATTCTGATTCATACAATGGGTTTTATTAAGTTTTGAAAAAAGGAAGTTATGCTGCCACATCCTCTCTCTCTCTCTCTCTCTCTCTCTCTCTGTGTGATAGTTTTCTCTCTCCCCGCCCCCTCTCTATATAAGCTGTGGATGATTGAATCCATACATCACCTGACCTAACCCTCTTAGAAGAGAGCTTTCTAGGTTCCTACACTTTTGTAAGCTTCAGTGATGGATTTTTAAAAAGAAAAGAAAAACAACATGTATCCTTGCTCATTTTTCTCTAATCAAAACTATTCTTTTGTAGGTTGCAATAAAATATGAAGAGTAAATAGGAACTACAAGTTTCTTGTAGGTTATTTGTTATGAAAATATTTGTCAGTCAAGGTGGTTATTTTTCACATTATGGGAACCCACAATGCAAAACAAATCCATTATAGTTATTTAGTGCTATAGCTATAAGCAATCTATCTCTATCTATCATCTGTTTATCTGTTGGAGGTATGCTTCATCTTTTCCCCAGATCATGGTTCAAGACTGCTTATAATAATTTAAAAATATACAATTAAAGCAATTATTTTCCAAAGCTTTTAATTTCATTACTTGCATTTGTATTCCACCTTTCTTTAAGGAACTAAAACATGGTTCCCTTTCCCAGTTGATGTTCACAACAATCTTGTAAGGAAGATTAGGCTAAGATACAGCAACTGGACCATTGCCATCCAATAAATATCAAAACTGAGTGGAAAATATTTTGCATACACAAATAAAAGAATTCTAATGTACAAAGACTGGAAATGGAAAATAACTACTGTATACCATGCAGCCTTGGACAAGTCTACATAGGGCCCACCAAACGCAGCATTGCCCAAACATGAATCAAAGAACGTGAATGGCATTAATTCAACCAGAGAAATCAGCCATAGCAGAGCACCTGATAAACCAACCTAGAAACAGAATATTATTTCAGAACACTGAAATGCTGGACCACTCCGACTACATAGAGAAGTCATTGAAATCCACAAGTATGTGGACAATTTCAACAGAAAGGAGGAAACCATGAACATGAATTTTAATACTACTAGTATTAAAAAACACCAGAATCAAGACAGTAAACAAAAAATACCATTCAGAAACAGGGGGATTCCAGATAGCTAACAATCAAGGGCCAGTTTAACACTTCCCAAACAAAGGATGCCTCCAGACATAAAAACCAAGTACCTCTGTGCAAATACCCTAATTTATTGACTTTGTATCTGCAAGGCTACTCAGTGCTCATCAGGCTTGCTAATTGTAACATTCACACTTGCTTCAAACAGACAAGGATTATTCTCCCACCCTGGACATTCCATAGATAGATAGATAGATAGATGGATAGATGGATAGATGGATAGATGGATAGATGGATAGATCAGTTGATTGATTGATCCATCAATCGATAGATCGATAGATAGATTCCACTTGCCTCACAACAGACCTCTGAAGATGCTGACCACAGATGCAGGCAAAATGTCAGGAGGGAATGCTACTGGAACATGGCTATACAGCCCCAAACACACAACAACCCACTGAAAATGACTGACCTTGTTAAATTGATTAACTAACTACAGTAGTTAAAGGAAAATAATGGCTGTATTTTTGAAATAATGAGAACTTTTAATAGTCATAATTGCAGAACAATATGCTAACTGTAGGTTTTTATAATTAATAGATTTGGCTAAGCAGAAGAAGTTTAAGAATAGCATTTTAGTTGGAGAACTTACTTTATATGATAAGAAATATAGATGAAAGCAACAAAAGGAAACAAACAGCAAAAAGATAAAAGAATACACAACAAAGAAAAGCAAAAGAATTTTTTTCTTTAGTTTTTCTTTGTTCTTTACTCTTTTATCTTTTCACTGTTTCTGTTTCATTTTTTCTATTTGTATGCTTTTTTCTTTCTTTCAATGTATTTCAAAGTTCTCAATAAAAATATGGGGAGGGGAGGTTGAGCTTGGGCTTCATCAGTTCTAGTCCATCATTCAAGCTACTATACGATACTGTCTTTTGCTGGTTCCACTGAGAGACAACTCAATTTTGTGTTGGAATTTTGGAAGCTTCCAAAAGTTGTAGAACAATATTTCCAACATGTTGTTGAAGACTTTCATGGCAAGAATCACTGGGTTGCTGTGAGCTTTCCAGGTAGTATGGCCATGATCCATGGTTGCTGCATGGGACTTTCATGGTGGAGCAGTGTTTTGAATTGTAAATATTTAAGACCAAGCAATAATGGCAACATACTACTTTGTCAGACTACTTTTGTTCATTTGGCACTTGCAGTTGAAGTGTTAAAATAAAAATTTCAGGGATGAGGTGAGAGACATTTGACCTTCCAGGTATTTAGGATTAAACCTTCTATAATCCATAAGTCACGTGGGAGTTAGAGGCAAAAATATCTGGACAGCCAAAGAAGTATCCCTTTCGTAGCCTAATGAAGGGAGCATCTACACCAGGGGTCCTCAAACTAAGGCCCAGGGGCCGGATACGGCCCTCCAAGGTCATTTACCCAGCCCTCGCTCAGGGTCAACCTAAGTTTGAAACAACTTGAAAGCACGCAACAACAACAACAATCCTATCTTATCAGCCAAAAGTAGGCCCACACCTCCCACTGAAATACTAATAAGTTTATATTTGTTAAAATTGTTCTTAATTTTAATTATTGTATTCTTTTAAAGTGTTTTTTGCACTACAAATATATGTGCAATGTGTATAGGAATTCATTCATATATTTTTTTCAAATTATAATCCAGCCCTCCAACAGTTTGAGGGACTGTGACCCGGCCGTCTGTTTTAAAAGTTTGAGGACCCCTGATCTACACTGTGGAATTGATGCAGTTTGACACCACCTTAACTGCCATGCTCATTTCTATGGAAACTTAGGATTTGTAATCTTTGGCAGAGAAGGCTAATTGTGGCACTTATGATACCATAGCATTGAACCATAGAAGTTAAAGTGGTGTCAAACGACATTCACTCTACACCGTAGATGTGCCCTAAAATTTCCTAAACGATAGTCTGTGTATGTACTGGTTTAAATCATGAGTTTAAAATTGACTGAATATAAATCATAGAAGAGGGTCCCAAAATACTTCTTCCATTGAACTGCTGATTCTGGATCACTCTAAAATTACAGTCATCTTCTGTAAATATGTGAGATAAGTTGACTGTGTGATCAAAGTAGATAATTTGCTTGCAGTGGGAGGAAGAAAGATGCAGACACCAATAATTGGGACTAAATAGACCACAGCTCATATAGAAGTAAGATAAGCAAGCTTCTTGGACAAAGCAGCAGCAGAAAGCAACGGCCTGACTTTTTTTTTTTTTTGCTTTCTGCTGCAATAATTTATATCATTTTTGGATGTGGTCAGTGTTGCTGCTTTTGCATTCTTTTAAAAGGAAAAGTATGAGCTGGCACGTTTTCTCTGGCAGAATGACACCTGAGTTGCAAATGTATGTGGAATTCCCTTTTCACATTACAAAATAATCATGAGTGTCACCTTAACATATTATTTTGAAGCACAGAAAGTGGAATCGTGATGCTCTTGTCAACAAAAGCTGGCAGAAGTTCACATTTCACTGACTTGAGAGCTATTAGCTAGGAGTGAATCCTTCCCCACATAATTCTGTTATTTATATCATCTAGTGTTGCTGCTTACACAGTATGTTCTTGTGTGTGTATGTATTTGCCTTCAGGTCACCTGTCAATTTATATTTTAAAGTATGGCTCCCTCCTTGCTCTTCTGCCAGCAAGTCAGAACATTTTCACCCCATCAGGCTTTTAGAAACTGGGGTGGGCTTTAATTGGTGTGCCGTGCCATCTTTATATAGTTTTTAAATGAATTTTACTGCCTTTGACTTTATAAATTATTTAATTGTTTTTAAAAAATATTTTTATAACTATACTTTTATTAAAGTTTTTACATCATTTTAAAGCCATTTTAAGCTGCCTTGAGCCCCATTATGGGGTAAAAGGCAGGATATAAATGAATGTGTTGTTGATGTTGATGACGATAAGTTAGACAATTGTAAGAACGTCTGTTTATAAATAAAAATAAACATATGTTGATTTATGTAACCTTATACATAGATCTACACACTGAAAGAAGGTATAGTTATGACATTGTTTATGTGGAACCTAATTGTAATTTTGCATGAGAGAAGGAGGAATACCCTGTACATGCTTTTATTTTATTTATCGTGTCATCAGCAACCATTGTATTACAATTCCAACAGAGCAAAACAAACACAGAGATTAAAAAGAAAAAGAAAAAAAAAGAAAGAAAAAAATACCACACAGATTTTGTAAATTTGGTATTTGGTTAAATGTCCTTTGACCAGTATCTGACCACTTGGAGTGCCTCTGGGGTTGCCGCAAGAAGGTCCTCCATCGTGCATGTGGCAGGGCTCAGGGTGCATTGCAGCAGGTGGTCAGTGGTTTGTTCTTCTCCGCACTCGCATGCCGAGGATTCCACCCTGTAGCCCCATTTCTTAAGATTGGCTCTGCATCTCGTGGTGCCAGAGCGCAATCTGTTCAGCGCCTTCCAAGTCGCCCAGTCTTCTGAGTGCCCAGGGGGGAGTCTCTCATCTGGTATCACCCATGAATTGAGGTGCTGGGTTTGGGCCTGCCACTTTTGGACTCTCGCTTGCTGGGGTGTTCCAGCGAGTGTCTCTGTAGTTCTAAGAAAACTATGTCTTGTACATGCTTAGAGACAAGGTTAAAATAAAGTTCTCTGCTCCAAGCATGCTGATATAAGCCTTCAAAAAAGTAAAAAACAGGTTCGACTTCAAAGTTCGCTTGAGGTGTATGTGACATTAGTGACTTATGCATCACTAAAAAGATGTACCCCCACACACTAAACACAGTCGAGAAAAAGGGCTAATTCATATTTCATGATGCCAATCTTGCAATAATTACTGAAATTTAAATTTTAAATCAATTCCTTCTTCCTGCATTCAGATCCTGTCTTCCCATAAATGAAAGTAAAAAGGAAAAGAGTGTTTGTCGCTACATTCATGTCCATACAAACACCTATCCTCTTTTTGGATAGGTGTCTGTATGAAGGCATTCTTTTCTGCACCACTTTGCAGACTAAAGCTTGATGCGGCTTCCAGCCATCCCCTTGACAGAAAGCCCTGGCCCCAAGCCAGCAGCTAAGAGCTCCTGCTGTTGGTTTCTCCCTGCTGTGCCCTGCACACACTGAAACTACTGAGACGCTACTCAGAAAAGATACAGCGTTGTTTCCTTTTGTGGTGCGCTTGCAATTTTATGGCACAGCAGTGAGTTTTTGGCAGTGTCCAATTCCTGTTGGGGCCCGAGCTTTCAGCGGGTGGGAGTGCGTAAGTAGTAGTGAAGTAGGCTTGGAGTGGCTCTTTCAGGGTTAGGATACATGTATCCTCAATAGCTAAGCTCATGACCTTGAGACAGGGATGGGGAAAATATAGCCTTTGGGCCACATGTGCCCCCAAGGCCACTTTGAGGCTGTCTTAGGACTTCATCCCATCTTCTTTAACGTAGTGTTTTGTTTTGGTCCATTTATAAGGAAAACATATCATATTTCACCCCATCACACGTAATGTACCTTTGTCCATATATACAGTAATCCTCCATGTTATGAGTTATCACATGAGTGAGTAGTCTCCACCTATACCACATTCTGCTTCTTATTTAATTAAAAAAGGGAAAACCTCGGAAGTCCGAAATCTAGGTCTAAAAGGGGGGAAATATAGATACAGCTAACTGGTAATATATCAAAATTGTGCAAATCCTGAAGAATAAATTATTTTTTAAAAATGGCTGTAAAAGTTTCATAGAAGAGGATTAATTATGAGAAAAGGAGCATCAAGGCACATTTTGAGACTTCCCACAAGAACACCCACAATTTGACATCATTACAACAATCTAAAATGGAAGACTCTGATAGTTCCCATCCCACGTTTGAATCTGGAACTCTGAAGACAATTGCTCCCTGACTTCAAAACCTCTGCTACTACACACTTTAAAAACAGTTTCAAGATGGAGTCCCATGGAGAACCACCAAAAGTAGTGTTGTGTCACATAATCGGCTCCTTGGGACTCTGTCTTTAGACTGTGTAGAAACGGGGGGGGGGGGGGAGGACTATATCGGATGAGGTCCTTAATCTCCAACATTTCCCCTCCCATAGGGTGGGTGGGGGAAATTACCGCCAAATGGCTCCAAAGGCAATTTTGTCATATTTCAGGAAGTGGGGAGGCTATTTCACATGGTGGAGAGCCCATTTTGAAACTCAGAGATATAATAGGGTAAAGATTATTTCCTGTTTAAGAAAAGGCTTCTCCTGGGTCTAAGTTGCCCACCATGACCAAGAAAATGGTGAACTTACCATCTAAAGAGACATTATACGGTAGAGTGGCAAAGGATAAGAACTCGAAAGAAGCACCAATCTCCTATATCTTTCTGCTGTGGGGTTGCTTCTGGCCACTTGAATGCTTGGGTGAAAAAATTACAGTGGTGACCAATGGAATTGTACTCCTGAGACAATGCTGTTTTTTCCTTTTGTCTGTAAAATAATCCTCAATTTATCCACAGATCATATCAAAACTTGTAAACCTACCTCCCAACACTGTCATCAACTTCTACATGAAGTCAACTTATAAACAGATATTACAGCTCTCAAAGGTTTGTGGGTCCATGTGTGACACCAACTTCTGGCATTTGCCTAGCCCTTTATTAAGTGCCATATTCTCTCACTTTTGGAACATTTTTTTTTGCCAATAGATCCATGCATAATGGCTGTAACATCTACAATGTTGGTGTCTGACGCTTTCAAACAATGATCAACCACACACAACACATGATGTATAACATCAATCTTCAAACTATATAAATTTAGAATTTTTAGCATAGTTTCAATCCATTATTCATGTTGGTGGTATGATAATTCATTGATGAGCTATCCTATACCTTCTGGCATGCTTCCTTTTCTGTTTTGGGCAATGCTATTTATTTATCATGTCAGAAGCAAGTTGAGGGTACAGTTATAATGTATTTAGAAACAAACAAAGATAAAAACTTGGCATTATGCTAAATGTTCCCTGGTGTTGCTGTGATAAGGTCCTCCATTGTGCATTGGCAAAGTTCAGGTTGCGTTGTGGTCTGTGGTTTGCTCTTCTCTGCACTCGCATGTCGTGGACTCTACTTTGTAGCCCTATTTCTTAAGGTTAGTTCTGCATCTCATGGTGCCAGAGTGCAGCCTAGCTGCCTAGTCTTCTGTGTGCCTGGGTTAAACAGTGCTAAAGAGGAACAGCTATTCTAGTCGTTTAATTCTGACCAGTCTTGCTAACCAATAGGTGTGTTAACTTCATGGTCTTTAAAGGGCAGAGTAAGGAGATATTTAGATCCTCCCCAGTCTGGAAAAGTGTCTCACAAAATGAAAAATGTGATTAACTTTTTCATTTTAACTGTTTCCTACTTATTCATTGGCTTCTCTAGATGCCAGCCATTGAGTTTATTTGCTGAGCAGCATACAGCAGTCTCCTGTAACCTTGCTTTTACGAACTGAGACCTTTTTGTCAGCTGATTTTATTTTAAACTCAAGGTCTTATGTTCTAGGCATACAATGACCCCACAATTTTGTCTGTATGATGTGTATATATAGCTTCAAGCGCCTTCCTGATTGCTGGTTTCCATTTCATTATCTCAGAACTGAATAATCCAAACATCATATACATGGAAGGTTGATGATAAATGATATTGTGCTACAATGACCGTCCATAATATTGCTTTCATTTTTGATCTTGAAGTCATTAAGAGTCTTTCTGCAAAGTCTAAATGTATTAAGTTTGGTATTTGTCGTTTATTTCACTGTATGTATGCACATGGATATAGTAGCTTTATGCTCTGAATCTGATTTTAAACATTATGCTGATACACTCAAATTGTAGTAAAGATGTGTCATCAGAGCTTGCACAGAGCTATATTTCTTTTAGCCAGGACAATTGCGATAAGGCTGTACACTTCTGTCACATAATCCAAAGAACCATGAAATAACCTTTGTGAACTTAAAAGTTGAGAGAGGTTGCTGCAACATTTCTGTGATGCTAAGACAAGCTCCTTCCATAATCCACATCAAGCAAGATCTCAGCACAAAGATGAAGGGACAGGACTTCCTCTTTCGCTTCATCCTGCACAAAAGTAAAAATAAAATGACAAATTTAAAAATACTCAATTTTCTGATTCTATTGGTAATGTATTCTCACCAAGTGGATTCTGTGCCAGGGTGTTGTTAACTTAGCTTCCACGTCCCACAGGCTCCTGCCTTCAGATTAGCGCTCAAGATATGACACTCAACTAAGTAGTTGTTTAACACTGGGCTCATCTACATTGGCCAGTTATTGTAAGGCTAGTCCCAAAGCAGAGATGCCCCAAACTGGCCCAGCAGGCCTCAGAGCTGTTCACACGTTCTGTATCCAATCTGCAGTGGCCATGACACAAGAGTCTGTATGATCCGGTTGGGTCAAAACTGATCTGGCCAGCTGTATTCTCGTCAATATGGGATGGCTACAGAGTTCTGGAAGAGCTCCTGGCCATCACAGGTGCCCTCTTCCAACATTAGGAGAAGCACCTAATTAGAAAAAAAGAGGGCTGCAATCCCCCTTCCTCCTCCCTGATTGCATGGGCTCCTCTGCTGATGTCAGTATGGGACACCCATGATGGCTAGGAGCAAAGGAAACATAGTCCCAACCCACCCCCTTTCACTAATGTGTGCAGAGAAAAGGGGATGATAGTGATGGCCCATATGGATAGAGGAACAGTCTGCATTGGATCTACTGTCCACACTGTGTCCAAGGTGTGGAGCTGCTCTGGAATTTTCCCCAACCTGGGTTTTCCCCAAACCATTCTTAGTGCAGGGCTAAACCAGTTTAACACAGTTTATCCCACAATAAGGGCGGAAAGTTCTTGGTTATCATGTAGGCATCCAAGAGTGACTTTTCACTTACTGTAGGATATACAGCCAGTGTAGACAAGGCCTAAGAGGACAAAATGCATCTAGTAGCATAACTAACAAATACAAACACAGAACTAGACCTACTCCAAACTCCGTAGGATCAAACCAATGCATGTCAATATAAGAGAGGGCATTACATTGTTCCGTTATTTGTTCCTCCTTTTTTCTCAGTATCTATTTCTGTTTGGCTATAGCAGTACAGCAGCTTCAGGCGGTCTATGATCATGGTCCTGAAAAATCTTCAAGGTTGTGAATCAGGACCCGAAGTTTCCCAGGAATTAGGACATAATACTCCATTTAATGAAATTCTCTCTCAGCAACCCAGCGGTCCTTACTTTGGTGTGCAAGTGTCTGTGTAAATTCATTTCCATGGCTTAATCTCCTAATGGAACAAGGCTTATGGTTCTAGCTATTCAAATGCAGTTTTTGATACAGATCCCTAAGTGCATTACCCCTTAATGATGAAACCACACAGCAAATGTGTTATTGAGAGAAGGTTGTTATTTCTTATCTTTGTCAAAAGTCACAAAAAGCTGTCTGGTAAACACTTGATAAACCTGGGATATTCAACACAAAAAAATTATTTACTAGATGCAGTACAGGTAGTGCAAACATATCTATATGCTCTGTTCTGTTGTGTTTTTACTCTTGTGTTGTGAAATGGGCAGCATCATTATTCTGCCATGTTTAGAACAATATTAAATAACTCTTTTAAACTTACTTAGAACAGTATTAAGCAATCTTGCTAATTTCTCCTGCAGTTTGTACTTTAGTGCTTACAGTTTTTGCAACACGCATGCAATTGTTATTGGTTTATTCACAAATCTAAAGCCAAGACCTTAAAATTAGAGTATCATCATCATGATCATGATGAAATATTTGCTTGTGCCATCCATCATAAAATGGAAAACTGAAAATTGCTTTAGGATTCTGAGGATTAGGGTTTATCTGTCCTCATAAAGGACACAAATCATCTAGATTAGAAGTAATCTGATTGTATTGAGGTACAAATTATAGCACAAAGGCTGTTCAAGTGGGTTTAAGTGTCCAGGGTCGGTAAACACCATATGACCACTGATTGGTCCATGAAAGAGTATTAACCAAAAGATAATGATGGATTTTAATCCAAATCCCTAAAGCACAGCAGCTGTAGTGCCCAAATGAGTTTGCTCTTTCAGGCTGAGTTTCTAGAATATTGATGTATCTCTTTCCTTCTTCATGTCTCAAATGAAAGATAATTTGAATAATTCTTGCTCCTGTGGTGGCTACTTAGTTTTGTTTTGATTGTTTTCCCATTAAGGTCCTCCCCTGTTTCTATCAATCAGAGTAGCCTGCCTTTTCAAGCATAAGGAAGAAGGGATTTTGTTCAATCTCTTCCCACCCCCACACCGCATCTCGGCCTCAATATCGTTCCTTCTACCTCATACCTAATAATTTTAAGAAAAGGTTTTAAAAGGGAGTACATAGCATTTTATGACCAGCATAGTAAGTGTAAAAATATTTTTGAAGTTTTATGTATATATGCAGCTTCTTTCCTGCCCTATTGTAGTCTGGAGTCAGGCTGCGCTTTTATAGATTTTAGATGATACGGGATGTAGAAAAAATATGTTTCATCTCTATAGGAAGGAAGACAAAAATTGCTTATGTGTACTGTTCTTGTGGGCATTTTTGGCTATGGCCCACATCAGTGGATCTAAAGTTCCCTGTCTCTCTAAATTGCTGACATAGTTTTGACATGGAACATGGCCATACAGCCCGAAAAACTTACATCAACCCAGTTTTGACACTGTTTTGAAGAGAATTACAAAAAATTGGTATGTGTAGGGAATAATCTGAAATAGAGAAAAAATTGACATACATATAAATGCATATTTTTTTTAAAAAAAAGCAGATGAGGGAAATGAAGGTGTATCTACTCTAGTTTCTTCAATCATATATTTCACTGCGAATGTGAATCCGGTCCTCTCTAACATCACAGGTCATATTTGTAGAGTTTTTCCCCCCTAAAGGAAGACCAAGTCTTGTCTCCCCAGAAATGCTATACAGTACCTGCTTTAAGCGGCGCCTTTTATCTCCTCTGTATGGTCATCCAGCCATGAGATAATTTTAGGGAAGCTAAAAATGGGGGAAAAACTTATCTTGAAAGTCTTCCAGTTTTTCTTACAGTGCCGATTTGCATGTG